>NW_025999724.1:4200000-4723492 GCF_019419815.1 Pyrus x bretschneideri | reverse complement strand
CCAACAGGGTAAATAAATAAAACCAACCACATTAGGAAATCCGAGTTGGGAGAGACGCGAAGCCAAACAGACGTGCACTAAGCCAAACAATTCAAATTCTGCACCGATCCGCACAGCTCATACAGTCCAAGCACTACAAAAAAGAAATGAGCACTGTGGACAATAAATTATATGTGCCCTTTGAGGCCAAAAAGCACCAACAATTGTGCTCATAGACCAATAGCAACAGTGCAGCTACTATCTTTGTGTATGTGCCTTCTATGGGCGTCAAAAGGTACAATAGATTGTTTGGTGATCTAAGAGGCAGGCACAAATAAAGGCCTTTTTGTGTCCTTGTTCTGACAACTTGTCAAATGACATTCTCCATCCATGTTTACACTATTTTTGTTATTTTGCCCAGTAGGTTCTATAAATAAATAAATAAATAATAGAAATGTAAAATTTTGAAATAAAACAAAAAATTTAAATTTTTCCTAAAATCAAAGATGGCAGTCTTGGCTGTAAAAAGCAATCCAATAGTAGAAATGGAATGTCTATAATGAAACTACATAAATATTCCTCATAAAGTACATGTTTACAAGTGTTCAAGATAAAAGACCAACAAAATAATGAGATTTTCCTATCAATGTATCCATGCATTCCTACTTATAGCCCCCCATAATTGATTTTACCCTTTTTCCCAGCTCGGTGGATTATGCAATCACCTTCCGGAAATCCAAATCATAGGAAAAATGAAAAAGGGAAAGGATCACATATTTCCAGTGATGTTACCCAAACATCCAATCAACATTGAGAATTCATTAGCTTTACACATATCTTATAACAATAAGAGTTTCATTTTCTCCGACAAAAAAGTGAACATTTTACCATTGGTACAACTAAATGTCCAATGTACCATAACAAGACAAGGAAGCAAATCCATATCGACACAGTGAACCATAATTGTAGAAGGAAGTTCATCCTGTTCCTGGAAAAGAAAGAAATTTAGTAAATATAAGTTTCATAAAAAATAAAAAATAGTTATTTTATATATAATAAGAGCAAAACATTAATAGGACCTCTAATAATGTTGTATATATTTCAAGCAAATAAAAACCAAACTTATTAATGTATTGTACATTAACCACTTACAAAGATGAGAAATAGCACGAAGGTAAAGTACACCTCTACAACATAATATATTCCCATCAATCCTGTAAAAATATGCATAATCCAAAATCAAACATTATATACAAATAACAAGTCATAAAAAAATAATAAATTGAAAAAACTTCTGTAATAACAGAAGCACAATTTTCATCAAATGGATGAAGGCAAGGGCCATGTCTTTCTGATCCAACGGACAAAGTCGAGCAAACTAGAAAACAACAAGCAAAATGTGTGATGTTTAGGGGAACTAATGAACAAACATTGATATTTGAATCTACAAATCCCTCTGCTAAACTGTGATTTACCACTTCTAAATCTACTACAAATTTGTACTCCTAAATCACAATCAATTAGTAAGGCACATGAAAATTCAGGGCATACAGATAATCAAGTTTGGGAGGAATCACGTGAGTCACAAAATTGAAATACACTGACGTTTTTTTTTAATTATTCAGTGCAGGGAGCCGGTTTTATACCTTCACAACCTCGTGTTCAACATACATAGTCAAAATCTTTCATAAGAACGCTAAATCAAGAAACGGGTAGGAGTTTTACTTTAGTCACTTTATAGCTCAAACATAATCCTAATGGTGATGGTGTAGATTATTATAGTCACCTGAAAGTCAACTAAAGCCTAAAGATTCCCGTACACAAATACAGCTCATAACTATATGCAGATTGCGTGTGCATGTCAAATCATAAAATCCTCATAGCAAAATCACAAAGAAATGGTAGTATAGCAAGAACTGTTTTTCAGTCTCCAAATATTTTAATAGGTCACAGAGTGATGAACTGATGTCTCATGCAAATAACTTCTAAAGTCAACAGGTCACAAGTCCACCAAACCACATTGTACGCAAGATACACATACCATCTTAAGGCAAAAACGTTTACTGCTTTTTAATCACTTTTATGTAGATTAAGTAAAACAAAAAGTCAAATACTGCACATTTAGTAGTAAAAAACAGTCTTAACATTACTGGGTAAAAATTAGCATACCATCCAATGATGGGCACGGTGCCAACATGAAAAAGAACTGGCTTCCATTTGTATTCGGACCAGCATTCGCCATCGATAAGATGCCAACTCCAATATGCTTCAACTCTTGTTTTATCTCGTCCTCAAACTTTCCCCTGAAACTCATTATACAAAACAAGTTCTTCACTATGGTTCTCAAATCTAATTAAAATCGGGGGTAAAAAATAATAAAGCAAATTTCAATACATTATGGGTAAATTCAAGGGAATTTTTTTTTTTACCCATAAATGGATTCGCCACCCTTTCCTGCCTCGGTGGGATCACCACCTTGCCCTATGAAATCCTACCCCAACTCCAATTTAATTGTCAGTAAAATATATATATATATATACACACACACATTACAAAAGCAGAAAATATGAAACCTGGATGATTCTGTGAAATTACGTTGTCGTAACATCCTCTCCGAGCGAGCCCGATGAAGTTCCTGCAAGTCCTCGGCGAGTGTTTGTAATAAAGCTACTATTGTTCACGATTTGAAAACACAAATAATGTCAAAGATACAAACTTTATGGATTGAATTGTCTGTTTGGTTACAAAGAAAGTGAAAGAAAATTGAAGGGAAAGTTTGGGAAGAAGGAGAATTTACCTTGATGGTGAAGATGCCAATGGTGGTTCCTAGGGTGGCCTCCGGCAACCCTACTTTTTTGCTTGCCCACATCTTTCTGACTCGAAGATTCTCCTTCATCAAATCCAAATCAATGTAGCTTGAAGAAGACAATAGTAGGGAAGAAAATCAAATCAAATAAGAGAGAATTAGAGAGAGAACGAATCTGGGATTTGGGAATGTAGATAGAGAATAAAGATGGACCGAATTTGGGAATTATGCTTTGAATTGTTTCATCAAAAACCACCAGATCGGGAAAAGGAAAAGAGATGGACCGAATCTTGGAAGGTAGAGAGAGAAAGGGAGTCAGAGAGAGAGACAGAGGTGAGAGAAAGAGAGTCTGAGGAAGGCAGAGCAGAACATGAAAGTAGGGAGAAGGATAGATGAGAGAGAGGGAAAGAGAGATGAGAAAGAAAGAAAAAGAAAGAGAGATCATTTTTACCTCTTGCATCGAGGTCCAATTCCGGCAGCCTTTGCTGGAAATTGGCCGGAAAGCCCACAATCACCGTTGCTTAGATGTGAAATTGAGGAAATTTGGCTAAGAATTTGGAGAAGCAAACTTGGGAGTTGGAAAGAGGACGACAAGAGGATTCTAGAGGTATAATTAGACGGTCGTTGATGACGGCTGGACAACGGCTTTGTTGCATGAAAGAGGAGGCAGAGGAGGAGGGAGGAAGAATGGAAGATTGTTGAGGAGGACAAGGAGTAGAATTTAAGAGGGGGGAGAGAGAGGAAAGGCGTGAACTAATAATGTAAAGGAATTGACAATGGGAAAAAGTAAAAGCAATGGACACGAAAACCTACTTTTAATTTAAATATATTACATCGGAGAGCATGAAAACTTTTATTGCGCTTTCGTAAATTAATAAACAAATCTCATTTCTGGCATTATAGGTGACACATGCAAGTAGGCACAAATACACTTCATTTTCGGCACAAACCACTGTTCTTTTTGCTTAGAGAGCACATATAAAATAGTTTTGTGTTCAATGATACTCAAAACGCACATATATGTATTTGTGCTCAATGAAATTGAAAAGGACACAAATCAATTGTGTTCTTAGCCCACTTTTCTTGTAGTGAACTTGGATAACTCTTTGGGTTTCTCATATTTTCGTCGTCAAATTAATGTTTTGTTCTCAAATTATAATTATTATCAAAATTGCATAAAATGCATTAAACCCAACTAAATTATGACTAAAAATTAAGTAAAGGAGATACAAAACATATGTAAAATATCAACCTAACAATATGCCAATCGGTTTTGTAATTAGGATCGAAGAAGTTAATTGGTTTTTTTTTTTAATGGCTCCATTAATTGTCCAGCAAGGCACTATGTTTAATCATATATTCTGATTATGAAGAACACAATTCATGAGTCCACTGATCTTGATGCAACAAAATTCTGTTCCATTTACTTTTTTGCTCCGCACGATTTATCAAGTTTCACTTGAATGTGTGGAGCTAAACATTTGGTCCTTTTGTTTTATGGAAGTTTGTACAACATCTTTTAAGCTTCCACATGAATCACATGTATATAAATAGTATTGTATATCATATATATTTAGAACTTTCTACATGTTTTATAATGTTTTAAACCTCGCATCATCATGCGGATGCCCTCGTTAGTAAAACATATGTCAGAATGACAAATCATGATAAGTCACTACATTAAAATTTATTAATAAAGTAATAATCAATTTTAACATGTTTAGTGTTAAGTATGACCACTGTTTAGAGACTAATCAAACCTATATTGTCTTCACACCAAAGATAAGTGTGTGGCATAAGTGTCCAATATTTTACCGTACATGTGGAAAAATTGCATGTTTAACAAGTAGCAAACCCATTCCTAATTTTTCTTTTTAATTTATTATTGTTAAGGGACGGGGATAATTTTCTTGTTTGCATGTCCTACAAGTCGCAAACCCAGCATAGATTTACCTTTTTTCCAAGGAGAGGAGAGTTTGAAATTATTACAATAATTTAAGAGGGAAGATTCGAACTGTCACATATATGTAGAAATGTTAGACAAATAAGGAATATGGTTGGAATCCTTGTGTAATTGTATATAATATTAGTATTGGAAGAATAAGCCGTCCTACAGCCGTCAAGCCGTTCTAGCTTGTCTCCTAGCCGTCCTAGCTTGTCACTAGCCGTCCTAGCTTGTCTACTAGCCGTCCTAGCTTGTCTACTAGCCGTCCTACCTTGTCCTACCTACACATTTATATCATGTATATATATCCTTGTAATCTTGTAGAGAAAGATAATGAAAAATTAAGCATTTTATTCCATTTGCATTCTCTTCCATAAGCATTCTCTTCCATTTGCATTCTCTTCCATTTTTCCACATTCATGTATCAATAACAAATATAATTTTTAGCCTACATACCTTTTTCTACATGGTATACAGAGCAGGTTTATAACCCTAGCCCTAATTTTTTTTTTTTTTTCGGCAGCTTTCTCTGTCGTTCCCATGGCTGTTCGTGGCCCGTCCCGTCCCTCCTCTGCTCGTCCTCCCCTCCACTGCACCTACTGCAATTTTGATTATCATACCCGAGACACCTGCCATAAACTTCATGGCTATCCCGTTGGCCATCCCCTCCATGGCCAATCGTGGCGACCACCGCGCCGTGCCACTGCTTCCAGTTCTTCCCGCAGCCATGCACCTTCCAGTCCTCCCCAGCAGCCACGGTTTTCTGCTTCCCGGCCCCATAATTTCACCCAGGCCCATCACGTGCAAGGCACCCAGGCCCCCGCCTCCTCTTCTACTCCAACGACCCACCAAGTGCACGGGACCCAGCCCACTTTGCATGACTTGCAGCTTACCATGCCTGACCTCTCTGCCGAGCAGCACTCCCGTGTTCTAGCTGCTCTACGTGACACCACCACCCCTCCTCAGGCCAATGTCGTGCTCACTACTGATTTTGCCCAAGGTTTGTTACCTGTCACCTCTCGTCATGGTCAATGGATTCTTGACAGTGGTGCTACAGATCATATTACTTCTTCCGCTTCATGTTTGGTTAATCGTTCTCCTTCACATTTGCCGCCTGTTTCTTTGCCTAGTGGTGCTTCCGCTCCCATTACTTTTACCGGCACTCTTCCTTTAAATTCCTCAGTTACTTTGAAGGATGTTTTATGTGTCCCTAATTTCCGAGTGGACCTTTTATCGGTTGGTAAACTTACAGATGGATTATCCTGTTCCATAACCTTCTTTCCTTCTTGGTGTGTTTTGCAGGACTTGGTTTCGAAGGCGATGATTGGTGTGGGTAAGCGACGTGGCGATCTGTATTACCTTGTGGCCCTTACCTCTTCTCTCCCCACCCATCAACCTCTCTGCAACATCATTACCATCCCCTCCTCCCTCTGGCATAGGCGTCTTGGTCACCCCTCCTCCACTCGTTTGCAAGCTTTAGCATCTAGCTCTCTTAATTGCACTTTTGATTCTAGTCATATTTGTGATGTTTGTCCGTTGGCAAAACAAACTCGTCAACCTTTTCCTTTGAGTTCAATTTCATCAACTTTCCCTTTTGCTTTAATTCATTGTGATATTTGGGGCCCGAATCGTCAATCTTCTCTTTCTGGTGCTAATTATTTCTTATCCATTGTGGATGATTTTTCTCGCTTTACGTGGGTCTTCCTCATGAAACATAAATCTGACACTCAACAATTAATTAAGGATTTTTTTGCTTATGTCACTACCCAATTCCGCACTACCATCCAATGCATTCGTACTGACAATGGTGGTGAATTTTTATCTCTTCGTAGTTTTTTCTCTGATCATGGGGTGCTTTTACAAACTTCTTGTGTTTATACCCCTCAACAAAATGGCGTTGTTGAAAGAAAACATCGTCATCTTCTTGAAACCGCTCGCGCCCTTCGTTTTCAATCCCATCTTCCTATCAAGTTTTGGGGGGAATGTGTTCTTACCGCTACTTATCTCATCAATCGTCTCCCTACCCGTCTTCTCCATCATAAATCCCCATTTGAGGTTCTCTTTTCGAAAACCCCATCTTATGACCACTTCCGCGTCTTTGGTTGTCTGGCATATGCCACCTCTGTCACTCCCACCACCAAATTTTCCCCTCGGGCTCATCGTTGCATTTTTCTTGGTTATCCTCATGGACAAAAGGCCTATACCCTTTACGATCTCGACAATCACCGCATTTTCACTAGTTGAGACGTCATCTTTCACGAAAGTACTTTCCCTTATGCCGTTTCTCACCCTCTTATCCCATCCTCTTCGCCTACCCTACCCATCCCACCCCCTCTGGACTTTACATATAACCCACCCCTTCCTGCCCCGACGCCTCACCCTCCTCCACCTTCCTCCCCTTCCACGCCTCCCACAGATTCCCTTGCTGCCCCATTACCCGTTCCTTCCCATGCCCCTGCCCTCTCGGCATCCCCTCCTTCCCCCCCGCTACTTCCTTACCTTTCACCCTTTTACCCACGGACATCCCTACCCCCCCACTACCTACCAATCCTCCCCTTCCTCGCACCTCTTCCCGTGCCCATAAACCTCCATCCTATTTAAAAGACTACGTTTGCTCGCAGGTGATTCTGCCATCCCACCCATCTTCGACTTCGCAACCCGGTTCTACACAAGGTACGCGATATCCACTTTGTAATTTTCTCTCTTATCACCGTTACTCTCCCCGACATTTTTCTTACATTAACTCTGTCAGTCGGACTGTGGAGCTTTCCTCCTTTGCCGAGGCTGCCACTGACCCCAATTGGCAATGTGCTATGACTGAGGAGCTTCAAGCTTTACATGCTAATGGTACTTGGACTTTAACTTCCTTGCCCCCTGGCAAAATTCCCATTGGTTGTAAGTGGGTGTACAAACTCAAGCACAATTCCGACGACTCTATTGACCGCTACAAAGCTCGTTTGGTTGCTAAAGGCTTCACTCAGGCTGAAGGTATTGATTATCATGACACTTTTTCTCCTACTGCTAAGATGATTACGGTGCGTTGTCTTCTTGCTCTTGCTGCTAGTCAGTCTTGGTCTCTTCATCAACTTGATGTTAATAATGCTTTCTTACATGGTGACTTACATGAAGAAATCTATATGTCTCCTCCTCCTGGTCTTCGGCGACAGGGGGAGAATCTTGTGTGTCGCCTTCACAAGTCACTTTATGGTCTTAAGCAGGCTTCTCGCCAATGGTTTGCCAAATTCACTAGTGCCATCATTTCTGCCGGTTTTCAACAATCCAAAGCTGACTATTCATTGTTCACTAAAAAGTCTGGTATTTCTTTCACAGCTTTGCTCATTTATGTAGATGATATTGTGATTACAGGCAATGATGGTAGTGCCATTAATTCTCTGAAGTCTTTTCTCCGTGATCATTTTCGGATAAAAGACCTTGGTGATTTAAAATATTTTTTGGGTATTGAGGTTTCTCGTTCCAAACAAGGGATCTATATTTCTCAACGCAAGTATGCATTAGAGATTCTCAAGGACTATGGTTTTTTGGGAGCACGACCCATTGCTTTTCCTATGGATGACACAAAATTATCTGATAAAGGAGAACTTCTCAAGGATCCTGAAAAGTATCGACGATTAGTAGGTCGGTTAATATATCTCACTATCACTCGGCCGGATATCACCTATTCTGTGCATGTTCTAAGCCGTTTTATGCACGAGCCAAAGATATCTCATATGGATGCTGCGCTTCGTATTGTTCGTTATTTGAAGGCTACTCCAGGTCAAGGTTTATTATTTCGTTCTGACAACCAGACCAAGTTAACTGCGTTTTGTGATTCTGATTGGGCAGGTTGCCCTATCACTCGCCGTTCGACTACTGGGTATTGTGTATTCTTGGGCGGTTCTTTGATTTCTTGGCGGACAAAACGACAGAAAACCGTTTCGCTCTCTTCAGCAGAGGCGGAATATAGGGCCATGGTAGGTGCTTGTTGCGAGATAGTTTGGCTTCGTTTTTTGTTGAAGGATTTGAACATTCCTTTGGATGGTCCTTCCATTTTATTTTGTGATAATCAAGCAGCGTTACATATAGCTGCCAATCCTGTTTTTCATGAACGAACTCGTCACATTGAGATGGATTGTCACTTTATACGAGATAAGATTGTAGATGGCACAATAGAGACCAAGCATGTGGGTACGGCACAACAGTTGGCAGACTTGTTTACCAAACCTCTTGGGAAAGAAAAGTTTTCGGGTATGTTACGCAAGTTGGGAGTTCTTGACATCCACTCTCCAACTTGAGGGGGAGTGTTAGACAAATAAGGAATATGGTTGGAATCCTTGTGTAATTGTATATAATATTAGTATTGGAAGAATAAGCCGTCCTACAGCCGTCAAGCCGTTCTAGCTTGTCTCCTAGCCGTCCTAGCTTGTCACTAGCCGTCCTAGCTTGTCTACTAGCCGTCCTAGCTTGTCTACTAGCCGTCCTACCTTGTCCTACCTACACATTTATATCATGTATATATATCCTTGTAATCTTGTAGAGAAAGATAATGAAAAATTAAGCATTCTCTTCCATTTGCATTCTCTTCCATAAGCATTCTCTTCCATTTGCATTCTCTTCCATTTTTCCACATTCATGTATCAATAACAAATATAATTTTTAGCCTACATACATTTTTCTACAAGAAATGTAACGAACAAAGATTGTCTGCCCTTCCACTTTCGGTGTCCTCCCGTGCCGTCCTATTTATGTGGTCACGGTTAAGCTATATCAACATTTTATATTACTATTCATTTTTGTCTTATTATCTCTATAAAAAAACAATATAAAATGTTGACGTGGCTTAACCTTGATTACACAAAACAAAAGGGCACGAGAGGGCACCGAAAGTAGGAGGGCAGACAATCCTTGTCCAAATTCAACACCCTGTCTATATAGCTGGTTGCACCTGCATGTTTCTATTGCTTGCGTGGTCTGCACTAGCTACAATTGGAAATCTGTAGGGGATATGTATTAATTGGCATGTTTCCCCCGAGCCAATAGTTGATACGTTTGGTTTCTAAACCTAAGCTATTCTTATCCATCATTCAACTCACCTTCATCATTGGATTAACCCAAGTGGTTGGCACTGCGTATATGTATTAATTTATAAAGAGGTATTTGCCGATTTCCTCCCAAACTTGTAAGGAGTTGCAAATTTTCCCCATGAATTTTAATTTTAGCCAATTATCCTTCAACTTTTATTATTAGCCAATTTCTCCTGGTGTTAAATTTTGGAATTTTCTATTCAATTAATTTTTTATCCATTTGGGTCACATGTTAGATCTTTGAGGGCAATAAAATAGTTTTATCCCCAGTGGATAGCATATTGCTTTTTCCTTCTTCTTTTGCTAGTTGGCTCCAACATAGTTTTATCTTTCGCTAGTTGGCTTCGACTTTCTGTTTGAATTAGTCGTGAGAGTCCAATTAGTAGCTACAAAGTATTGGCTAAGTGCCCAATTTTCTAAAACACAATTACCTTTTTTACCTCGTACAATTGCCATGTGTTGTCCGGGTGACCAAAATGGATGGAAATTAAATTGGATGAAAATTTTCAAAATAACGCCAGAGGGAAAAATGGTAGCTCTATACAACGTTGAGGGGAGGAAGTCGACAAATAGGTCATTTATTAAAGGTTACTATATTCCTAGGTATAATATATTACTTTATGCTTAGGAGAGTTTCTACCAATTCACTGTTTAACGTCGATTCATGTATTAACATTATAAAATATTGTGCCGAAAATATGAGTAGCAGAGAGTCCATAGAAATTTCTACCAAAATATTTTTTATATAAGATACTTAGCATAAATTGGTGATGCAAAACGTTAAAAAAAATAAGAGCTAATTCATTGGAATTCAAAAGAGTACTAAATTTACAATATTTTCATAAAATTTAGTTCATGGAAAGTTTAAAATTATTCCAAAAAAAAAAAAACAAGACATTGAATGCATGCGCTGACATTAAATAGAGTCTAGGGACTAAAATTAATTTTTAATCTTGTGTAAGACAAGATTAAAAATTGATTTTAGTCCAAGCTCATTGTAAGGTTTAGCCAACTCTCTCACCCTCTTAGTGTAGATACTGTCGTTTGTTAAAAAAAAAAAAATCATATATAAGACATTTTTCTAAATTTTATCTTATTTAAAGATTAAAATCTAGTTTTCTCTATTTATCTTATCTTGTTAGTTAGTTTCCAAATCAATGACCTTTTGTTAGTAAAAACATCTCACCCTTGTCTTTGCGAGTTCTAGCTAGCATCCTTGTCCCACGTACATGCTAGGGTCCACCTCTGTTAAAGAACATATGAGCGAGTGTGCTTAAATAGAATTATTGATATGTAAAAAGTGCCGACAAGCAAGTATATCATATGCATACATACATTGTTGATGAAGTTGTGTGTACTATCCTCCTTTTATATAGAGATTAATTGGGAAATGTTGTGACTAATTGGGTAATGTATGAAAATAATTAACGATTTATATCTAAGTGGATTTTGCATGACTGGAACAAAGAAAAAAAATGTAAAGATATTGAAGAAGTGTAGAGAAGTAATATTTTAAGCAAAAACGAGGGAGGGAATAAGAAGATTATCATCATAGACATAGTTGTGGGGTATGTCTATTAACAAGAAGATGGTGGATGAGAAATCAGTTGACAACTAGCTCAGGTTTGATATGCTGATGATGTCTACCATCACTGGCAAAGAGTGTAGCGAATCAGAATGGAAAAAGATCTTTTTGACTGTTGGGTTCGCTCACTATAACATCACTTATACGCTTGGTTTGAGATTACTTATTGAAGTTTACCATTGAAATAAATCTTCCTACTATTATTGTATCAATAAAATTACGTGGACACAAACTCTAGCTAAGATTGGTGGCCCTACTATTATATTCCATATGTACTAGATTAAAGAGTGTGTTAGCGAGTGTCAATTTTATGTGACAAGTAAATAAGATGTGAAGTGTGTTTGTATAAATGCATTAATTTTGTGTGTTCAAATAATATCACTTAATTAATAATGATACTGTATGCGTTATTTCCATGTAATATGCAAAGAACAAAACTTCGCTGCCGAAATTTCAGCAGGAGGTTCTGTTTACACCCAATTCTGAGTGTACACGTGTACAAATTTCGATTAAAAAAATAAAAACTTGGACACGTGTCTACCCGCGATTGGGTGTAAGCAGAAATTCCTGCTGAAATGTTAAGCAGAAATTCCTGCTGAAAGTTAATTCCATATGCAAAATATACAACCAACGAGATGAATTGTCTTTTTTATCCATTTCTTTAGGCGACGATGACTGTGATGGCTTTGGAGAGGGGAATTCTGGGCCCAAAATTGACATGGTTGAGGAGCAGATGAGGGATTGCTTCATCAAGAACAAGCGGCCCAAAAGGCGGCTTTCTCCTTCTGCGGCCGCCCTGGCGGAGGAGAGGCGGCTTAACGGTGATGGGTTTTTAGGGAGTGTGAAGGGTTTTGACCCTCAGGGCTCAAAGGAGAGGGCTTTGGAGTTTGTGTACCAGTTTCATGGGTGAGCTGGGTGGAAACAGAGCAAAACAGAGGAGTTGTGTTGCATTTTGCACTGCGATGAATGCGATGAAACCGACAATTCGCAAGGACATGAATACAGAGAGTCTTTTGTTGTATTGTTTTTTCTAATTTGTGGTTTTGTTTGTGTCATGGAATGGAAATGTATGACATTTTGGGTTTGATGATTAAGGGTTTTGTTTGTGTTGAAAGAGAAAATTGGTCTTCTTGTTCATATCTGTGCAAAAAAATTAATTGGGGGTAACCTTCTTGCGGGTCTTATAACAAACACGAGTGATAATATTTTTTTGTCAACTTCGTAATATTACAGCATTATGCGTTGCAAACCATAATCATCAGTCAAATAAACTGCTAGAAACAAGTTCGCGAAGGATTTCTTCTTTTTCTAGAAACAGTATTTGGAAATTTTCCAGCTTGTTGTATATATTGTTGTGTTCACGATTGAGTGAAATATGGTGCAAGCCTGCAGCTCATGTGCTAGAGATTGCTTACGGTTTTTTTCTGTTTGGCAAGTTGCTCGAGTTTGTGCTCAACCACCGTTAAGGAGGTGCGCGAATTTGGTTTCAACAAAACTTATTCATATAGACTGAAACATCAGTAACACAAAGGTTGTCAATGGACATGGTCCCCTACCACTACCTATACCAACTACTAATCCAGAGAATAAGCGACAAGCCTTGGAGAGAGAGGAAAGTGTAGGAGACTCATGGGGCTTCCAACAGGCACTTCCCGGTAGCCAGTACTATGAATCCAAGGAAATACCACATGTCTTTTACCAAACTTAATTTTCTACTTCTAAAAGATGATGGAAGATTGCGAAAAAGGGTTCCAATAGTGCTTGATTCCAATAAGGGTTCCTATTTGTACCATAAAGCACTTGAAACTATTTTCTAATCTGATGCTGCAGTATCAAGTAAGATTCAGGTAGGGAAGTAGTTGTCCAGTAATAAGGTCATTGTAAAGTTTTCGTATGCTAAGCCAGGTTACCTTTTATAAACTTGTGTCTTTTAGTTTTGTATTTTGCACTGAAGAAAGAAAGTTTAGTGCCCAGAGCATATGTAGCCAGACCGGACGTAAAGGATCAGGTCTCTCGGTACCAGGCACCATGTAGTTATTTGCTAACTTCAACTATAACGGATTTTTGTATGCTTTGGCCTTGCAAAAAATTTCATCATGTAGAACAAGTGTTTGGTTGAAAGACAAATTATATTTCTCATTTTTCATATAGTTTCACCTTGCAGTCAAGGTGTGCAATTCAAGCCTTTCGAATTAGAAATTAACACGTGGAATAGCTGTGCCCCAGTTGATGAACTACAGGCTCAAGGGTTTTCTACCCCTACTGATTGAGGAAGGTGAGTAAAAACTTTGTTTCTCTGTGTTATATTGTTCTTGTTGTTTGCATCGGCAAAACTAATCAGATTCTTTCTGACTATAAATTTTTATGGGTTACTGTTGTTTAGTTTTGCACCATCAATAAAGTATGTTTTCTTATTAAATTATGAATTGGGTGTTTGTTATAGTAATTTTTCATCATAACAGAAACTTCAAAAACACAAAAACATAATCTTGAATTCTGTGTATGAACTTCAATTGGAACGATCCTTTTACTCGTCAAATGAGTCTTACAACAAAACATAAAACATAAACATTTTAGAGCACGTTTGCTAAGTATTTTGTTTTTTAGTTGAAATAGAGAAGATATTGGAGAAATGACAGGGAGAACAACATGTGATCCCCCTTGGCCATCCAAGCATTTCCAAATGTTCCCTTCTCTGAAAAGATACAATTAGGTCATCTCCAACCGAAGGGTCTAGAGGGCCAAAGGGTTGAAAATAGCCCGAAAACCGTCTCCAACCGAGAGCTATGTCAGAGGGCTGTGGAATCTGAGAGGACCCCACGGAATGGGAGAGGGCTGGCCAGAATAATCAGTTTTCCTGTCGATTATTGATAGGAGCATATTTAGGCGACTTACTTAACTTGTTTTCGTGCATTTATGTTGTTAATTCATAGTTGTTTTAGTAGTTTAAGCTATTTTCGTTTGTTTTTAGGTCCTAATGGCAAAGGAAGTAAGAAAGTACATTTTGAGGCTATTTGGAGCATTTTTGGGCATGGATTGGATAGCTTAACCATGGAGCCAAGAGGATGGACGAAATTGAAGCCTTGTGTGCACTTTACGACATAAAACAAGGGGCCTAGCCCAATCAAACAAAGCCTTAGAACCAGAAATTCCCATACACACACCAACACACCCCAGTTGTCATTCCACATGCACTCCCCTTGCATTTTCAGCCATTCCATTTCATTATTGCAGCCACCATTCACTCTTTATTCCACATGCATTCATCATCACACACCCTAGCTGCCATTCACATGCATTCACATGCATCACAACCCCAAAACCATCAAGAAATCAACCTTGCCGTGGCTCCTCTCCCATTTTCAGCTTTTCCCTTTGCATTTCCCTTTCATTTCAGCCACATGTATCCTTCAATTCAGCCACACTTCCACATGCATTCATCATCATTCACCATAATCATTCCCTCACATGCTTTCCCAACAAACAAATCAGCCAACACATGCATTTCCAGCACCAAAACAAGCATTGCCGTGGGTTCCCTTGCCTTTCCAGCATTCCCCTTGTGCAATTCCAGCTTTCCACCCACTTTCCTAGCTGTTTTTCACATGCATTGCAGCCACATTCTCACCCATTCTCTCCCTATAAAACCATGCAATCCCATCACACAATTCATTCATTCCCACACCTCCATTCACAACACAAACACACACCATCTTCCACACAACACATCCTGAAACACAAGCTTTGCCGTGCATTCCTTCCAATTCCAGCAATCTTCCCTTTCATTTCCACCACTCCCCAACCCTCCAAAACACTATCCAACCATTCCTCCATACAAACACCAACCCAAAACCTATCCATAGATCTTGTGCGACAACAAAGAGGAGAAGAAGAGTGCCTAAACGTTCATACAATTCAAGTTTGAGTTGTTGGAATTTTTAGGTGTTGCTTTTCCTCGATTTCAATGTTTAATTTCAATTCTCTTTGTCTTGTACGTATGAGGAACTAAACCCCCCCCCCCTTGGCTAGGGGGGGATTCAAAATACATGTTTATGCTTGCGATATGATTTGATTACTTCTAATTACGTTTCACAAGTTGTGGATTCAATTTGTTTAACTATTTGATTGATAACCTATTTATGTATGTTTATTGAGAGTGCACGCTTAATTTTCATGCATGAATACGACGCTAGAATATAAGTGAGTTTCACCTAATAGTTATGAACTTATATTCACAAGTAGTGGAGGTTGCTTATAAACAATCGCGTTAAGTAAATTCTTGGCATAAGTTTCATGCAATCATAGTAACGAATGCCTCGTCAACACTTATGGTTTTCAAAGAACTTAATGATTCTTGCTTGTATCTCTATTATGCAATTTATGTAGGGAACTTGTGGGGAATGCTTTGGGTGTTGGAAATATGCCCTGAAAGTCAATTTTTGGAAGAAACCTTTCAGGACAATGAATTGATGTATATATGACTCTTATACATCGGAAGGCAAAGATACTAATTAGGACTATCTCAATGAACGAAATATGTCCTAAATAGTGAATCCATGGACAATGGATCGATGGAAGAAGTAACCTAATGATGTTAGATTACAGAGACCTTCTTCTCATAACCATCATGTCCAAAAAGGTTCCTGGTCATAAGGATTGTCGGAGGGATACTGACAATCCACAGACTGGTACATACTATGTCCACTTCAATTGGAAGGTTGGAAAGTCTCATCCCATTCGTGTAGCGACACTAAGACAAGCATGTAGGTGCTCATTAAGGGAATGAGTTCACTGAACACAATCGAACGAGAGTACTTGCATGGAGGTCTACCCACATGTCAAGCAAGTAACTCTAATGGTTGGAATAATGTAAGTAATCCTTTGACCTGAGGCATCGTCGTTGTCTTGTGGTTAAGTACTTAATCTTTGATTATGTTAAAGTCATTCCATTCGCGAGTGTCCAAGGCATCGTTGGGGTTAAGCCACTTAGCCATGAAGGCAAGTGAATGCGCAACAAGGAATCTCTAATCCTCGATAAGAGAGGATGAATACTCTAAGATATGATTCGGGAATCTTCGGCCGAAGTATCGAGCGTAATAAAGGAAAGCGTTCCTATACGTCTCAAATGAATCGTATAAGAAGGAATAATCACATTAGGGGTTTGACATTATAAATCCATACCCTAGTAATGTGATTGAGAGTATTGTTTTAGAGAAGGATCGAATTACATTGTAATTCCAACTGAATAGGTTCTTCGAATAACTTCTACATTAGCTTGGGTAGCCATGATATATGGTTAGATGTCACTCATGGCTTGTGAGTTCTTCTAGATGATTAAATGTAGTCATTAAAAGGAAGGTGAATTAAAAGTAAGTTTTAATTCACTAAGTGATTGGATAATCAATTGGATTGGTGCCAATCACCTCACTGCCTTGCTAATTAGAACCTAAAAGATTGTTCACCAATACACTCTTGTAGTGAGTAACTAATGGATGAAGGAAATAATTAATTGGATTAATTAAGTGTTTTGATTAATTTAGAAAGTCTAAAGAAATCATAAAAGCGATAAAGATTGTTTTGGGCTTAAAGAAACGTTCGGGTTTAATTGGGCCCATTGGGCCAAAACCCATTGGGCTTTTATTCAAGCATTGGATGACTTGAAATAATTAAAAGCCCAAAGCCCAAACCAAACACAAAGGGCCGGCCAAAGAGAGGGAGAGAGTAGGTCAATTGTTGACTTGTTTCTTTATGTAATAAAAGGAACATTATAATGAAAGATGAGTTAGTGTGTTAGGTGGTTCATAAAACACAAAAGAAAAAAGAAAATCACTCTCTCTCTAACTTCAAAGGCCGGCCACCATGGGGATGAATTAGCTAATCATCTTATCACCCTTTTGGTTATTCCTTCATCTTTCTCATTACAAAGTGGGTGAGGATCTTTAGAGGTTTTCATATCTTTGGAAACTTGAAGAGAACCTAGGAGCACTCATTCTCAACAAAGTGGAGGAGGCAAGGAGGGAGGCTAGGCTCAAGGAGTTCAAGGAGCAAAGAGCTTGGAGGTGGTCAATCCTTGGTCTAAGATCTAGATCAAAAGGTATAAAACTACTCCTAAACTTTGTTCTTCAATAAATTGTTTTTGATGCATCATATATAAACCTATGCATCTTGAAGGGGATTTGCATGACTATAGCTTTGATAAAATGTATGACATGCTTCCGTTGCTTTCATATCTAAATTTTGAATTGTATATGCATGCTAGTCACTAGAAATCCCACATAAATCTCATATTTTCCCTTCATTGGGTTGTCGTATGCAATCATCCAATTCATTAACTTAAGGAAAACTTGACGGTTAATTTAAACGGACCTAATTAACCCGGGGTGTTGAGAATCCATGGTTTATTGAAAAGCAATTAGAAATCATTTTGTATGCAAGTATAACATGTGTGCAGATGAACCCCTTAGCTAGCTTCCCATCCATTCATTTCCATCAAATTCGTATTTACAATTCGTTTTCTTTACAATTTGTGCATTTTAGTCTAATTTCGTCAAAACCTCAATTCCCCCCCCCCCCATACTTTGTTTAGTCTTAGTCTTAGTCTATCTTATTTTGAGTTTTGCATTCTTTGAGTCTAGTATAGTGTTTTAAACTTTATTTTACGTTTTTGAGTCAAATCCAGGTGATTAACAATCCCTCTTAATCCCCGGTCCAGAATGATCCCTACTTACATACTTACTACAATTGACAAAAAGAGGGTTTAATTTGTGTGCGTATAATTCTCGCATCAAATTTTGGCGCCGTTGCCGGGGATTAGCAACTTTGCTAATCTCTTGGATTGTTTTATTTTCTTTTGTTTTTATTTTATTCCATATTCTTATAATATTGATTTGTTTCTTGTTTTAGGTACTAGTTTATGACTCGGAGTTCTCATCCGATTTGTGAACATATCTCGGGCTTTGACGCCGATTTCGAGCGAGAATTGAGACGAAAGAGAGAGAACCCAGAACTTAGCGAATCAAGTGAAAGCTCCGAGTCCGTTTCTGAATCTGAAGAAGAGAAACCCAAGACAACAGTGGGTGAAGAAGACATGGCAGCGGACAACCGAACAATCAAGGAGCTTTCCGCTTCAGGATTGGACAATGCCACACCCCTATGTATTCAATATCCTAGGGCGGCTCTAGGCAAGACCGATGAGTTCGAATTGAAGTCTAGCTTGCTGCATCATATTCCTAAGTACCATGGGCTGTCCATGGAAGATCCAAACAAGCATTTGAAGGAGTATGAAGTTGTATGCTCAAGCATGACACCCATTAATGTTGATGGGAATATTTTGAAGATGAAAGCTTTTCCATTCTCTCTTGTGGAAAAGGCTAAGGATTGGCTTTATGAATTGGCACCCGGGACAGTGACTTCTTGGGAAAGCATGAAGAGAGCGTTCTTGGAGAAGTTCCTCCCTACTTCAAGAGTCATTCTCTTGAGGAAGAAAATTAGCGGAATCCAACAAAGTCAAGGAGAATCTTTTCAAGCCTCAATGCAATCACCAAGGAGAAGATGGAATTTACACTCCATAATCAGATTTGCATCCCTAAACTCTTCTCTTTGTTAGATATATTCTGCCATGTTTAGTATGTTTAGTTGCTGTTTATGTGTTTACTTTTGTTTGGTGTGAATTTAGGCTTAAAACATTGAGGACAATGTTTGATTGAAGTGTGGGGGGGGGGGGTAACTAAGTATGTTGATGCAAATTCGTTGATTTTTATCACCTATCACTTCACATGTTGTTTCTCACTGTTTTAAAGTGTTTTAGTGTGTTTTGTTTTATAACTCCGAAAATCACATAAAATTTTGAAAAACATGTTTTGAAAAGCCTAAAAAGAGTGTTTTGAGTCGTTTTTGTGTGTTTATGTCGTAGGTCACCTTCCAACACAATGATGAGGATTTGGTTTTTAATTGCATGACTGTTAAAAAGAGTTATAAACATGGAGAAAAGTTTGATTTACTCTTGGTATATGCTTGGTTATGGTTATAATGTATGACTTCACATGCAATCATAAAAGAAAAATTGGTTTTTGTAACATGCTTGAAGGAAGGAACTCAAACAAACGCTACAACCTTGTGAGACTTGAGCCTAAACGTTCTTTGGAGAGTATAAATCTGTGATTTCTTGTTTTCTAAAGTCGTTGCATGATCTCATCATTCTTTGCTTGGTTGCTACTTGGAATGCATTTCATTATAGTTCCAAATACTAGAACTCATGCCCAATTCATTCAAAGCATGATATTGATTGCATAACATACAATAATATGAAGTTGTTAGTCAAGCCAAAGCCAAAAAGCCTATCCCTTTTCACATGTATTGTAGGATTACCCCTTTTGAGCCTTTTCAAGCTTATTTTCTTTGTTAACCACATTATCCTCACCTAGCCTAGATTAGGACTTTCCATACCCTTGTTCTTAAAGGATAGTGAAGCATGACTTAGAATGAACTCCTTTTGATCAATATATTGCAGAAAATAAGTGTGGGGGGAAGATAATAGGGCACGGCCAAAGAATGAAATAAAGAAAAAAAAATTCGTGGAAAAATAAAAAGAAAATAGAAAAGTGTTGAAAAGAAAGAAAAAGAGTTGAAAAATAAGTGAGAATGATCTCACAAGTATTGGTTATTGAAGGAAGGGTCCAAAAGAGTGAATTTGACCCTAGTTGTTGCATGAATCTTCCCTTGTGTTTAAAAGTTGATTTCTGCCATTAAAAGTGAGTTTAAGTGTCAATTTCATTACTTCGCTTCCTATTACTTTAAGAACCTTTGTTTTACTTTACCTTTCTTTGTTAAACCATTACCCTTAGCCCCGTTACAACCCTCAACTTCTATCTTGATATTATGTGTTCAATTTGTGGAGTTTGAATTTGGTATGAGCATATGGAATCACTGGTTCTCATTCTAAGTAGTAGCATTCCATTCATGAGATCATATTCATGTCATTGTCATAAATCCAGAAAATGCTTTCTTTGATATAACATATGTGAGTGTTAGAATTCATATTTACATCAATCTCCTCACATATACCTAGTGTAGGGTGTGTAGTTAGAAAATCTGAGTGAAAATTGAGTGCATATCTTGTAAGGAATTGAGCAAATTCTCTAAAAGCATGTTACTACATTCAAAACATGGTTTTAAATGCCTAATTGTGAACTAGTATGTGGTGACTATGAGTAAGAATGTACTTAAGTGTGAAGATGACTAAAATCTGTGGAGATAACGAATTTTAACATGTCATGTGCATTGGAAATCCCGGAGGCAACGTTGGAAGGTTTAGATTGTCTTTTGTTTGTTTTGTTTCGTTTTGTTATGTTTTGTTTGTTTTGTTTTGCTCGAGGACTAGCAAAAGCTAAGTGTGGGGGAAATTGATAGGAGCGTTTTAAAGCCCTTGTTGCATCATGTCCTCAACATCAAATGAAGGAGGAGCTGCTCATTCAATACTTCTACGAATGACTCTTTCCCATTGATAGGAGCATATTTATACGACTTAGTTAGCTTGTTTTCTTGCATTTAATTAGCTAAACTATGTTAATTATAGTGTTTAAAGTTATTTTCGTGCAATTTCAGGTTTTAGTGTCAAAGTATGCAAAAAGAAGCAATTTGGAGCATTCTAGAGCATTTTTGGGCCAAGATTGGATAGTGCAAGCATGGAGGCATGAGGATGGACGAATTTGAAAGGCTTGAATTCAGTTAGGGAGTTGCAAGGGGGCCTAAAAACCTGATTTCTAGAAGGCTACATTAGAGCCACATGCACTTCCATCATTTAATCCATTGCAGCCACATGCACTTCCATCCTTTAATCCATTGCAGCCACATGCACTCCCATCCTTTAATCCATTGCAGCCACATGCACTCCCATCATTGCACCACAAATCAGCCATATGCACTTTGCCTTTCATCATTGCACCACAAATCAGCCACATGCACTTTGCCTTTAATCATTCACCCTAGCTGTCACTCCCATGCTCTCCCATTAATTAATTCAAGTCCATATCTGATTACCCTAGGGGTCTAAGTGCCTATATATACTCATATTAACCCCTAGATCAGATCACCACCTCTCATACACATTCATTCACGCCAGAAATTCATTCCCTCTCTCTAACACAGCCATACTTCACCATTCTTCATATTTTCTGCCCAAAAACATTCCTTGCCTTCCTCTACATCCATCGCTACCCTAAACACATCATTCTACATCATCCATAACCCCCAAAACTCACCAAAACCCCTTGTGCCGCAGCAACTAGAGGAGAAGAGGCTTAAACGTTCATACAATTCAAGATTGAGTTGTTCGAATTTTTAAGTGTACTTCGATTCTTGTTTTCAATGTTTACTTTGTTATTACTCTCTAAGTTTGTTGTAATCATGAGTGGCTAAACCCCTAATTAGTTAGGGGAAAGTTTGAAGCCATGAACATGTTTGAAATATGAATTGATTTCTTCCAATTGTGATTTGTTAGGTTGTGATTGCAATTCAATTATCTGTTTATTAAAAACTTGTTTTTGTATGTTGATTAGGGATGCATACTTAGTCTTCATGCATAAACTCGATGCTAGTTTATAAACGAGTTTCACCTAATCGTCACAAGTTTATAAACATGAGTAGTGAAGGTTGCTAGTCACAACCGCGTTAATTGAATTCTTGGCAAGAGTATCATGCATTCATAGTTACAATTGCCTCGTCAACACTTATAATTTTCATAGAGCATAATGATCTCTCATTGTATCTCTTCTATACATTCATGTTGAGAACCATTGGAGAATGATTTGAATTGTCGCATGCATCATCCAATTCAATAACATAAGGAAAATTTGAGAGTTAATTAGTGCATCGCGGTTAACTTGGGGTGTTGAGCATCATAGTTAATGAAAAGCAATTGGAGAATCGATTCATATACAAATGTGTCTTGTGTGGAGAATGGACCTCTAACTAATCCATCCATTATCTTGTTTTCAAGGAATTTGTTTTACAATTCTGCCTAGTTTATTAACTTGTTTTGTTATTTCAATTTTCGTCAAATCAAAACCCCCCTTTACTTTCTTGTTCTTTAGTGCTTAGAATCTGTTTAGTTTATGTTTTAAAATGTTTTGAATCAAGCCATAATCTTAAATTCGTCCAAAATTGGGTTTAAGGTCAGAAACTGCCTAGGTAGTGTTTTTAGGCAGTTTTGAGTCTTTTGAACTTGTTTTGAGTCCTTTGAGTCTTTGTGAACGTTTTTAACCTTGTTTTTATGTTTTTGAGTCAGTTTAGAGGTTTTAGCAAGCCCTCCTAATCCCCGGTCTAGAACGATCCCTACTTGCATCCTTACTACAATTTGACAACAAGAGGGTTAATTTGTGTGCTTAACTATTTTTGCATCACCCATGGAACGCCAAATGCTCGATGCTTCGGCGGGAGGTGCATTGGTGGACAAAACTCCTATGGCAGCCAAGACCCTAATTGCAAACCGTGCTCTAAATGCACAACAATATGAAGGACTTGGACAAAGAGACCTCCCACGGCCACAAGTGAATGAGGTAAGTTCTATGCCCGAAATTCAATCCCAATTAGCTAACCTTACTTCTATTGTTTCTCAGTTGGCCGAGGGAATGAAGATTCATGGACCAAGTATGTGTGGCGTGTGCTCTATGCAAGGACATGCCAACGATCAGTGCCCTAAATTAATTGAGAATGGGGGTTGGGAATCTGCCAATTCCGTGGGTTTTGGGAACCAAAATCAACCACGCCATGATCCATACTCGAATACCTACAATCCGGGGTGGAGGGACCATCTAAATTTCAAATGGCGGGATCCTCAACAACCCCAAGGAGGATTTAGGCAGCAACCACCGGGCTTTTATACAAAGCCATTCATCCCCAATCAAAACCAAGTGCAATCCGCCCCAACAACCTCAGGTATGTCTTTGGATACTGATCAAGTTGTTAAGTTACTTACTACTTTGACGCAGGAAGTACAAACTCAAAATAAGGAGAGACAAATCCAAGACAAACGGGTGGACAATTTGGAGAAGCAAATAGGTCAAATTGCCGAATTTATGGGGCAAATTAGAGAACAAGGCAAATTGCCTAGTTCAACCGTTATGAACCCAAAGGGAGGATTTGAAACCGCTAAAGCCATCATGTTGAGAAGTGGTACACAGGTTGGAACGAACTCAAATACATCCAAATCAAGTCAAGACGAGGAGGACAAGTTGCTGCAAGAAGAAGCACAGGGAGCAAAGCCCACGACCAAGGATGACCAAACCTTGCCGAATTCATCTAGTCCTCCTAAACCATCCCAAACCACCAAGGTAAGTCCCAATTCGACTTTTTCTAGTTCTATTCCACTATACGTGCCCTTTCCTGGCAGGTTTAGGCAATCAAAGAAGGAAGAAGCCGAGAAGGACATTTTAGAGACCTTTCGGAAAGTTCAAGTCAATATCCCGCTCCTTGATTCGATTAAGCAAGTCCCGAGGTATGCTAAGTTTTTAAAAGAACTTTGTACAACAAGGAGAAGGATTTCGAACAAAGAGGTGGTTCAAGTAAGTGAAAATGTCTCTGCTATGTTACAAAGGAAATTACCCCCTAAATGCAAAGATCCGGGTAGTTTTACAATTCCGTGCGTTATTGGTAATACTAAGTTTGAACAATGCATGTTAGATCTAGGAGCTTCTATTAATGTCATGCCATATTCCATTTATGCATCTATGAATCTTGGTGAGTTAAAACAAGATGGTGTAATTATTCAGTTGGCCGATAGATCTAATGCCTATCCAAATGGCGTATTGGAAGATGTCTTGGTGCAGGTAAATAATTTGATATTTCCGGCGGATTTCTACGTTCTTGAAATGGAAGAAACTAGCCATGCTCCATCTTTGCCGATTCTTCTTGGGAGGCCCTTCATGAAGACAGCCCGAACAAAGATAGATGTGTTTAAAGGCACTTTAACGATGGAATTCGATGGGGAAGTGATTGATTTCAATATTTCTGAAACTATGAAATTTCCTAATGATAATCACTCATGTTTCTCTATTGATATTCTTGATTCTTTGGTGCAGGTACCCAATCAATTTCAAGGTGGTGGGAACTTTTACAGGGACTTTAGGAATCCAAGCGCCAGAATCAAGGAGGATCACTATCCCCTCCCATTCATTGAGCCGTACTACGAGAACTTAATTGAGCATGTTGTGGAGGAGATCCCATTGCATGCTGTGGATCCTAAGTGAGAAAAGAAGGTCTCGTCCGGCTGCAAGACGTAAAAGAAAGCGCTACTTGGGAGGCAACCCAATACAGTGAATAAAACAAAGCTTGTTCATTGATTTCCGAGAGATTACAAGTGTGAAAAAAAAAAAAATTTGTATCTAACAAAGAAAGAGAAAGATGGAGCCTTCACAAAGGTTGTGTACGTGAAGCCCCACTACGTGGCAACACTTTAGGAGCAGGAGGCATCGGAGCAGGAGGCATCGGAACCAGAGGCATAGGAGCGGGAGGCACCGAAGATAGATCATTTAAGGCCCCAATCCTTGGTGGAACGCTAGATGACGCAGGAAAAAGGTGCCTCTGGAAGAAAGACGCAAGCCTTTGATGGTCATTTTGAATTCGACCTTGAGATTCTTGCATCTCATCAAGCTTCCTCTTCATGCCTGTCGAATAATTATTTGCAAGCACGTGCAAACTTCTATTCTCGTGCTTAAATTGTTTGATCTCCTGCTTGAGATTTTCCACCTCTGCCATCAATGATTCAACCTGACGGAAGTGAGCAAGTAGGCATTGGCCCATGTTGGACACAGAGCCCGCACACTGAACACTGAGAGCTAGGGACTCTTGAACGGCCAACTCATCGGACCGTCCTGAAAGCAGCTGACTATCTTTAGGAGTGAGGAGGTTTCGAGCTACTATCGTAGCTGTTGTTGCATCCGTCATCACAGAGTCTTCACCTGTAAGAGGGCCATTAGAAGATAAGAAAGACGGGCACCATACCTTACCCTGACGCGGCGCGATCGGATCACTGCTGAGACTCAAATCTAAGCAAATGTTCGATGGGTTAGATGAGTTAGCCATTTTTTCAAGAAGTTAAAAGAGAGGGGTTGGATGGAGTAAAATCTCAATGGCCGGAGACGATTTTCACGGATGAGCAATATTCAAAGTGTGCATGTTAGAGGTGATCGATCACCTCTATAAAAGGAGAGGCGACACAATCACCGATTCAGAATTGAAGAGACACCACTCTTCAAAGCTGGATTTTCCTGCGTAAAGTTCGCCAGCTCTTCAGACGCAATCCCGACTTTTCAGATAAAGTGTGTAACTTTGTCAAAAGCTCTGACAAAGTTGAAGACGCGTGGAGGCCGAGAAAGCAGCTGCACACTTTTGCCGACAAGCGTGGGTGACAAAGCTGAAATCCTGACTTTTTCAGAAAACACGTGCCACTTTGTCAAAAGATCTCTGACAAAGCTGAAGACGCGTGGAGGTCATTTCCGCATCTGCCACTTGCCATTACAATTCCTATATACATCAACATTCATGGCAAGGCATACACCCAAAAACGCATAACTCTTCTTCTCGGCCGAAAATGTAGCTGCAACCAAACCTCTCAAACATGCTCAGTTTTCTTCTTCTCTTGAGAACACATATTCAACCATTGATGTATCCCCCAAAGAAGATACCAGATGCCTGGAGTACAGATGAGGCAAGAGGAAACGGTGGATCGAAGCATGTAGAGACAAGCGCAACAAATATATGTGCTGATTCATTAGCTGCTTCTGCAAAAGCAAAAGTATCTCATATCATCAAGGGCGAAAGCAAAGGTATCTCATATCATGATCTTTCCCTGTCCTTTCCTTTGTCCTTGTTATTACTCGCATGGCAAAGTAAAGTGAGCAATCAGCCGGCACTTGGAGTCAGTCTTCCGATCTGGAACCGACTACCTAGAATCTATTCCCTGGTTGCTTACCTAGTGTTGCTCTCGAGTAGTCATCTTCAAAGGTTGATACACTTCCAGAGAAGGGACCACATCGGCTTGGAGAACAGCTAAGACGAGTGACGAGGAAACATCAATCTTGTGGATAGTCAGCAAACGCAACAATTGCATATGCTGAGTTATCCTCTAACCCTCTTCAATACGAATTGGAAAGATTGAACAAAGAAACAGGTCATCACCTCCACCTTGTGCTTGCATGCCATGTGTCAGAATCCTCCAGCTCAGTTCAAGATTAGCCTGTGGAAAAACTCAAGATCAAGCCTCACTACAATCACCAAGGAGAAGATGGAATTTACACTCCATAACCAGATTTGCGTCCCTAAACTCTTCTCTTTGTTAGATACATTTTGCCATGTTTAATGAGTTTAGTTGCTGTTTATGTGTTTGCTTGTGTTTAGTGTGGTTTTAAGCTTAAAACATTGAGGACAATGTTTGATTGAAGTGTGGGGGGGGGGGGGGGTAACTAAGTATGTTGATGCAAATTCGTTGGATTTTATCACCCATAACTTCAAGTGTTGTTCCTTGCTGTTTTAAAATGTTTTTGAGCTGATTTGGAGTGTTTTAGTGTGTTTTGTTTTATAACTCCGAAAATCACAGAAAAATTTGAAAAACATGTTTTGAAAAGCCTAAAAAGAGTGTTTTGAGTCGTTTTTGTGTGTTTGTGTCGTAGGTCACATTCCAACACAATGATGAGGATTTGGTTTTTAATTGCATGACTGTTAAAAAGAGTTATAAACATGGAGAAAAGTTTGATATACTCTTGGTATATGCTTGGTTATGGTTATAATGTATGACTTCACATGCAATCAAATATGAAAAAATTTGTTCTTGTAACATGCTTGAAGGAAGGAACTCAAACAAACGCTACAACCTTGTGAGACTTGAGCCTAAACGTTATTTGGAGAGTTAAAATCTGTGCATTATTGTTTCTAAAGTCGTTGCATGATCTCATTATTCTTTGCTTGGTTACTACTTAGAAGGCGTTTCATCATATAGTTCCAAATGCTAGAACTCATGCCCATTTCATTCAAATCATGTTATTGATTTGCATAACACATATTCAAGATGAAGTTGTGTAGTGACCACCATCAAAGCCAAATAGCCATGTGCCCTTCATTCATTATTTGTTTAAGTTAACCCCGTTGAGCCTTGTTAAGCCTTTATTCCTTGTTAACCCACATTATCCTCACCTAGCCTAGTTTAGGACAGTCCACACCCTTGTTCTTAAAAGATAGTGAGCATGACTTAAATGAATTCCTTTTGAGTTACATTATGCAAGAAAATGAGTGTGGGGGAAGGAATGCTTGTTCTTAAGTTTATATGTATGTTTTGAGAGTCAAAAGAAAAGAAAAGAAAGAAAGAAAAAAAAAAAAAAAGGCTTGAAAAGATGTAAGAATGAGTGATTAAGTGTTGAATGTTGAAGAAGGGGTCCAAAACACCAAATCTGGCCCTAAATTGTCTAAATTCTCCCTTTTTGTTCAAAAGTTGAGTTTTCATTCAAAAGTGAATTCTAAGTTGATTCAAGTGCTTTGCTCACTATTTCTTTAAGAACCTTTTCTATATCCCTTCTTTGTTATCCACACGCCCCAAGCCCCATTACAACCCGTGACTTCAATCTTGAGTGTTATGTGTTTCAATTTGTGGAGTTTGAATTTGGTATGAGCATATGGTGTCACTGGTTCTCGCATCTAAGTAGTAGCATTCCATTCGTGAGATCATATCTAAACATGCTTATTAACTCCAGAAATTGCTTTCTTTGTGATACATATATGTGAGTGTTCGTTTTCATGTTTACATCAATCTTCTCACATATGACTAGATTAGGGTGTGTAGTTAGAAAATCTGAGTGAAAACTGAGTGCATATCTTGTAAGGAATTGAGCAAATTCTCTAAGGCATGTTACTACATTCAAAACATCATTTTAAGTGGTTATTTGTGAACAAGTAAGTAGTGACTATGATTAAGCATGTACTCGAGTGTAAAGATGGCTAAAATCTGTGGGAATAATGATTTTTAACATGTCATGTGCATTGGAAATCCCTAAGACGATTGTTGGAAGGTTTAGGTTGTGTTTTACTTGTTTAGTGACGTTTTGTTTGTTTGCTATCGTTTTGTTTTGCTCGAGGACTAGCAAAAGCTAAGTGTGGGGGAATTTGATAGGAGCATATTTAGGCGACTTACTTAGCTTGTTTTCGTGCATTTATGTTGTTAATTCGTAGTTGTTTTAGTAGTTTAAGCTATTTTCGTTTGTTTTTAGGTCCTAATGGCAAAGGGAGCAAGAAAGTGCATTTTGAGGCTATTTGGAGCATTTTTGGGCATGGATTGGATAGCTTAACCATGGAGCCAAGAGGATGGACGAAATTGAAGCCTTGTGTGCACTTTAGGACATAAAACAAAGGGCCTAGCCCAATCAAACAAAGCCTTAGAACCAGAAATTCCCATACACACACCAACACACCCTAGTTGTCATTCCACATGCACTCCCCTTGCATTTTCAGCCATTCCATTTCATTATTGCAGCCACCATTCACTCTTTATTCCACATGCATTCATCATCACACACCCTAGCTGCCATTCACATGCATTCACATGCATCACAACCCCAAAACCATCAAGAAATCAACCTTGTCGTGGCTCCTCTCCCATTTTCAGCTTTTCCCTTTGCATTTCCCTTTCATTTCAGCCACATGTATCCTTCAATTCAGCCACACTTCCACATGCATTTATCATCATTCACCATAATCCTTCCCTCACATGCTTTCCCAACAAACAAATCAGCCAACACATGCATTTCCAGCACCAAAACAAGCATTGCCATATGTTCCCTTGCCTTTCCAGCATTCCCCTTGTGCAATTCCAGCTTTCCACCCACTTTCCTAGCTGTTTTTCACATGCATTGCAGCCACATTCTCACCCATTCTCTCCCTATAAAACCATGCAATCCCATCACACAATTCATTCATTCCCACACCTCCATTCACAACACAAACACACACCATCTTCCACAGAACACATCCTGAAACACAAGCTTTGCCGTGCATTCCTTCCAATTCCAGCAATCTTCCCTTTCATTTCCACCACTCCCCAACCCTCCAAAACACTATCCAACCATTCCTCCATACAAACACCAACCCAAAACCTATCCATAGATCTTGTGCGACAACAAAGAGGAAGAGAAGAGTGCCTAAACGTTCATACAATTCAAGTTTGAGTTGTTGGAATTTTTAGGTGTTGCTTTTCCTCAATTTCAATGTTTAATTTCAATTCTCTTTGTCTTGTACGTATGAGGAACTAAACCCCCCCTTGGCTAGGGGGGGATTCAAAATACATGTTTATGCTTGCGATATGATTTGATTACTTCTAATTACGTTTCACAAGTTGTGGATTCAATTTGTTTAACTATTTGATTGATAACCTATTTATGCATGTTTATTGAGAGTGCACGCTTAATTTTCATGCATGAATACGACGCTAGAATATAAGTGAGTTTCACCTAATAGTTATGAACTTATATTCACAAGTAGTGGAGGTTGCTTATAAACAATCGCGTTAAGTAAATTCTTGGCATAAGTTTCATGCAATCATAGTAACGAATGCCTCGTCAACACTTATGGTTTTCAAAGAACTTAATGATTCTTGCTTGTATCTCTATTATGCAATTCATGTAGGGAACTTGTGGGGAATGCTTTGGGTTGTCGTATGCATCATCCAATTCATTAACTTAAGGAAAACTTGACGGTTAATTTAAACGGACCTAATTAAACCGGGGTGTTGAGAATCCATGGTTTATTGAAAAGCAATTAGAAATCATTTTGTATGCAAGTATAACATGTGTGGAGATGAACCCCTTAGCTAGCTTCCCATCCATTCATTTCCATCAAATTCGTATTTACAATTTGTTTTCTTTACAATTTGTGCATTTTAGTCTAATTTCGTCAAAACCTCAATTCCCCCCCCTCCCATACTTTGTTTAGTCTTAGTCTTAATCTATCTTATTTTGAGTTTTGCATTCTTTGAGTCTAGTATAGTGTTTTAAACTTTATTTTACGTTTTTGAGTCAAATCCAAGTGATTAACAATCCCTCCTAATCCCCGGTCCAGAACGATCCCTACTTACATACTTAGTACAATTGACAAAAAGAGGGTTTAATTTGTGTGCGTATAATTCTCGCATCAGTTATAACCGACAGGAATTCTTAAAAAGAATTTTGAATCCAACGGCTAGTTGGCGCCAGTTACCGTTGGATTCAATTTTTTTTTTTTTGGGGTTTTTGGGCATTTTCTTAAAAAAAAAAAAATTTCTACTTTTTTCCTATAAATACCTAAACCATTCCTCACAAAATTTTCACAATTCCTACCATTTCAATTCTCATATTTTTCCTTCCTCTTTCAAAAATCTATCCTTGAATTTTTTTTAATAATTTTGAAATGGCCTCTTCTGCAATGAAAGGTAAGGCTTGGACCCGAAAAGAAGATAAAACTCTTTGCAAGACTTATAGATGGGTGTCAGAAGATAGTGTGAGGGGGAATTGTCAAACAAATGACGATGTTTGGACTCGTGTGTCCAAAAAATATTTAAAGTTCTATGAAGGCACCACTCCAATGAATATTCGAAACCATGAGAGTTGTTCTTCAAGATGGAAGAAACATCTTCAGCCAAGTTTGAACAAATGGCATCAAGCATTGTTAACAGCCGCAAGTAGACATGAAAGCGGCGCTAATTACTACAACGAAGTAATTGTTTTCACAATTTATTTTAAATATTTAATTATATTACATTTAATTTCATAAATTAATTTCGTTTAATTTTTTTCTAGGTATGCCAAGCAGAGGAATTGTATATAGAGAGCAGCTCGAAACCCTTTCTGACACACCCCAACCTAGAAAGTTCAATTGGACCCTGAATCGAGCTGTGCTGACCGACACCTGGATGGTGACGAAGCCATAAAATGTGATAGAGTGTAGAAAAATGTGAATAATTTGAACCTAAAAATTTTAAATACCAGAGGGCGTTGTGAGTGGGAGCGAACCCATTTCACACACGATGTCAGAGCATAAGTAAGGTACATGAGTGTGGGTATGAATCATACCCTCAGAAGTATCCATCAATACTAAGATTCGCCACAGATCCTTGTTACATACAAACTCAACAGCTAAAACCTGGAGGGCACCAAACAGAGAGTGTGAGTGAGCAATAAAACCAAGCTTCCCAAAATTATTACCTCTCTAAAAGTAATGCCCCTCAATGTAAAACCCGTATCATTTTCCATAAGACAATACAACATATATACAAATATCCAAACCATACTCAGAAATGACCAAAACCATGGTTTGCCATCAACTCCACCAAGCATTAATAAGTAGGCCAAATGAACTTAATCAATACAAAATGATATATCAGTCAGAGTCATCTAATATGACATGTACAACTTATCCATATCTCATCAATCATAGCTAGCATATAAGTCGGAGTCACCTATAGCGACCTGTACGACCTATCCATATCTCATCAATCATGGCTAACATATAAGTCGGAGTCACCTCTTGTGACCTGTACGACTTATCCATCTCTCATCAATCATGGCTAGCATATAAGTCGGAGTCACCTATAATGACCTGTACGACTTATCCATATCTCATCAATCATGCTAGCCAATAGCTCAATAAGTATACCTGCACACGAGTCGGAACCACCTAAAGTGGTCTGTACAACAGGACTGTGCACCTACCTTGGATCCAAGGTGAGCGTAAGGTGCGGGAGGTGAACATCACGTGAAGGACTGTGCCCTGGCCACGGGCGGGAGCACTAACACCGGGGTGTAGTTTTATAAGCTATAATATATCTCAACACAATCATACTCACTACCATCACTAACATCAACATGTACTCACCTGAAGCTGAAGCTTACCTGGGCATCCGCGACATCATATAGCACTTCAAGGCATTCACAATAGTTAGGTTCAGGTAATATCCATATGAATATGCCATGATGCAATCTAAACCCAAACATTTCATGATATTCCCAAAATATATAATACGGCGTAACATGTACAATCAATAACACCCTACTCCCAAACTATTTACTTTTGAGAGTAATCATCAGTGATAAGCCCAATTAGACCCTAGTTACATTAACTATCATTACTTACCTTTCCTTACTTCATTTTCTTGATTCTTCACGCATTGATTTATGATCAACATTTAATCACCAAATCATAAAGCTAAATCTCACACTTCCCACCAGTGTCCCTCACATTGCTCAATTCACTAAACAAGGCTATTGTCTCAATTATTTAATCTCATTTATTATATGGCTGCATTTAACGTCATGTTAAACTGCCTACGTACCCTAAATAGGGATCAAGCCATTCGTAGTTCGCAATGATTAATTGTAGGTAACAAGCATAGATAACTATAGAAGTGCTTGTGGAACTATCAATTATATGCCTATTTAAGAAAAAGGCTCACTCATCTGGAGTCCACGCTATGATTATCTTGCACGCACATCGAGACATCACGATCTATCGTCACCTGTGACCAATAATCAAATCACGTCTCAAAGTTTTTACCGATAGAATACATAATTTACATAAAACATATCCTCAAGGACCTTCAAGAATAATTTGAGACCCATTGACCAACAGTCAACTGTCGATTAAAGATCGACGGTAGGGTCTACAACCCTGTATAACTCGATTCGGAAGATCCGCATATCAGATTTTCAATCCGTAACTTCCAAAGATCCACATTATGCTTCTAGAATAACATAACGGTTAGATCCTCGCCAATTCCCAAAACTGATTAGCGATTAACGTTTTATTTTATGAATTTACAAATCCAATTCGGAAAGATCTATACGTCGGATTCCCAATCTGTAAGTTCCTACATTCTTCAAATATTATGTACTACAATGTAACAAAGTTTGGTGACGATCCAAAGGTTGGATCGTCAATTCACATAAATACCTATTAACATATCGTAGAGAATTTAGGTTTCAACGATCAACCTACATCATTCAAATATCAAGACTAAATTCAAGACATTCGACATAGCCTAAAAATAGCATTGGCGGCACACTGGCCACGCGCCACCACACGGGCCGCCGTGGGTGGCGGTCGGCCGGCCGGACTCGTCGGAAAATCCAACTATTTCCAAAAATTCTCAAACTTCACAGAAATGAATATCTCAGTGAGTGGAGCAACTTTCATATTTGCCACGAAGTCCAAAAGTAGACGGAAAATGGTCAATTTTGTCCACAAAGCCGGCGGGTGCCTAAAACTTCCCAACGTCGATTCGTCGTCTACAGTGGTCCAACGGGGTCAAAGTTGGTTGGGTTTTTCTCCTGGGATGATAGGCTACAAAGCCCAAGTAGTGGCATTGGCCATCGCTTTGCCGATTTGCCGGAAAATCGAAAAGAGTAGCTGGAGCACTATTGATTTTCGTCAACTTTCGTGGCCTCCAACTGCCACATTCCATGGTTAATCAAGGTGGTTCTTGGGTGAGTTTTTTAGAGGGGAGTGAGAGCTTCAAGATGGTGGTGGTGGCGTCGAAAAACTTTATCGGAGTTGGCCGGAATCGGCCTTGGAAGATAGGTGGTCGTGGAGGTGTACGAACGGAAACCCACGTGAAAAGCTCCCAGCTTTTTTTCCCTTTTTTTTTTTTTTTTTTTTCTTTTCTTCCTTTTTTCTAATTTCTCACTGGTCTTCCATTCCTTTTAATTTGATTGGTCATTTTCCTCTTTACTTAAGGCTGATTAGTTAGTCTTCCTACAAGGTGGGAGTTCAAATAATTTAACTACCTTTAAATAACCAACTTCAAACGTCCGTAATTATACCGTTATAATTCGGACTTACAAACAGCTTTCACCTATGCGTTCGTAGTGACAAGTACTACGAGGATATGCTAAAAGAATAAGTCATATGTCACTCTAACCGATGATCAATAGAAGTCAAAGTCTTTGCCTCTAGGGCATTTTCATAAATTCACTCTTCTAAAATTAATAAAAATGTAAAATTTGGGACGGGTTGTCACACTTTCAGTTTCACAGTTGTTGGAAAATTTGTAAAGGGTGGGTGTTATTTGAAGATCCACCACAGAGAGTTCCTACACCAGTATTCAAAACTGCATCCTCAGCTGCAGATATGGATGAAGATGGATCTCCAACCATTCAACAAAAAAGGGTAGAAAATCCGTCTTCAGGTCAAGGTTCCATACCTAGGGCTATAGGATGAAACAAGGCGTGAAGGTTGAAGGAAAAGGGCAAGGCAAATGATAATTACGCCGCTCAGCATGAAGTGGCGGCCTCGTTGTGATTATTGGCGGAGCAAAATGCCCTTGAGGCCGAAGAAATTGAAGCGTAGGCATGAAGAACGGGCAAAACAAATACAAGAAAAGATGAATGATAAGAATATGGAAATGAACACTTCGAATTACATTCTAATGAGTAAAGCCTATTTTGATAGAAGAAAAAAAAAAGAAATTATGAGCGACGGCAGTTGTTTACCTCTGACTATACTCTTACGATGGCGGATGATGAAGATGATGTTGATTATGGATATTAAATTTAAGTTGTTTTAGTTTTTAAATTGAAGTTAATGTTGTTTTCGAATTTAATTTGTAGTTTTTAAATTTAATTTGTCGTTTTTAAATTTTAGTTGTAATTTTTAAATATAAGTTGTAGTTTTTAAATTTAAGTTGTTGTAGTTTTTAAATTTAAATAATAAATTATGTTTGCCCCTATGACCCTTGGTTGGAGGTGGTTTTTTGTGACACAGCGAAAATGAGCCATTTGGCCCTCTGGCCCTCGGTTGGAGACGGAGGCAAATATGGCCCCCTGGCCCTCGGTTGGAGATGGCCTTACTAAAATCAAAATGAAATGTCTTCTTCAAAAAAAATAAATAAATAAAAATGAAAATTCATTCATTTTGAAATTTTTTTTAACTTGTAAAAAATGATTTTTAATATATTACCATGCTATCACCATTCAAAATAGCTTTTCGTACACAAGAACACATGCATATACTATGAATAACGGTTAGTATCGAAAACTTCTTTCAGACTTTAAAATTACTTCGAAAGGCAAATAAAGCGGGTTTTTCTTTCTCAAATTTCCATATAAATAGCGTTTTTTAATTTACTTGAAGAGATAAATTAAGCCATGGAAACGGTTTTTAGTGGGAGACTTGTGGGGCTAATGTTACTTACTATGGCTGTGCATGTTCTATTCTATCAATACTAATGATTGTGGAAGTTGATGATCTTCTCTTCATTTCTCTTCACATCATTCCCCAATTCTCTTTTCACTTGCTTCTAATTCTAGTGAAGACTTTAAAGTTGCAAGTATTGTCCCAACATCGTTCATGATATTTAGTCAAATTCCCGACAACACGAAAGAAAATTTTGGGTTAGGCAGAATTACGATACTCCTGTCCGAGAATTGGTTCATTTTCATGAATAGATTTTCTTGTTTCTGGGAGAGGAAGCGAGATTTCAAATGCCTCACAGAATGTAAATGCCACATATGTCTTCCATGTGGTAAATGATGCATACAATAACCTTATACAGAGTTATGATTTTAGGCAGCCTGGTAACCTTCTCGGTGATCATGACATAGGGCTATTTAGCATTATTTATGGCTTATTGGGTCATGATGTTCCTGCATACTTGCAATCTAATCTTTTTGAAAATACCATAGCAGATCCTGAGTTCTGGACCTGGTTAGCCATGGCGCATGCACTCGGGACAGCATATCTTGGAACTGAGAAAAGAATTATGGAGAAATCAAACAAGTAGGTTTTGGGGTGTTAGTAGTTTCAAGTGATACAGCAATATTTAATGTACTTTTAGGGCAAGTAGATGTTGGTGGTGGCCAATGTTGGGAGTTCTAGGGCCGTTATCTGTTGTAAAAATGTATTGCTTAAGAAAGTGTCAGTTGTTTATGACAAGAGAGGTGGTTCTTTCGGGGCATCATGGTTAACAAGGGTGTTCCGTGTTACACACATGAAGATATATATCAGTTGCGATTCTCACGGGGTTGTGGAGACGATAGATGATTAAATAGAGTTCCTTGTGTTGGCATACGGAAGTGATGTCAAACCAAAAAGTTGAGGATTCCGTCATACAAATAAAGATTGTGCATAAAGCAGCACAGTACCTTGCATACGAGGCACAGAATATGAAGAGCTATGATCGCCATGCTGGTATGTCTAATATAATTGTAAGATTTTGGTGATTATTGAGTGTAAAATTTAGGTAATGGATGATATTATATTTATTTTAAGGATTTATAAGTACTTGAACTCAATAACCTCTTTTACATTACTAAGCCAATCCAAAAATTCCTCCAGTTGGAGGCTCCCTTACCTAGCTACGATTGAGATCGCAAATTTTATCCTTCTAAGTTTTGGGTTTGCTAGGAATGCTTTTGCAGGAAACACTTTTGCTAATAAGTACTTTTGTTTCCATGTTTGTTTGTATGTATGTTTGTTTATTTAATACAAAGATATATTTATACTGATGGGTAGAGGATTTGAGTTAAGCCACACATTGGGCAATGTCATCATAATTTGTTATTGAAACTCGCCGCTCATGAATTAATTGCTCACAATTATTGACGGAGCCACTGAAGGCCAAGAGGGTTGCATGACCCTTCTACCAAGTTTTTGTTATATGATTGTATATTTTTACATGAAAATCCTTAAGGTTTTGACCCTGCTTAATAGTTTCTTAACATTGAACATACGCGGTACCAAACGAGCTCCTTAATTTCCCTTCATGTCATCAATTAAGCTCAAGGAGCTTCACGAACTGGAAACTGGCCTAGAAGAATAACAAACTTTCAATCTGAGCACATCAGCTGATCGGTTGTGAGTAGAAATAAAATATATCACAATGACAGATCATGATACGACAATACGTGACCACATTATTATTTAATAAAAAAAGTAAGAATCGATTTCAACATGTTTAGTGTTAAGCATGATGATTGTTTAGAGGCTAATCGAACTAATATTGTTTTACAGGTGGAAAAATTGCGTGTTAAAGTAGCAAACCCATCACTCATGTTTATAGCATGCTAATTTTTGAAAGTTGTTTATTTCTTTTATGAAAAGGGGACCAGTATGACAATCCACTCTTTCAATAGCTGGGAAGAAAGCAATTTAATTAGCCTGTTTATATCGAGTTGATACCTTATCTGCATGAGGAGAAATTATGTGGTCCGGAAACCAGACCACATGGTTCCTATAGCTAGGGTTGGTTCGGTTCAAGATACCAAACCGATACTTGAATACCGAAAATCAAACTGAAAACTTCCGAGACGGAATTTTGAAAACTGAAACCGAATCGAAATTTTAGTTTCCTGAAATTCGGTAATACAAAAATTATTTCGATTTTTTGGTTTGAGATTGGAAATGGGCCTTTAGTCCAATTTTTGGGCTTTCTAATTTGATCTAGATTTTGGGCTGAATTTTGGTTAGCCCAACTTTGGAGCCTTTTGAATGTGTAACTTATCTTAGTTTGGTCGGCCAAATTTTATTCATACCAATTTGGTTAGCCCGATTCATACCTATTCATACCATTTTTATCAATCCAATTCATACCAATTCTATTTATCACCACAATTCTTTGCACAATTTATAATTTTATAATAACAAACTACAGGCAAATCATGTTCATTAGTATCAATGTATCATTTGTAATTACCATCTCTATAGTAACAAACTACTTAAATTAAAAATACATACAACCGAAATGAAATAAGTTAAGTTACAAATGCAAAAGATTCTAAATGCATTTAAAATTGTTTCAAACTTGACAGTTCAAGTTCATGAAGATTGAGAGGAGTTTCGAGAGAGAGAGTGAATTAGAGACAGGTGTAGATGTGGTGTGGGTGGAGTGCGAATTGGGTGATGAAGTTAGGGGAGGAGGAGAGCTCGAGTCTTTTGGGTTTGGGCAGAGGAGTAAAAAGAGACAGAGTCACAGAGTGATGTGAGGTTAAGAGAGAGAAGGGTTTATTTTGAATGAAAGGTTGATTAAATCTCAACCAAGTCTAGTGGCTTATAATAATTAAAATTATATATATATATATATATATGTCGATTCTGTTCGGTCTTACCAAACTAATGCAAGTGGCATATCGTATTTCGTACTGAAATTTTTGGTATTGGTTTGGTTTCGGATACAAAGTTTTGGTATTGTCGATTCGGGATTTGTTTGGTTTCGGTATGGGTTCGGTCGGTTTCAAAATCTCTCCTGCACCAGTCAAGAAGCTATCTGTGGACTACCCATGGCCTTCTCCCCGAGAAATTTTTCGTTGTACCTGGAATATAGAATGTTTTAGTTTTTAAGTTATTAATTTTTTAACACAAGTATCTTATTACTTGTATAATGACATATGGTATACCACCCGTATTTCAGGCACATTGAAAAATATCTCCTACGCCGGGGGCATTTTGAGCAAAAGCATGAATTGCTTTTGAGATCTACGAATGAGATACAATATTTTAATTTAATTCTAAAATTGAGTAAAAAATAACTATCTAAACTATATATATTTATAGAACTCTGGTTATCAACCAAATCTCTATAAAATTATCACGATAACTCTCTAATTAAAACTGAACAAAAATAAAAATATGAGCAATTTAGTAGTGTTACATAGGATCACAAATTTTATTATTTTTTATGTTAACCTCACAACCAGGTAATAATAACAAACATTTAAAAATCCAAAATTAAATTGAAAAATTGGCACACAACCTTCTCTCTCATCAACTCTCTTCGTCTTCTCTCTGCATCTTTCTTGCCAAAACCTCGTCAACCGCTCTAATCCTACCCTGAACGTCTCTAACCCACCTGCAAATTATGTAGGCTCTTCTTTTCCTCCAAAACCCTAATCACCCTCCGCCAGACCCACCACCCAACAACTTCTTCCCACATTCTCTGCATGTTCCCCCATGCAAAGTATTACTTAACTCATGAATTTGGTTTTATTTCACTAATGTTAGTAATTTGTTTTCCATAAGTTATGTAACTCTACCACAACGAAAAGAATTTTCTTTTCAAAACAACGTTTACATTGCACATTAATTATAACTCATATCACAATGAGAAGAAAGTTGAGTTGCACATGTATAACGTGTGCACCAATTGCTAGTATAAATATAGGATGATATTTATCACAATTTAATAAAAAGATAATAAAAAATAATCTGATGTGAATGATGAATAATCAATGAATAGACATAACTCAAGAAAGTGGATTAAACCTAATAATGACTTACAAATTGAACTTATAACAAGTTTAGTTTAAATTAATAACTTAGGTTTTCTAGTTGAAATGGTGACATTCTTTAACCTATATATATGACCCCCAAAAATCACCAAGAAGGACTGCATGCAGCCGCACAGAAAATCAAGTTAAATTCCATGGCCATTTTATTTATTTAGCTAAAATAGTTACTAAGATTGTTATAATTTCACATTTTGGCCCATAAAATTTAAAATCAATAGAAGTTATTTCTGAAATTGTTTATCCTCAATCATTTTAATTATTATGTTAAAAACTCTTCATCATCATTTTGACATTCTATCAAATGTCAAAAGTCAATCGTAAATGACTTTCTGACATTTGAAAGAATGATGAGTGTCCATTAGGGATTTGGATCTTAGATATAATTGTCACATCCTGGCCCGGGACGGATCACTTCCTGGACTCGCTACACCACCGTAGCACGATATTGTCTGCTTTGGGCTTACCATTCCCGCACAGTTTTGTTTCTGGGAACTCACACGAGAACTTCCCGATAGGTCACCCATCCTGGGAATGCTCTCGTGTGCTACTCGCTTAACTTCAGAGTTCCCATGGAACCCGAAACCAGTGAGCTCCCAAAAGGTCTCGTGCTAGGTAGGGATGGGAATATACATTTAAGGATCACTGCCCTGTGCGATGTGGGATGTCACAATCCACCCCCCTTAGGGGCCCGACGTCCTCGTCGGCACACCACGACCAGGGTTAGGCTCTGATACCAATTTGTCAGATCCCGGCCCGGGGCGGATCACTTCCCAGACCCGCTCCACCACCGTAACACGATATTGTTCGCTTTGGGCTTACCATTCCCTCACGGTTTTGTTTCTGGGAACTCACACGAGAACTTCCCAATGGGTCACTCATCCTGGGAATGCTCTCGTGTGCTACTCGCTTAACTTCAGAGTTCTCATGGAACTCGCAGTCAGTGAGCTCCCAAAAGGCCTCGTGCTAGGTAGGGATGAGAATATACATTTAAGGATCACTCCCCTGGACGATGTGGGATGTCACAATAATTGTGGAGATCTTAGAGATCTTCACATTTTAACTGTTTATTGTAAATCATACAGTTAGAAATTATTTTGAAATTTTTATTTAAAATTAAACATAAATAGTATCTAATGAAAATTGACAACACGATATATGATGAATAATTAAAATGTGAAGATTCTTAAGATCCTCACAAAGATGATCCAAGAGGATCCTCATCCGTCCTTTAGATACACGATTGAGTAAACAATTGTTTTGTGTCTTGTATTTTTCTAAACGTTGTCAAATTTGAAAGATTTGATTATTTTCTTATATTTACTTTTGTATCATATGGCCTGTCAATGGCCCCCATCGCACATAAAATTCCTACTCTGCACTATCTACAATTGCATTCTATTTAGAGGATATATTTTTTATTTTGCACGAAGCATTCTATTTTTTATTACCAAAGAAAGATGGATGATCTGATTCTACATGATTCATGTTGCCCCTACAATAATTGAAATGTTTTCCCCAAGCCAATAATTGATATGTTTGGTTACATTAGAGAGGGTTTTGAATTCTAAATCTAATTTTTTTTAAGAGAAATTGAGTTTTCATTCTTCATTTTTCTATTTCATTAATTGAAATATTATTCCTTTTCAGTTATTGATCAAGGTTTTTTTATTTTTATTTACGTTATTATTTTAATAATAATATATTTACATGTTAGCCTATTTAAACTTTATTTTCTAAATATATCTACGTATTGTTAAAAGCGTTACATTTGATATATTTATATATTTTTTTTAACAAACGATATTATCTACACTAAGGGGATGGTGAGTGGGCTAAGCCTCAAAATGGGCTAGTACTAATGTGGTTCAAATTTGCCTTTGGCCAGAATCGAGGCTAAGATCTCTCACTTATAAGTAAGGAGGAATACTACTTATGGCTAAAATTTGTGTCATATATTTCTAATTTTAGGTCTGATTCTCATCAAACGCAAATTTGAACCATATTATTTCTAACCCATTGTGAGGCTGATCACACTCCCCCACCCCCTTAAGGTAGATAACATTGTTTGTACACAAAAAGAAAAGAAAAAAAAAACAAAAAAGTTTAGAAGTCGCAAATTATTCATGAATACTAATTTTGGGTTTTTATTTTCTAAAGGCTTAAATATTAAAATGATCTGTGTGTTTTAGTCATTGGGTTAATAAAGTCCGTGTGTTTTCAATTTGGCCAATTTGATCATTGTGTTTATCTCCATTAGCCAATTAAGAACATTTTCATCTAATTTTTGTAAAAAAATTATAAATTATATTAAACTTATTTGTTTGGTTATTTAAAAATTAAATTAAATTAAAAATCAAAAGAAAAATTATTCTTCTCTCAACTCTTCAACTTTCTCCCTAACCTTACTCCCTCTCTTTTCTCTGTCACAACCTTAATCTTTTTTCAGATTGGAAGTTTTATATCTTCTATGTGTTATTTCTCATTTATTTTCATTTTTATGTAAAAAGAAAGGGTAATTACATAAGAACCCGTTTTTTTTTTTTTTCAAATAATGAAAGCTGGATCCATTTCAACTTTAAGAACCGGTGCCAACCTCACTAAACAAATCAATCATTTCGTTACATTATTTTATTACCGATCATCATCACACCTCTATCTCACACACTACCTCCCATCCCTTTCCTCATTTTCAGCCGAACCACACACACACTCTCCACCTATCCACTCAACCAATATAATATTCTTCTTTACTCTCCCTTCCCACTAACTTCCACTCAACTCTCCCCTTTCTTTTTATATTTTCTACCATCCTACTTCGCCTCTCTCTACTTTACGTATATCTTTCCCTCAAACTCTCTCCTTTCCTCTGCACGCACAGAGAACTCCGAGAGCCCCAAAAACAAGGAGCTGCTGCTTCATTTGGTTAGCAAGCATCCAGGAACATCCGATAAAATTAGGGGTTTGGTGTGTGGAGATTGTTAGATGGGTTAGTCAAAGCTAGGAATATCAAGGTGATTGGTTTATGTAATGTGTTGCAAATTATACTTTCAAATATCTCTATTTCAAGTCAAGCATGTTGGATTTGCGAAAATGCTTTCGGAATTATTAATATAGTGATATGTGGATATCTAGAATTGTTCATAGAGCATGAGAACTTTAGTGTTGCATTAATCCGAGGAATAAATGTAAACTGCACATAAAGACATTAGGACAGAATGGCCAGTAAGAGTCACGTGGTGAGTTACTATTTATGAAGGATATAATGAACAAGTAAAGGGATGATGTGATATGACATTACATGCATGATGATTTGATATTATTATTGTATTTTCTATAGTGACTAAAATGACCATCGCTTAACTGGCATATTATATATTTTACTCACTGAGCGACGAGGGTTGTTGCTCACCCTTCACCCTTTTATTTTACAGATAAGTTATTTGACAAGACAAGTGCTAGACGAGCTGAGATTGGGTTAGACAAGGGATTTAACAGTTTTCCTTATTTTTGTATACTCTGTAAGGATTTTGTAATATTTACTTGTGTAAGAGAACCTTTGTTTTACATTTTTAGTTTTACTTTCACTTTTATTCGCGCACCGGACATGGGGTCCCACCAACCTTGGGTTCAAGGCGTGACAAATTGGTATTAGATCCAGACTCACTGTTTGTTCGGATGTGCTGACGAGGATGTCGGTCTCCTTAAGGGGGGTGGATTGTAGTATCCCACATTAGCGGGGTGAGGGTTGGTCCTTGGCCTTATATGTACTTGCCCCTCTCTTCCTAGCATGATGCATTTTGGGTAGTGATGTTTTCTTGCCCAAGAACAAATTCGTGAGGGTGTGGCCTAATGCGGACAATATCATCCTACAACGAAGTTGGGATGTGACAATTTATTGTAGTATCCCACATCAGCAGGGTGAGAGTTGGTCCCTGGCCTTATATGTACTTACCCGTCCCTTCCTAGCATGATGCGTTTTGGGTAGTGAGGTTCTCTTGCCCAGGAACAAATTCGTGATGGCATGGCCCAAAGCAGACAATATCATGCTACGGGGGAGTTGAGATGTGACAAAATGGTATTAGAGCGGGGATTAGATACCCTTGGGAATTGCTATGGAGCTAGTTAGATAGGTTAAATTGTTTTGAGCTGGTGCATTTTATGTGTAGACTTTTGGAGTAAGGTTTAGTAAATTTTAAGGACGAAATTTTTTTTGAGGATGATAGATTGTGTGAACCCTTTTTTTTTTATTTTTTTTCAAATTATGAAAGCTGGATCCATTTCAACTTTAAGAACCAGTGCCTACCACTCTAAACAAATCAATCATTCCATTACAATATTTTATTACCTATCATCATCACACCTCTCTCTCACACGCTACCTCCCCTCCCTTTTTCCCATTTTCATCTGAACCACACACACACTCTCTACCCATCCACTTAACCAATATAATATTCTTCCTTACTCTCCCTTCCCACTGACTTCCACTCAACTATCCCCTTTCTTTTTATATTTTCTACCATCCCACTTCGCCTCTCTCTATTTTACATATATATTTCCCTCAAACTCTTTCCTTTCCTCTGCACGCATAGAGAACTCTGAGAGCCCCAAAAACAAGGAGCTGCTGCTTCATTTGGTTAGCAAGCATCCAGGAACATCCAATAAAATTAGGGGTTTGGTGTGTGGAGATTGTTAGATAGGTTATCTTGTCAAAGCTAGGAATGTGAGTGTTTTATGTAATGTGTTGCAAATTATACTTATTTTCAAATTTCTCTATTTCAAGTCAAGCATGTTGGATTTGTTAAAATGCTTTCGGAATTATTAATATAGTGATATGTGGATATCTGGAATTGTTCATAGAGCAGGAGAACTTTCGTGTTGCATTAATTCGAGGAAGGGACATTATGGTAGAATGGCCAATAAGAGTCATGTAGTGAGTTACTATTTATGAAGGATATAATGAACACGTAAAGGAATGATGTGATATGGCATTATGTGCATGATGATTTGATACTATTATTGTATTTTCTATAGTGAATAAAATGACATCGCTTGATTGGCATATTATATATTCTACTTACTGAGCGACGATGATTGTTGCTCACCCCTCACCCTTTTATTTTACAAATAAGTTATTTGACAAGACAAGTGCTAGATGAGCTGAGATTGGGTTAGACAAGGGATTTAAGAGTTTTCCTTATTTTTGTACACTCTGTAAGGATTTTGTAATATTTACTTGTGTAAGAGAACCTTTGTTTTACGTTTTTAGTTTTAGTTTTACTTTTACTCGTGCGCCAGACATGGGGTCCCACCAACCCATGGTTCGGGACGTGACATATTGGTATCAGAGCCAGACTCACCATCCGTTCAGATGTGCCGACGAGGACGTCGGTCTTCCTAAATGGGGTGGATTATAGTATCCTACAACGACAGGGTAAGGGTTGGTCTTTGGCCTTATATGTACTTGCCCCTCTCTTCCTAGCATGGCACTTTTTGGGTAATGAGGTTCTCTTGCCCAGGATCAAATCCGTGAAGGCGTAGCCCAAAGCAGACAATATCGTGCTACGGCGGAGTCGCAATGTGACAAAATGGTATTAGAATGGAGATTAGATACCCTTGGGAATTGTTGTGGAGCTAGTTAGGTAGGTTGAAATGTTTTGAGCTGGTGACGTAGAATTTTTAAGTGTAGACTTTCAAAGTAAGGTTTAGTAAATTTCGACGATGAATTTTTTTCTTAAGGAGGATAGATTGACACACCCTGACCGAAATCAGGGCGTGCTGGCCATCACGCGGAGGTGACGTAATCATGTGCATAGTGCGGAAGTTAATAAAACAATAATAGAAGAAGTACGAATAAATAAAAACTAGCATACATAAGGTAATAGAATTAAGTGCTAGTGTAAGTGAGACACAAGTTCAGAGCATAGAGCCTAAAGCAGTCCAAAATAAAATGACGCTTCAACAGTACACCCGAAGGTGACCCTACGCTGGTGATCGTCTGTTAGAACTGTCGGGAAAGCCCTCTGGGAAACCACCAAACCTGCTAGATCGCTAGAACCTGGAGGGGCGCAAAACAAAAGCGTGAGTGGGCAAAAACAAAGCTTTTCGAAAACCATTTAACAAATAAGTTCTAACCCCTCGCCTTAAAACTGGTATACTTCCCAGAAATAAACATACGTACATATATATATATATATATATAAATATATCAATCATGCTTCAGGATATGCCATGCCAAATCTCACAATGAAATGCAAGTGCTCAGGTAAAAAAATCATATCAAACACATATAGTCTGGCAGCCGGAGTCACCTAATGTGACCTGTACGGTTGCATCTAGAGCTCAAATTTCAATCTCAATAACTAAACCTGCTCACAAGTCGGAACCACCTAAAGTGGTCTGTACGACAGGCCTAGGTGTAATACATATAAACGCTCTAGTGCTACGATCACGTGAAGGCTGTGCGAATAATCGCGGGTCACCTACGAGTCGGAACCACCTAAAGTGGTCTGTACGACACGACTGTGCACCTAACTTGGATCCAAGCTAAGTGTGTGGTGCGGGAGGTGAACAACATGTGAAGGACTGTGCCCTACTCTAGGTGGGAGCACTAACACCGGGGGTGCAGGTTATGAGCTCTCTAAGCATCTCGAATCGCTACTAAATGTAAACATGAACAACACTTACCTGGCACTTACCTATGCGTCCGTAGCACCCAACATGCATATGTATATATATACAACTAATAATGCAACTAACAATGCATAAATAACGATAATCTAATGCATGGCATATGGCAAATGACAATTTAAATCAATTTCTGGGAAAATATAAGTATATAGGTATATACGGAAAACCAAAAGCCCACTCACTGGTAAGTGAAAGGGACGTAACCCCCCTGCCTCGAGTGACCACGCTCGTCCTCGGGATACGTCTCACCTATATGCGAAATAACTATAAAAACGTTAATTTTTAAAGCACATAACCGAACTTTAGAAGTAACTTCTCATACATTGCTCAAATGGGGTGTATGAATACACCAACGTGATCTACTCAACCTCAGGAACATCCCCATATTTTTAAAATAATTTTTCACCGCCGCACGCGCCCCCATGCGCCGGCCAAGGCACGACCACACGCGCCGGCCACGCGCAGGCACGTGCTTGGCACGCTGATGGCGTCAACTGACGCCGTAGGGAATATTCCGTCAGATTTAACAGATTATGCCGTCTTTTCCGGCGAGCCTCCGACGCCGGAAAATCGGGATTTTTCAAACGTTGATATCTTCTTCATTTTTCAACCAAATTTCACAAAATTGGTACCAAAATGAAGCTTAGAACTAGAGGAACACAATCATACCACTTTCAAGGGCTAAAATTCACAAAATCTCACCTGAAAAATCAACCCAACTCTGGCCAACTTCGAAAACTAGTGATCCCGACGTCCAAAACCATCAAACGAACCACCCCGAGCCTCCTAGGGACCTCACCAAGCTACCTACAAGCTTGAAATTCCCTAAAACGTGAGAAATCACGTGCGCATGAACAGTACCTCAAATCGGACATCGTGTAATCGACGTGAAAACGAAGGTGTTCTTACCTGAAATGGGCATGGTTGGACTCCTACAAGCCTCACGAGTCAGAATATGTGCTTGGTTTCTTCGATTTGTGGAGGTTTGATAGGTTTATGGGTGTGTCCGTACGTTTCAATGGAAATGGGAAAGGAATGGGGCTCAGGACAGGTGCAGGGAAAGGGAGAGAATAGTGAGGGTGAGTGTGTGGTGCCAAACCAGCCACACCAAGCCAAAAGAACAACTACACAACGACAATTCACGCTAGGGCAAAATCGTCATTTCACGTTACGTTTTAAAATTTCCTGGACGGGCTGTCACATTCTACCCACCTTATTAGAATTTCGTCCTGAAATTCAAAACAACTAAACAACAACCCCTAGTGATCAAAGAACAAGCGAGGATACAAATCTCTCATCCGATCTTCTGTTTCCCACGTAGCTTCCTCCACGGAATGATTCCTCCACAACACTTTCACTAAGTTCACCGTCTTGTTCCTCAGAACTTTTTCCTTCCAATCTAGTATCGTCACTGGTTCCTCATCATAAGTCAAATCTGGATTAATTTCCAAGGGTTGAGGAGGTATCACGTGAGACGGATCAGCAACATAATGTCGAAGCATGGACACGTGAAAAACGTTATGTACTCTAGCCAACTCCGGAGGCAACTCCAACCTGTAAGCTACCTCACCAACTCGCTCTATGACTATGTAGGGTCCGATGTACCTGGGACTCAACTTGCCTTTCTTTCCAAACTACACAACACTTCTCCATGGTGAAAGTTTCAGAAATACCCAATCGCCAACCTCATACGCTCTGTCCGTAGCATGCCGATCTGCTAAACTCTTCTGCCTGTCCTGGGCTGCTTTCAGGTTAGACTTAATTACCTGAACATTTTGAGTAGCCTCCTCAACAATCTCCGGACCCACTAGGACTCTTTCTCCAACCTCTGACCAACACAACGGTGTGCGACAAGCTCTACCATACAATGCCTCAAAATGCGCCATGCCAATACTCGAATGAAAGCTGTTATTGTAGGCAAATTCCATAAAATCCAACTGCTGGTGCCAAGCATCACCAAACTGTAACACCGAAGCTCGCAACATATCCTCCAAAGTCTGAATAGTTCTTTCTGACTGTCCGTCTGTCTGAGGATGATACGCCGTACTATAAAGTAGCCTCGTACCCAAAGCTTCCTAAAATGCTACCCAAAACTTAGATGTAAATCGTGGATCACGATCCGAGACAATACTCACAGGGACACCATGGTACTTCACAATCTTCAAGATGAACAACTCCGCTAATCGGCCCAAAGAATACTTCTCCCTCACTGGAATGAAATGTGCTGACTTGGTAAGCCGATCAACGATCACCCAAATGCCGTCAAAACCATTACGTGTACACGGAAGCTTGTACACAAAATCCATGGTAATATTTTCCCATTTCCACTCCGGAACGGGAAGCGGCTGCAACAATCCAAACAGCTTCTTCCTTTCCGCTTTAACCTGCTGACAAACAGCACACCTACTAACATACTCAGCTATCTTCCTCTTCATACCCGGCCAATAATAAAATGGTCGAATGGTATGATACATTTTAGTAGCTCCTGGATGCATGGCGTAAGCCGAGATATGTGCTTCATTGAGAATTTCTTTCTTTAAATCCAAATTATTAAGCACGAACATCCTACCCTCTTGCATCAGCATGCCATCCGAATCACGAACTCTGAGGTCTCTCCTCCTCCCTCGATCTCGAGCTTGAACTAATTCCTGAGTTTCACTATCAGCCACCTGAGCTTCACGTACCCGATCAACTAAAATTGGCCTGACTTGAAAATTAGCAAATAAAGCTACATCTCTATCTTCTGCTTCTAACCTCACTCCTGTAGAACGCAAGTCCACCAAAAGAGGAATACGACTCGCATACAACGCATTAATGCGACCCTGAGACTTCCTGCTGAGTGCATCAGCAACTACATTTGCACGACCAGGATGATAATCAATCGTACAGTCATAATCGCTGAGCAACTCCATCCACCTCCGTTGACGAAGATTAAGTTCCTTCTGAGTAAAAAGATATTGAAGACTCTTGAGATCTGTAAAGATCCTACATTTCTCTCCATAAAGGTAGTGTCTCCACAACTTCATCGCAAAGATAATAGCGGCCAACTCCAAATCATGTGTAGGGTAATTCAACTCATGAGGTTTCAACTGTCGTGAAGCATACGCAATCACCCTACCATGCTGCATTAACACACATCCCAGACCATTCAAGGAAGCATCACTATAAACCTCGAAATCACCACTATCGTCCGGGAGTGCCGAAACAGGTGCATGAGTGAGACAATACTTCAACTGCTGGAAACTCTGCTCACACCGGGGGTGCAGGTTATGAGCTCTCTAAGCATCTCAAATCGCTACTGAATGTAAACATGAACAACACTTACTTGGCACTTACCTGTGCGTCCGCAACACCCAACATGCATATGTATATATATATACAACTAATAATGCAACTAACGATGCATAAATAACGATAATTTAATGCAAGGCATATGGCAAATGACAATTTAAATCAATTTCTGGGAAAATATAAGTATGTAGGTATATACGGAAAACCAAAAGCCCACTCACTGGTAAGTGGAAGGGTCGTAACCCCCTACCTCGAGTGACCACGCTCGTCCTCGGGATACATCTCACCTATATGCGAAATAACTATAAAAATGTTAATTTTTAAAGCACATAACCAAACTTTAGAAATAACTTCTCATACATTGCTCAAATGGGGTGTATGAATACACCAACGTGATCTACTCAACCTCACGAACATCCCCATATTTTTAAAATAATTTTTCACCGCCGCACGCGCCCCCACGCACCGGCGCACGGCCACACACGCCAGCCAAGCGCAGGCACGTGCCTGGCACGCTGACGGCGTCAACTGACGCCGTAGGGAATATTCCGTCAGATTTAACAGATTCTGTCAACGGTGTCAGGAATATTCCGTCAGACTTGACGGAATATTCTGTCGTCTTCTCCGGCGAGCCTCCGGCGCAGTAGCTGGCGCCGGAAAATCGGGAATTTTTCAAACGTTGATATCTTCTTCGTTTTTCAACCAAATTTCACAAAATTGGTACCAAAATGAAGCTTAGAACTAGAGGAACACAATCATACCACTTTCAAGGGCTAAAATTCACAAAATCTCACCTGAAAAATCAACCCAACTCCGGCCAACTTCGAAACTAGTGATCCCGACGTCCAAAACCATCAAACGAACCACCCCGAGCCTCCTAGGGACCTCACCAAGCTACCTACAAGCTTGAAATTCCCTAAAACGTGAGAAATCACGTGCGCATGAACAGTACCTCAAATCGGACATCGTGTAATCGACGTGAAAACGAAGGTGTTCTTACCTGAAATGGGCATGGTTGGACTCCTACAAGCCTCACGAGTCAGAATATGTGCTTGGTTTCTTCGATCTGTGGAGGTTTGATAGGTTTATGGGTGTGTTTGTACGTTTTAATGGAAATGGGAAAGGAATGGGGCTCGGGACAGGTGCAGGGAAAGGGAGAGAATAGTGAGGGTGAGTGCGTGGTGCCAAACCAGCCACACCAAGCCAAAAGAACAACTACGCAGCGACAATTCACGTTAAGGCAAAATCGTCATTTCACGTTACGTTTTAAAATTTCCGGGACGGGCTGTCACATAGATTGTGAGAACACGTTTTTTTTTTTTTTTTTTTTTCAAATTATGAAAGCTAGATCCATTTCAACTTTAAGAACCGGTGCATACCATACTAAACAAATCAATCATTCCATTACATTATTTTATTACCTATCATCATTACATCTCTCTCTCACATGCTACCTCCCGTCCCTTATCCCTATTTTTAGCCGAACCACACACACACTCTCTACCTATCCGCTCAACCAATATAATATTCTTCCTCACTCTCCCTTCCCATTGACTTCCACTTAACTCTCCCCTTTCTTTTTATATTTTCTACCATCCCACTTCGTACTGGTTTAGTACTGAGGTGATTTTAAAAAAGTGGCTATCAAAAAAAGCTGGGAGCTTTTTTGTGTTAAGTAAACATTCAACTTCAGTTTTTTTTTTTTCATAGTTTAGGGTGAAAAAAAGCTAAAAGTTTCAAGCAGCAAAAGCTAGCTTTGAAAAACTGGCTTTTGTTGCTTCCACAACTTCTGCACAAACCTAATTTGCAAGAGGCGTTGAGCCTTTTAATGAAACTTTCAAACACCCAAAATGACCTTAAACAATTAAATAATTACACATAATACGAACCGGAACACGTCACCGACTTCAATTGGGAGGTCGTCCTCGTCAATCCTGCCACAACGCCGTTCACTTTAGCTTCAACAATCACTGTTATTGACCTTGAATTCCATACCTTAGGACGTTGTTTCTACCTCTGTCATTCCTCCCATCTCTTGTCCATCATCTCTCACTCCCATGCCGACAAAATCGCGCCGAGAAATACCACCATCTTTTCCAACGAGAACCATATTCGGTTTTGGCATCGCAAATTTGGCCAGATTTCCTAGATAGCACAACTTACAGACAACTAATCTTCATATTTTTGCAAATTAAGAGAGCCTAGATTGCCCAGACGGACACCAAAACTCAATTATTCCAAATACCCAAAATTAAATACAGGAAACTGCTATGTATGATCAAATTCACAGTACACAGTTTCAAAAAGAAAAAATGATTAGTCCAAGAAGAAGAAAGAAACCAGCATCCTAGAGTGTTGGCCTTGCCCTATGTATATAATGAACTCCTCGAGCAGCTAGACCATGTATGTACTGCAAATCAGATGACAGGTGAGAGAAATTAAGGAACGGAGCATAAAATAAAAAAGAAGAAGTTGAAGCAAAAAAAATAAAACTGAGAAAATTGGTGTTGTGGAGGAGACTTCTAGAGAGATGTTTTTGGTTTTTGGAAAGTCTGGTTCAGTAGTAGGGTAGTGGGAGAGACTACTCAATGTGGACGGAGAAAATTAAATTAATGGCACATCTAGTATTATATATTTTTTGGTCATTTCATAGTTACAGCTGTTTTACATAAAAGTTTACCAAAAACTATAATAGTGCTTTTTTTTTCCATAAACACTTTTACAAAAAAATTTACCAAACACTTTGTTGCCTTATTTCATAGCTGTTTACTCTCATAGCACAACAGAAGCAGTTTTTTTTTTTTCAAAGCACAACAATATCAAACTAGCCATTCATCTCTCTCGATTTTACATATCTCTTTCCCTCAAACTCTCTCCTGTCCTCTGCACGCATAGAGAGCTCGGAGAGCCCCAAAAACAAGGAGTTGCTGCTCCATTTGGTTAGCAAGCATCCAGGAACATTCGATAAAATTAGGGGTTTGGTGTGTGGAGATTGTTAGATGGGTTATCTTGTCAAAGCTAGGAATATCATGGTGAGTGGTTTATGTAATGTGTTGCAAATTATACTTATTTTCAAATATCTCTATTGCAAGTTAAGCATGTTGGATTTGTGAAAATGCTTTCGGAATTATTAATATAGTAATATGTGGATATCTAGAATTGTTCATAGAGCATGAGAACTTTAGTGTTGCATTAATTCGAGGGATAAATGTAAATTGCACACGGGGACATTAGGGTAGAATGGCCAATAGGAGTCACGTGGTGAGTTAATATTTATGAAGGATACAATGAACACGTAAATGGATGATGTGATATGGCATTACGTGCATGATGGTTTGATACTATTATTGTATTTTCTATAGTGACTAAAATGACATCGCTTGATTGGCATATTATATATTCTACTCATTGAGCCACGATGGTTGTTGCTCACCCCTCACCCTTTTATTTTACACATAAGTTATTTGACAAGACAAGTGCTAGACGAGCTGAGATTGAGTTAAACAAGGGATTTAAGGCCCTGTTTGGCAGATCGGATAAAGAATCAGATAGGATTAATTATACGGACCCGGGTGTTTGGCGTTCACTCGTACTAAATAAGCACCGGATTAATTTAACCGGTCGGACAGGATAATACGCTATACACCCGCTTAATAAAACCAACCAAAACGTCCGGATTATTTAGTCGGGGAAGAAGAATATGGGAGAGAAAGGGAGGGAGTTTGGGGGGTGTGGCGGAGAGAGCTGGGGAACAATTATTTGGGATTCTTCTATCATCGGGGAAGAAGAAGGGAGAGAGAGGGAGGGTGTTTGGGGGGTGCGGAGAGACCTAGGAACAAAAAAATGATTTCATTTTTTTAAATTTTTTTTTTTTTTAAGTTTGATGCCTCCTATCTAGTATAATATCAAACACAGTATAAATAATACGGTCACTAGTCCGATACTGCACCAAACACCCGACTAATTTAGTCAGTACTATCCGGTGACTATTTATCCTATCCGACATAAATAGTCAGTATAGTCCGAGCTGCCAAACGAGGCCTTGTACACTCTATATGGATTTTGTAATATTTACTTGTGTAAGAGAACCTTTGTTTTATGTTTTTAGTTTTAGTTTTACTTTTACTCGCGCACCGGGTGTGGGGTCCCACCAACCTCGGGTTCGAGGCCTGACAAATTATATCTCATATAATGTTTCTTATGAATTTTTTAAAAAAGATTGAATGAAATGTTCTTAATTGGCTAACCTAGACAAACATGACAACTAAATTAGTTAAATCGAAAACACGAGGACTAAATTGGCCATATGACTATAACACATGGACCAATTTGACATTTAAGCCTTTTCTAAATGAGTGTGAAGATAAATTTACATAATGAATGGAGATTGTGAGGGTAGTTTAGGTAATAAATTTGAATTTAAAGACATATTGATAGTTCAATTTAAAATAATATGGTTTAGAGAGTAAGTTGCGTAGAAAGAAGTTATACGGATTCACATAAAATTTCCCTATAATAAATTACTTGAATCATAGTGATGTATGCAATCATTACAATTTAGATTGATAAAATCTTAGATAGCTTATGTTTGGCACGCTCAAAGTGTGAATAATTGGAAACTGACATGCTTAAAGTGTGCGTGAAAGAGTGTTGAGTAATATGATTTTTCACTTCAATATTTGCATGTGGGCACTGGGCAATGCTATATATATATCCCGATCCACATACCCATGTATTCAAAACTAATATAGCAAGAGAATAATCAATCAAAATATATAATCTGGAAGCCACAGACTTACTACATAGAAATACACACACACGCACACATGGGTTTGAGTAATGGTGAAGTGGGTGCCACTAGCCATGAGCTTCTTGGAGCTCAAGCTCAGATTTGGAACCACATGTTCCAGTTCATAAACTCCATGGCACTCAAATGTGCAGCTCAACTAGGCATCCCAGACGTGATTCACAACCACGGCCAACCCATCTCTCTTTCCGATCTCATCACTGCGCTGAATGTCCACCCTTCGAGAGCTCATTTCGTCTCACGCCTGATGCGCATCCTCGTCCACTCCGATTTCTTTGCACAACATCATCATGTTCATCATAATTGTGACGATGTGGAGGAAGAAGAAGCTGTTATATTGTATAGCCTTACTCCAACTTCTAGGCTTCTTCTCAAAGATGGGCCATCAAGCACCACACCACTTATACTCATGATACTCGATGCGGTAGTGTATATTGAATTTGATATATATTATTTATAGGACAAATTAGTAGCTGGTCCTTATGGACGAATGTTCATTGACCGGAACCTTATTAGTTTTTAGATTCTGATTGAAGTTCCTAGCATTAATGAATTTACATGTCAGGTATATAAATTTTAAAATAAAAATTAGTAGTTGATTAGGGTTTAATACTCACGCCCTTATTACCTAATTAATTTTCAATTCAAACATTTCCAAAATAAAAAAAAAAATTAGAATAAGTTTATACCCATTTAATTTTTTTTTATATAAAAAATGATTTTTTTTTTTCAAAATTTTAATCTTAAATGTACCCATTCATAAATTTTTTTTCAATTTTTCTCTAATTTTAAATGTACCAATTCTTAAATATACAATTTGCTATATGTAAAATGTATTTTCTAATAAAAAATGTACCCTTATATATATATATATAATTCATTCTTTCTTTTTTTTAATCCATTTTTAAACTTATATGGGTACATTCTATTTCATTGATTTGAGAATGTACCATGTCAAGTAAGAAATTTAATAATGTTACTAAGCCTCATATCTTCTTTTTTTTTTTTTTTTTTTTGCGTAATTTTTAAAAATGTATTCATGTTTTGGTCCAAAAAAATTTTGGTATTTTTAATGAATCTACCCATGTCTATATGTATACAATTTATTGGAGAGTATAATTTATTCTTTTGATCTTTTTAATCCCACAAATTATGGTTTATTTAAAATCTCACTAATATAACCAACTACAAATTTCAATTTTTAATTTAAAAATGTAATAGCCTACATAGAACCACACCATTACATTAATGTCAGTAACTTCGATAAAAAACCGAAAACCTACAAGGTTTCAGTCAAAAAATATTGATAGCTAGAGACCGCATCTTTATATATACATCATAAGTCTTGAGATTTAATGACAATGAATATTTATATTTAGTTACAATACGTGTGGAACAAGGAATTCTAACTAGGTTTTACTCTATCAGGTATTGACAACCCCATTTCACTTGATGGGAGCTTGGTTGCAGATGAACGGTGGTGATGATCCAGCTACTATATGTACACCATTTGAAATGGAAAATGGAATGCCCTTTTGGGATCTGGCAGCTCAGGAACCAAGGTTCGGTAACTTGTTTGATGAAGCAATGGAGGCTGACTCCAAGCTTCTCGGAAGGGAGGTGGTGGAAGAGTGTGGAGGAGTTTTTGAGGGCTTGAAATCCCTGGTGGATGTTGGAGGAGGAACAGGAGCCATGGCCAAGGCCATTGCCAATGCATTCCCCAGCATCAACTGCATTGTGTTTGACCAACCACATGTGGTGGCTGACTTGCAAGGAACCACCCATAATTTGGGTTTTGTCGGGGGAGACATGTTTGTGGAAATACCCCCAGCAAATGCAATTTTGCTCAAGGTACGTAATATATAACACTCAATTATTTGTTGTTTCTTAGTTAATTTCGTAATTAATAACCTTTTTGTTAGTAAAAACATCTCCCACCTCTATTAAACAAATTATGAACAAGTGTATTTAAATAGGATTATTGATACGTAAAAGGTGCAGACAAGCAAGTGTATACATTGTTGATGTAGTTGTGTGCACATATCCTCATTTTATTTATAGATTAATTGTGGAAATATTGTGACTAATTGGGTAACGTATGAAATTAATTAATAATCTATATCTCAGTGGATTCTGCATGATTGGAGCGATGAAGAAAGCGTGAAGATATTGAAGAAGTGTAGAGAAGCAATACTTCTGAGCAAAAACGATGAAGGGAATAAGAAGATTATCATCATAGACATAGTTGTGGGACATGTCGATAACAAGGAGAAGATGGTGGATAAGAAATCAATTGAAACCCAACTAATGTTTGATATGTTGATGATGTCTGCCTTCACTGGCAAAGAGCGTAGCGAATCAGAATGGAAAAAGATCTTTTTGGCTGCTAGTTTCACTCATTATAACATCACTCATACATTTGGTTTCAGGTCTCTTATTGAACTTTACCCTTGAAAGTAAATCTTCCTACTAGTATTGTATCAATAAAATTATGTGGACACGCTCTAGCGAATATAGGTGGCCCTACTATTATATCCCATATGTACTAGAATAAAGAGCGAGCCAGCGAGTGTCAGTTTATGTGACAAATAGTGAAGTGTGTTTGTATAAATGCATTACTTTTGAATTCTCCATTTCCTTCTTCCTTATGCTCTCGGCTTCTCTCCCTGTCTGTGTGTGTGTGTGTGTTGTGCAGGGAGGTTCTCCTTAACTGGTGCCACATATCCTTTTTATATTTTATCTTCTTTTCTTCCTTTTGTCTCTCGCAACAAGGAGACAATTCCCAATCGTTGATAGAAACAAAAGAGCAGCACTGCTCCTAAAAATATGGGCCAACTAATCGACACCAATTAAACCAATTCGCACCACTTGACTGGGAATTGGTTTTGTAATTACGATCGAAGAAGTTAATTGCTTTTTCCTTTTAATGGCTCTATTATTTTTCCAGCAAGGCACTATGTTTAATCATATATTCTGATTATGAAGAACACAATTCATGAGTCCACTGATCTTGATGCAACAAAATTCTGTTCCATTTTACTTTTGTGTTCCGCACGATTTATCAAGTTTCACTTGAATATGTGGAGCTAAACATTTGGTCTTTTTGTTTTATGGAAGTTTGTACGACATCTTTTAAGCTTGCACATGAATCACATGTATATAAATAGTATTGTAAATCATATATTTTTAGAACTTTCTACATGTTTTATAATGTTTTAAACCTCACTTCATCACGCGCCCTCGTTAGTAAAACATGTATCAGATTGACAGATCATGACAAGTCACCACATTAAACTTTAATAATAAAGTAATAATCGATTTTAACATGTTTACTGTTAAGTATGACCACTGTTTAGAGACTAATCGAACCAATATTGTCTTTACATCAAAGATAAGTGTGTGGCGTAAGTTTCCAATATTTTACATGTGGCATGTTTTTCAAGTAGCAAACCCATCCCTTATTTTTTTTAAATTTATTATTGTTAAGGGGAGGGGGATAATTTTCTTGTTTGCATGTCCTACAAGTAGCAAACCCATCATAGATTTGTTTTTTTTAAAGAAGGAGAGAGTTTGAAATTATTATAATAATTTAAAAGGAAGATTTCGAACTATCACGTATGTGTAGAAACGCAACACCCTGCGCCGGTTGCAACTGCATGTTTCTATTGCTTGCGTGGTCTGCACTACCTACAATTGGAAATCTTTAGGGGATATGATAACTTATTCAAATCTGACTTAGCCACCTTATTACCAAATAAAGATGGATGAAAGATTCATGTAACCCATGCAATAATTGACATGTTTCCCCCCAGCCAAGCACTAGACACAATTGGAAATCTTTAGGGGATATGATAACATTATTCAAATCTGACTTATTAGCTACTTTATTACCAAATAAAGATGGATGACAGATTCATGTAACCCATGCAATAATTGACATGTTTCCCCCGAGCCAATAGTTGATACGTTTGGTTAATTCTAAACCTAACCTATTCTTATCCATCCTTCAACTCACCTTCATCACTGGATTAACCCGAGTGGTTGGCACTACGTAAATGTATTAATTTATAAGGAGGTATTTTCCAATTTCCTCCCAAACTTGTAAGGAGCTGCTAATTTTTTCCATGAATTTTAATTTTAACCGATTATCCCCTCAACTTTTTTATTAGCCAATTTTTTCTGGTGTTAAATTTTGGAATTCTCTGAATTTTCTATCCATTTTGGTCACATGGTAGACCTTTGAGGGCAATAAAGTAGTTCTATCCCTATATGGACAACAAACTGATGTTTTATTCTTTTTTTTTTTCTTCTTCTTTCACTAGTTGGCTCCAACATAGTTTTATCTTTCACTAGTTAGCTTCGACACTTTCTGTTTGAATTAGTCATGGGAGTCCAATGTAGCTACAAAGTATTGGCTAAGTGCCCAATTTTCTAAAACAAAATTATCTTTTTTACTTCATACAATTGTCATGTGTTGTCCGGATGACCAAAATGGAAGAAAATTAAATTGGACAAAAATTTTCAAAACAGCGCCAAAGGGGGAAATGGCAACTCTATACAATGTTGAGAGGAGGAAATCAACAAATGGGTTATTTATAAAAGGTTACTATATTCCTAGGTATAATATATTACCTGAAGAGATATGCTTAGGAGACTTTCTGCTATTTTACAGTTTAACGTCGATTCCTATATTAATATTATAAAATATTGTACCCAAAATATGAGTAGTAGAGATTCATGAAGATTTCTACTTTGAGAGTCTCCTTAACATTTTTTATTACTTGAATCATCGTAATGCATGCAATCATTACAATAGATTGATAAAATCTTAGATATAATAGCTTATATTTGGCATGCTCAACGTGCATGTGTACTGAAAAGTCTCTATGAAAATATTTTTTTATATAAGATACTTGGCATGAAATGGTGATGCAAAATCTTAAAAAATAAGAGCTAATTCATTGGAATTCAAAAGAGTAGTAAATTTACAATATTTTTATAAAATTTAATTCATGAAAAGTTTAAAATTATTAAAAAAAGAGACATTGAATGCATGCGTTGATATTAAATAGAGTCTAGGAACTAAAATCAATTTTTAATCTTAAGTAAGACAAGACAATATTAAAAATTAATTTTAATCAAAGCTCACTCTCTCACTCTTAGTGTAGAGATACTATTGTTTGTTTAAAAATAAAAAATAAAAAATCTTGTATGAGACATTTTTTGTCACACCGCAATCCCGACATACGTCTAGGATCGACACGTGACGTCACCAATTACATGTAGATCTAACATACCACACCTTCAGGATATGTGCAAAGCACAACTTACAATCCAACTGCATAGAAATTTTTTGTTCACTTTATGGATGCATCTAATGTCATTGTTAGACTGCTTACGTACCTTAAATAGGGATCAAGCCATTCGTGGTTCATCATTCATCAAACTCTAACCTTTTCGTAAAATACTTTTAATAGAAAACATAAAGTACCACACTACACATCAACCATAAGCCAAACAACAATTATCATCTTGCCATGCACCTAGGTATACCATTCACAGATATATGTTTTCCAACATCATTCCACAATCACATCAATCAATAACACATACCATACACCGAAATGCAGGGCTAAAGCGACACAGTTCGGTTGAATCCTACATTTAGGAAGCTGAAATCAAATCCAAGGAACCAACAAGTCAAATGATGCGATTTTAGACCACTCAACGAAATCCATCAACATCGGGTTTTGGACCAGTCAACGGAACCAAGACATCAAAGGGGATTCCAGACCACTCAACGGGATCTAAACCAGGATACGATTTCGAACCACTCAACAAAATCACGGAGTGGAAGGGATTCCGGACCTCTTAACGGAATCCGAGCAGATATGATTTCGGGCCACTCAATGGAATCGCAGAGTACAATGTATATCGAATCACTCAATGAAATCCAAATTGGATACGATTTTGGACCACTCAAAGGAATCCAGACGGAGTAGGGAACTGGACCACTAAAAGGGGCCCAGTGAAAACCCAGTTCTGGATCACTCAACGGAACTGAGCAGAAGTTCAAGGAATATAGCAACGGCTCAAAGAAACAATACAAGAACCAAGTACTCAGTTTAGAAGGCTAAATGAAATGAAACAAAGCACAAGTACTAAGTTTAGAACGGATCAATGAGGCAAGATATGAAACGATATCGAAGCAACAAATCCCCATGACAGTGGGTTGACAGTCCACTACTAGCCCTCACATTTCATCACATCATACCAATCATACAAATCAAATCACATTCCACAAACATTTTCAATGCACAAATCAAAACATACTTAATAAACAGGTATAATATAATATGATGCCACTAGTATTGAATCGAGTCACACGTTAACCGAGGAGACATGTCATCACGATGAGCCCATCAAACTCCATGAAATCTCAACTGAACTCTAAGATAACCGACACACTAGAAGAACTCAGGCTAGTTAACTAAAAAGGCAACCGTTGATCAAGGTCGAGAGTATGGTCCACAACCCTAGAAATCTAAATCAGAAGATCCGCCTATTAGATTTCTGATTCGTAGCTTTCCAAAGTCCACAATATGCTTCTAGAACAACATACTAAAATTTCATTACGATCCAATGGTTGGATCTCCGCCAATAGCAAATTCAAGTGGCGGTCAAAGTTTGATTTTACAAACATAGAAGTCCACTTCGGGAAGATCTGAACATCGGATTCCCAATTCGTCAGTTCCTAATGTTCTGAAATATTTCATACTATTACGTATTAAAGTTTGGTATCGATCCAATGGTTGGATCGTCAATTCATATGATAATCAAGTGACGGCCAACTAGGCAATCAAAACATCAGAATTTCACTAAAAAAAATGTCAAATAGGGAATTGGGGCATCAAAATTATCCTAGGATGGTCCAGTGGGTTCTCGGCCCACACGTCACCGCACATGGAGGCTAACCGCCCCGACTCGCTAGAAAATTCAACTAATTCCAAAATTTACCAAATTTTACCAGATTGAAGATCTCGATGAGTGGAGCAAGTTTCATATTGTGACTAAAGCCAATTTGGCCGGGAAAAGCCTTAAATAGCCACGAACCCATCGAAAACCCTAGAAATAGGTGGCTTCGATTTGACTTCTTCGGTGCTCCGCCGCCTCCAAGGTTGTTTGGGATTTGTTCCTAACCTTAAGGAGAGTCTAATGATGGTAAAGATCGATGTCATTGCATTCGGAAATGGCCGATCGCCAGCATGGTCCGTTGCACCCATTGATGAGATTCTTCGTGATTTCGAGCCCAATTTCTTCGGATTTAGGGTGGAAATGGTAAACAGAAGGTCATGGAGTACTTCCTAGGTGGTGGCTCAACTTAAATCGCCAAAATTTGGCCAAAGGAACCAACGGGTTCCATTGTTTCCGACCTGGTCGGGTCACAAAGGGAAATGGGCGAAATTATCCAGTGTCTTCCCCCTCTTTCCTTCCCGTCCTTTCTCCCCCTTTCCCTTCTTCTCTTCCGTCCATCTCTCTTTTTTCTCTACTCCACTCTTCATCATAACCATCCACGTGGCTCAATCAGATTGCTTTAGAAAAATTTGGAGTCTTCTAGAGGGAAGGTTAAGTTTACTAAAATGCCCCCGACTTTAAACATTAATAACTCTTCATTATAGCTCCAAATTATGTGCCGTTTATGTTCATGTGCTCGTATCGATGAGTAATATCCAAATACGTAAAGAAAAATGGAAAAATACATATGCATCAAATATGCCCTCAAAAATTCCGTTTAGTCTATTAAGGGCGTTTTCGTCCTTTTACTAAAAAAAATTTTGCAGCGCAAATAGAAACACGTTGAAATTAATAATACAAAAATACATAATTTTAAATAGTGAAATCTAGGGACAGGATTTCACATTTTTCTAAACTTCATCTTATTTAAGGATTAAAATTTAGTTTCTAACTATTTATCTTATCTTGTTAGTTAGTTTCCTAATCAATGACCTTTTGTTAGTAAAAAATCTCACCCGTCTTTGCGAAGTTCTAGCTAGCATCTTTGTCCCACGTACATGGGAGGTCCACCTCTACTGTAGAAAATATGAGCGATTGTGCTTAAATAGAATTATTGACATGCAAGAAGTACTGAAAATAAAGTATATCATATGCATACATACATTGTTAATGTAGTTGTGTGTAAATATCCTCCTTTTATATAGAGATTAATTGGGAAATGTTGTGACTAATTGTGTAATGTATGAAAATTTTTAACGATTTATATCTCAATAGATTTTGCATGATTGGAGCGAAGAAGAAAGTGTGATATTGAATAAGTGTATAGAAGTAATATTTTTAAGCAAAAACGAGGGAGGGAATAAGAAGATTATCATCATAGACATAGTTGTGGGGTATGTCGATAACAAGAAGAAGATGGTGGATGAGAAATTAGTTGATACCTAGCTCAGGTTCAATATGTTGATGATGTCTATCATCACTGGCAAAGAGTGTAGCAAATCAGAATAGGAAAAGATTTTTTTAGCTGCTGGATTCACTCTATATATAACATCACTCATACGCTCGGTTTCAGGTCTCTTATTAAAGTTTACCCTTGAAAATAAATCTTCCTACTATTATTGTATCAATAAAATTACGTAGACACATGCTCTAGTTAATATTGGTGGCCCTACTATTATATTCCATATGTACTAGATTAAAGAGTGTGTCATCGAGTGTCAGTTTTAATTGACAAATAAATAATAATTGAAGTGTATATAAATGCATTAATTTTGTGTGTTCAAATAATATCACTTAATTAATAATGACACTGTATGCGCCATTTGCATGTAATATACAATATGTACAACCAACGAGATGAATTGTCTTTTTATCTATTTCTTTGGGTGAGTATACATGTTAGTTTGGATGGAATTTTCTCGGGTTTTTCTTTTGTTTGTTCGTAACTTTTTAATTTATGCTTGATACCACCTCTTATGAAATAGAAAATTTAAACTGGCGGAGTGAGATTTGGATATTATAAATTTGAAAAAGTACTGTTAAACCCAAGAATTTGTCCCAGATCATCACACATAACCACCATAGTTTGTGATATTATATGACGCACATTGTGATCCAAACAGTCAGAAAAAGCCCCAGTGTCCGTTTGAGGTAAATTATTTGAACAATTTTTTACAAAGGTTTTGATTGGTAAAGCTGTGTTTGAGAAACCTATGGTGTGAATTTAAAGCGAAACTTAGCTTTCGTTTCAGATTTTGCGCGAACCAAATTGGCGTCGTTTGCAATTCCCTCTTCTTCAGAGCTGATTCATTCTTTCTTCATCTCTCACCCAGGTGAAAGGAGAAAAAAGACTTACTAAAACTTCACATAAATTGTAGACTGATTTAGTAATAGCTGAAAATAGATCACACAAATTCAGAATATCTTCAAGCTGAGAACGAAGGTCTCCAATATATCGTGGCACAATCTCTTAAAGGTCATTCCGGCCATTGATTGAAAAAATTCGATGGTGTACTCAGTCATCATGCACGGCCCTTGTCCCAAATTATACAATTGCTGATAAATTATTTTTGAGTGGTTAAGGTGGTACTAAATTTGATCGCATGTGATTCTTCATTCTTTTTCCCAAGTTTTAATTATTTTTTCTTTTCTTTTTCCCAGCCGCAAAAAGTATTCCACATCAAATTAGAACTCAAATAATGCACACTTCAGGGATATGACGTTTTCTCACCCTTGTGAATCATTCACATATCCACATTTTCTACTTACCATGTACTAATATGATTTACTATATATAATCCATTATTACAACTAATATTCTAGACTAATCTACACTATGAGACATTGATGAACTCCAGATGTAGTGAGTCAAAGAAAGACTCTAACCCTTAGATTTGTCCTTGATGCTATGAAGGGCATTGTTGATGGTAGTATTCAAGGCCGTGCACAGCTTCGTCTTAGGTGGAGCTTGCCAATCCTTGTGTCATCTCCTGTCATTCCGATGAGGAGATTAAGGCGGGGTGTCTCGGCCAGCTCTTCTTCGTTCATAATGATAGTAGGGTTGGGATATCCCTGCCCTCCGAACTAGACGTGAAGGTTTCCCTTCATCCTGTTATTCGTAGGAGAATCTCCACTCATACCTCTTCTTCCAAGTTTTACCATCCCAATCAGTGAGTGCATCAATGACATCCTAGAAGGGAGTATTTATACCAGTAGAGAGAGTCCTTTTAGGATATTGAATTCAAGAGGATATCTAGGAGTAGATATTATCCTCTTAGGAGTGTGATCATTTGCGGTGTACACCAATCCCTAAATAGTAGGAATCAGAATATAGGAAACGTATGTGCTTCCCAATCAGATCAAGTTTCCGTATGCTACGGAAAAAGAATGGTTATTGTCAATGAAGTCGACACACTTTGCCTACTGATCTGAAACACATTATGTGGTGGATCGCTGGTTCGTTTGTACGACTCTACGATAGAAGTTGTTAAGTCTATGACCAGACATTTGAGGTGTCCGTATTCCAAATTTGTCTCACTCCGGCCCTGAAAAATCATGGTCCCACAAACCTGAACAATGCCGTGAACACCCTCAAAGACAAATATGATGCCTCAGGTCCAAAAGACTACTTTACATTATCCGAATTACTGAGTTTTCATGTGACATGAGTATGAAAACTCCTAGTTAATCACGTTCAGTGCACTCACTCTCTATTGAGCACTCACATACTTATCAGGTGTCTTTCTGTTGGAAGTAGGCCCACAAAGCCACTCATTTGATGTCATAACTTTTGGAATACTTATTGTGTTAAACTATTATATGTTTAATGAAGGGCAAAGCTTATTGTTAATCACTATTTATTGTATTATGTGTTTAAGCAATAAGGGAATCCAATAAATGTATTTAATCTAAGAGAGAAGTGATCTAAGTAAGTTATATTAACGAGAACTTTCTCTTATGTTCATTTCTAAAATGTTCCTAGCCATAGGATTGCCAATTGGGCATAGACAATCCGTTAAGGTTAGTATGTGTTATGTTAACTCAAGTGTGAGCATGACTAGTCTCAAGTCATTTAGTGTTGGACACTGAGACAAACACATAGGTGCTCAAAAGGTAATCAAGTACACTGAACTACGATCAAAAGAGAGTTCGAACATACATGTCATGTAAGAACTCATAAGTTGCAATATGCAAAGTAGTCCTTTGACCTAAGGCATCATAGATGTCTAATGGTTAGGTCCTTGATCTTTGATCATGTCAAAGGCATTCCATCGAGAGTGTCCACGACATAGATGACAGTGGGGTTGACAGAGGCATAAGAGAGGGAGGTCTATGTGGATTTATTCTTGCCATCACCATCTTAGACAACCGAGTATTCATGGGAGTTCTCAAGATCCGTAGAAAACAACGCGATTTGGGTTTCCAAGTTTGATGAGATTCTTCTGGATCTTTGGAAACCAGTTGTTAGGTACGAGTTTTCTTATCTCGTGACGACTACAAGTCGTTGTAAATTTCAATTATCACCGGAATTCGGTAGGGCGCTTCTGGCATGGTGGGAGAAACGAAAAATGGACATACCTTTGCTTGTTTTGCTGTACCTTTGTTTGTCTGTAAGATCTCTCTATCTCTCTTGTCCACGAGAGAAAGACGAGATTGCAGGTCTAGTAGGGATAAGGATCAAGACATCAACAGTTAGAGTGATAAAAGAAAAAGTGATAAAAGAAAGGTTAATGGATTTTTGGGACAATATGATCTTCCCTGTTTGTTGTGTCTAGCTTGCCGTCTCTACTATGTGATTTTTCTGGTGCTCCTTCTCAAAGCTAAACTGCTCCTAGTACCGCAAGTTCAACTCGTGTTTATCCGAATTTATGGCGTTATGCTTTCCAGTGACATAAGAGCATCACACACTGATAACTTGTTGTAAAATCGATGGTGTGTGCAGTGGAATAAATAAAACAAGACACAAAATTTACAAGGTTCCTCTACAGTCAGTGTGACTGGAGTACGTCCTCAAAGCAGCAGTGGTGCTTCCATTATAATTTAAAATAATAAGAGTACAAAATAACTCTCTCTATTATCCCCTCTACTCTTCCTCTCTTTTTTCTCTTCTTGTTCCATGAACTTCTTACTTTCATCCTTAGGTGTGTTGTGTTCCATAAGACTTGCTTTTATAGAAGCAAATCACGAGCAACATAGTGGAAGGCATATTAGTGGAGTCACCTAACATTCTATCCAATAAAGATAGATTGAAGTGGATTAGTGACCAGCCATCCAGTCACCTTTACAACATCAATGACCTAGCTTATAGAAACTTCGATTTTTGCCTTTTTGTGTTAAAATAGCCAGAAATCCTCATTTAGCTAATTTACTAAAAATGCTCTAATAAGCTATTGTATCACCAATGAACTAATTAGACCAAGTCAATATAAGCTAATGTCTCAAAAATATTTTTTGAACAAATAATATTATCCATATTAAGGAAGTGAGAGAGTGGATTAAGCCTCACACTATGCTAACCATAATTATATGGTTCAAATTTTCCTTTAACGACAATCGAATCTAAAACTTCTCGTTTATAAGTGAAGAAGAATATCACTAGATCGTAATACTAAATGACATAAGTTTAACTAACTAATTAGACGTGCATATGGACCCACCTCTATGTAGCTAGCTGACGAGACAATAACTTGTCAAAACAAAGATCATTAGCTGGTGTGAGAGGGCTATCAGCTACCCTTTGAGGAGTTCAGATCTGCTATTCTCAAACTCCCACTGTGCACCCTTTGCCTAATTTTTGCTATTGACAAGTGTCATTACTTTAGACCAAGTTAACAACGTTAACATCTTAAAATGAAATTGTTATTAGTACTCACAAAATTTCAAACGTTAACATCTTAAAATGAAATTGTTATTAGTACTTACAAAATTTCATTCTACATACCTTATAAGTATATAGATTTTTTTCTAATTATAAAAAAAATAACGAATGCAAAATGAGATTTTTAAAGTTTCAATAACAATTTTCTCTTAAAATATGGAAAATAAAAATATTACTAAAAACCAACCCCATCTCACCAGACAAAGCTCCCCCACCGATATTCCGTCGGCCAACCCATCTGCGCCTCACTGCTGGCCAGTGGCCACCAACTTCTCCCGTCGCTCCCCACCCAATTGCACTTCACCCAGCCACCCACCTCGACTTGATACAAAAGTCAAATGGTTCTCACTTCCTCACCGAATCCCGAACCCGTTTCGCTTCGATTCGATCTCTCCGCTGTGGGTATATCGGTATTTCTCTCGAAACCCCGTACATCCGCTCCCGTAGAAGAAGCCGCCGCCGCCACCATTGGGATTAGAAGAAGATCAAAGCCTGAAGGGATACTTGAAGTCAAACATTGGGTTTGTCTGTAAATAAAATCCATTGCTGCTAATCATGGGAGTCGGAAGGAGATGGAGAAGATGAGACGCGGGTTATAAAAAACTAGAAGACTTGTTAACTCAGAAGACAGACGTCACAAGAAGAATGCAGGCAGAGATGATGATTAGTTTTCAATGTCATTTGCTAATGATTAGTTATTTTTCATTGATTGAAGCATATAAGGATGACTGAAAGTACATATATACTGCATATACACATTACAAAAATATCTATTGCTCGCTCTAGCCTCGAAGGAGTCTTAATTAAAAGTCTATTGGTCTCTCTCTTCACAACTCGGTTTGGGGCTACTATTCCCATCATTTTCAGGAGTGCAGCTCCCACTGCTGCTGCCATCAATTGTTTTTTGTCCTTCATCACACTCATTACTGCTCATACTACTACTTACTCCACCAGTACTAGTACCACCTTCTTTGCTACTGCCTTCCTTGAGAAGACGATTGCCTCTCTCAACCAAGACAAGAGCCAAGTGAAGCTGATCATCGTTGCGAGTCAAGTGATCGTGATCACCATGATCAACATCCTTGATTTTGTACTTAGGGTGTGTAGCGCGAAATGACCAAACTTGGACCACATCACCTACACCTAGACTATGTTTTTCAACAATGCCAAACCATGTAGATTTCAGCACATAGGTTTTTTGAGATTTGCTTGACATTGTCCACAATCCTAGGGATATCTTGTCGGGTTCAAGCTTTGGGCCAATCAAAGGAACCGTCAGGAGGCTAGTTTTATCTAGTTCCTCCTTCTCATTAGGTTTGAGAAAATTCTTGGATTCGGTTTGCATTCGAGGCAGTGACAACCTGCCTTGGTCTTTGTTTATGTCAGTGTTGTACAAACTCTTTTGTGCCAACATTTGCAGCTTTGTCCCTTTCATTTCTCCTAAGATCAAGCTCTTGAATTCTTCAGGCAAGTCAGGGGCTGGTGCCTTATTTTTACCCTTGTTCACCACCTTATTTGTTGCGTTCAAGTTGTTGTTGAAGATAAACTTGGCCTTCTTCTTCTTCTCATTCGGAGGTGCAGCCCTATCTTCACCATCATCAACGTCGATGTATTTTCTTTTCAAATTATCTTTATCATCAATCACTGTTTGTGCTTCATGAACATAATCAAGTTCAGTACCACTAGCTCTAGTACTGGCAGGGATGTCGGTCGCTATGGTTAACTCTTTTCCGAACAAGATGATACTTTTAGCTTTAGTGGGCGACCTTATTTTCTTAGGGAGTGGACAACATTCTTCAAGTAAACTACTACACAAAATTAAACACGTAATTAATTAGTACGCGGCAAGGTTATATATGTAACAAATTAGTTAATCAATTTGGTGGCAGCAGTTGTTAATACTTTAGAAAACTGATTTCCCATACCCTTTTATCCTTTTGTCCATTTATCCTCTTTTGATATAAACATGAGTTTACAAAGAGAGTTAAGAAGTGTGTAATTATCTCTTCCCTAATATACTTACTGATTACATAATTAAATTAGCTAGCTACGGTTTGAGAGAGAGAGAGAGAGATAATACGTACTCTGGGATTTCTTGGATGTTCGAATGGGAGCGTTTCTTATTGGGAAGTAGAGGTTGATGTTCTTCTTCTTGTTGGTTCCCTGACTTTTCTTCTTCCTCATGACTTCCAGACTCAACCTGACCACTAGAACTCTCCAATATATGGCCTTTCTCTCTCACGATCAGCAGTCCGTTTCCTTCTTTCTGCAACGTATTAGTTAATTAAGTAACATTATTAACGTTAAAGAATAATAAACAAATAAATAAACACAGTAGAAAGATTAAAGAAGATATGAAAGCTTTTACTTACAGGAGAATTAGGGTTCGTGTTGGTATTGCTAGGGGTAGGGCTAGGGCTAGGCATAGTGTTTAAGAAATCAAAGTAGCTTCGCCTCTTCGTCAAAGGCAAGTCCGAATTCTCTTGTGTCTCTTGCAGCAGCTTGATTTTTCTGGAAGCGATGGTGCAAATTGCCTTCGCCAACATATCGAAAGGGGACAAGCCATCATTGTCGTCCAAATCTTCCTTACGCCACAAACTCTGCGAACTCATCAATATGATCTTCTTGTTCTTCTGTTTCTTCTTCTCCTTTTTCTCCAAGTTCTTTTTCAGTGAATAAAGCGAAAGAACAGACACAGAAGTGCGTTAATGTTCTTATATAGATAGTCTCTTATGGGGTAGAAATCCTTAATCTGACCGGATATAGAAAAGTTTGCGCTTCAAGGAAATAGTAATCCCTAGCTAATTGGCTAAGCTAAGTTTTAATTTCAATCCAACGGTTCAGGACCAAAGTCAACAAAATATGACTGTATCCAAGGAGGAATCGGATGCGCAGAAGATTTAGGAAAGTATATACGAGTAGATAGTATTTGTCAGGGAGAAGGGGAGCTTTAATTGGTCTCCAAGTAATCTTTCCTCAATAAAAATTGATGCCCTAAGTCCCAAAGATTTTGGGTTTCTTTTTAAAAAATTGTATTTTCGGTTGCCCCATTTTAGAAGATTTTGTCATTGGCATGGTTTGATTCCAATTTCACGTGGGTTTTAATATATTTTTAATTTGGCGTGATAAATTGTAAGATAGTTTTTTTTTTTTCCTTTTAATTTATCAATAATTAATTAATTGATACACAAATACAAAAATGTGATCCGAATGTTCTATTTTTGGGTGCCCTCGTTGAAAATCATGCATATAAAATATCAAAGCTAGTCACTTATCGCCTTAGGCATCTAGGCGATCTAGACGTTTGAATTTAATAAACAAGAAAGAAACAGCATAAATTCAAAACGAAATCGTTTTGGACATGATTTTTATCAAATTTTGCTAATTTTATGTCTCTAACTTAGTTTCTATAAGTTTATTATGACCTTATCACGTGAATTAGAGAAATAATAATAATAGTCAAATATTTAATTGTTTGATGTGCTTGCTTAATTGCTTGTTTAAAATATCATGTTATGTATATTAAGTATTAAAAATTTTAGTTTAGGCAATCGCTTCGTGCTTATTATAAAACGCTTTGGCTTCATTTCTCCCTTTTAAAACATTGGTCTTAAATTCGAATCGCTAGTTCGATACTCTTCAACTTCATTTTATTTGGCTTTAAATCAGAACAGACAAAAAAAAAGGGGTAAAATAAACCGTACAAATACTACTTACCTTCCAACTGCCAAGAACGCCCACCCGCCACCACCCCCTACAAAACCCAAATCGCCAAAATTTCCAATTTCCACACCAAGAGAGAATCTGTGATTTCATGACGAGTAAGAAGAGAGTGCTGGTAGTTGGAGGCACAGGTTACTTGGGCCAGCATGTACTGCATGGGTTCTCAGAGATTGAAGGGATCACAGCAACCACCCCCTTCGGTCTGGCGTTTACCCACCACCCCAGTCCTCCTCCCCAAGCATTGCTCGACGCATTTCCCCAGTTGCTGCATTTCCATGTGACCGGCCATGGATTTCAAGCCATTTCTCGGACGTTGGCCGGGTCAGGTTTCATCCCAATACTCCACTTGTGTAAAATACTATATATTTTCTTTTTTAATTGATTTAATTATGCTGATTTTGATTGGTGGTGTTCAAGTTATAGTCTGTGGATCTGCAATTTGGAGTAGTGGGTTTTCTGGAACATGCATTCTGAAATTTTTTTTTTTTTTTTTTCAAGCTGAAAGGTAATGTGGTTTACTTAATGGGTTTTTCCTGTTGTGGTTTCATATGTTTTTTCATTTTTTCTGTTAAATTTATTTGAAAATCGTATGGGGTCTTTGGTTCTTTGAGATTGCTTAGGACTCTTGCTTAGCCATATGCAAGCCATTAGTTCTTTAGGGGAATTACGTTGTGTAAAAGCTCGAACAGTTGTCTTTGCGTATACACTTTTATATAGTTGAATGAATTTGGGGGGGTGGGGGTTAGGATTTCAAGTACTTAACTTAAATAGTGAAGAACCGTTAAGTGCTGAGAAGTGTATTGGTTGAATTTGTAGCCTGATGTGGTTGTAAACTGCGCTGCACTCTCCATTCCTCGTGCCTGTGAAATGGATCCTGCTGCTGCTATGTCTGTGAATGTTCCATCTTCTCTTGTGAATTGGCTATCAAGCTTTGAAGAGAGTAGTTCTCTTCTGATACATTTGTCAACTGATCAAGGTTAAGTCCCTCTTAGCCACTATGGTAGTAGATTTTTTTATCCGTTTACATATCTATTAAGCTCTTCCGAGTACAAATGGCTCAACAAAACTAGACAAGAGAAAACTAAGAAAAGAAAATGGCAATGGACGAACAATAATAGCAGATACTACCAACGTAACAACTTTCTTAAAAGCATTCTGAAAACTCTAGACGACACTTTGATTGTCCCCAGTGGTAAAAATGTTGTATTCTGAGACTGTTGTGGTTTGTCGGTTGAGGCAGACAATGTCTAGAAAATTAGGATAGATATTGTTGGCCTAAAGCATAGAGTATTATGTAATCTTAGGACTTCTATCAAGTATGAACTTCATCCTGCACTAGATAAAGAATAAGAAAGGGGAGGGGTTACTTTTGATGAATTTGATAAAATTTTATAAAAGCTTCATTGTTTAAAATCAATGCTCAAATGTCCTCAAGTAAAGAAATGGATCCTGCGTATTGAAGATCATAAATATCCATGTCTGATGAGTATGACTTTCCAATGATTGACTTTCCCAGCCTCCGTAAGCAATACAAAAGGACTCTTTGGTATCTGAAATTGTTCATTTCGTGAATTAATCAATTACTGGAATGGAAGAACCTTTTAATTATGGAAGATTTCATCCACTTTCTATTCTATTAGTTAGGCTCAATGACCTCGGTGACTTATTTCAGTATTTCAGTACGAGAACATTTAAAATGCAGGAGCTTTTCAAGCATTCTACTCACGGTCTGGGATATCTCTTTGTTATTTCAGCATGAATGCATCCACATTTAAGATATCGGTTTTTCTATTTGAACCACTTATCTTTGTATTATACCTTTATGCTTATGTGAGTCATTTCTATTCCTAGATCGTGATTCATGACTGATGTAATTTTCCATCAGTCTATGAAGGGGTGAAATCCTTTTACAAGGAAGATGATGAAACCGCTCCTGTAAATGTATATGGGAAATCGAAAGTGGCAGCAGAGCAGTTCATAACTGAAAATTTCTCCAACCTTGCAATTTTGAGCAGCAGTATCATCTTTGGGCCACTGACAATCTCACCGGTTCCAAAAGACAGTCCTTCGGTTGAATTTTTGCTAATTTGTTGGTGAAGTTTACGAGCCCACCTAATAAATTCCAATCAGAGAATCAAATTAATATAAAGATGATAAAGACAACTTAATAAGTATGATCATAGGTTATGTGTGAGTCTAATCAATGATTTTTCATGTGAATGTAGCGGATAGATGGTGTCCCCTCCAAAGGAAATACAAGCGAGTTTTTTCATGACGAGTTCCGGTGTCCTATATATGTAAAAGACGTTGTAGCTGTCATATTAGCTCTGTCCAAGAGATGGATATCTGGTATGAAGTTCCCAACTCTCTTGCTTTTGTACTTGTTGAATCACCAAAAGTTGTGGACCTATAAAATGTTTCTCTGTTGTTTTTACTTTCTATTATCTCTGGAGCTTTTACTTTTGTCTTCATGGTTGTGGTATTTGTCGTAAATCTGCAGATAGTAAGCAAACAAAGGTTCTACTAAATGTCGGTGGACCAGATAGGGTATCCCGCCTTCAAATGGCTGAGATTGTTGCCGATGTTAGAGGATACAGCCCCACATTGATCAAATCAGTGTCTGCATCATCAGTACGTGGACCTTATACCATTTGTTTTTGCTATGTGTGAGTTACGTAGTGATCAGCACGTTCATTAGATCACTTTCTGAATAACAAATATATGGCCAACCAGTTTCAAGTTGCATTCTTACGACGAGATTTCCACTTTGCCTTGTGTTGACAACTCCGATAACATTAGAACACACACTTATACTGTCCAGCCATTTGCTTTCTCCTCTTTCTGCAAATTTACAGGATAGCGGTATATTGCATTTGTAATTTCAGGTTGATCGTGGAGTAATGTCCCCTGCCTGACACATCCATGGATATCACTAAGTTGGTTCGGACACTTGGTACTGCTCCAACTTCATTTAGAGGCGGTGTGAGATTGACGCTTGAAACTGAAGCAAAGCCGTCCTGATGGCCTGAAGATAATGTAAATTGCTTACTACTTGTAACACTAAGGAATAATCGTACCTTTCCGTCATACATGATTGGAAAAGAAATGTTGAAATTGTTCAAAGAGCAACTACTATTGAACCCAACAAGCTTCAAATGTCCTACTACCAATTTATTAGTACTGAAATTTCTACTTCACAAGATACATGGATCGATCAAACAACAAAACATAATGAAGTTGAGTTGTAATCAAGTTGTTTGACACGTTAATCGAATATATTAAGTTAGACGTGATTAGTTTTAATTTAATGTTACTTTTCTTTCCAATAAAAGTCGCTTCAATTTAATACATGTTTAGGTCTGTCACAAATTTTTTGGGTCACTAAAGACAATATATGCTTAGTTGAAGAGGTCTCAAGTTGGGGAAATCATTTCTACATGCTAATCTTCTTTCACATCCTGTTTATTTTTTAGCTTTGGATCAAATAAAGCAAATGTGAATCAAGGTACAATTGTAGGGATCGTTTAGAATTACTTTTAAAATGACTAAAAGTGTTTTTGATGAAATTGATTTTGAGTTTCAAAAGTATTTTAAAAACACTTTCATTTATTTTAAAAATACTTCTAAACGAGCTTTTAAACAGGGGTTTGCACAAGAGAGAAAAAGAATGTTAAGAAATTACTTTCTTACTAGTTCTGAACGAGAATAAACACGACATGACACAACTCGATCGCAACCCTACCCATTTGGGCCTGAAAGTACCAAACACGTGGGCCTTGAAAGCCTCAAAGAAATTTGGACATTTGGGCCTTAAAAGCCCTTAACGCTGAGACTGAGCAGGCAAACGCAGCTCTTTGTCATCTTCTTCTTCTTCTTCCCCTGAATCGAACTCCACAACCCTTTCACTCAGGTTCGTTTACTTTCAACCAAAACCCCCAATCCTTCAATTCGCACACAGAATCTATACATACATTTATATATATATATATATATATATATATATTTGAGCTGATTAGAGTTTCAAGTGTTTGCGGCAACAGATAGAGAGAGAGAGAGGAGAGTATCTGTGATCGAGCATGGGAGGAGGTGAGCACGCACACGGAGATGGAGCGCACGGCGGCGATTTCAGGGCCAAGGTGTGGAGTATGAGTGGTGGACCGTACTGTAGGCCCAAGCACTGGAAGCGCAACACCGCCATCGCCATGGCCGGCATCTTCCTTGTCTGTATTCCTATCGCCATGAAATCTGCCGAGCTCGAGGTCTTTCTCAATCACCTCAACTCATCGCTATCTGTTTCTGTTTTTCATTTTTCCGTCAAAATTTTAGATTTCTGTTTAGTTCCTGAGAAAATGTAGGAAACCTAAGGAAGGTGAAGTTTTGGATCTTGGATTGTCAAATTGTTAGGACCCGAATGCACTCTTTACTTGACTGAACTGAGGCTCTTATGAATTGTTTGGATTTAGTAGAGGTTTAGATTTTCACTTTGTGAAATTAAGCACACCTTCAGGTAGATTTTGAGAAATTGTCAGCTGATTTTTTTTTCCCATGGTTGTAGTGGATTGTATACAACATGTATCGGATTGTGAGCATTGCTGATTCAAATCAGGGTCGAAAATCGCCATTGTGATTTAGACTTGGGAACATTGAGAAAACAGTAAACTTAGGTTAATATAAGGGGTAGTAGATACAGATTGTTACAAGAAGAGAGTTTTGAATGATTTAGAAGATGCTGGCACAGGTTGTGATGAAGGATTCAGAAATTGACGATGCTCGAACATGAAGGAAAACCATGAAACCCAGGGTTTAATATAATTTAGAGAATTCGATTAAGATCTTCTTGATAGGATTACCTAGTTTTGTCTAGACTTGAGCAGGCTTTGCAGTGAAATGTTTTTTTGAACAGTTTGGTTTGAAGATATGAGGTTTTGTAACTTGAATGCTGTCCTGTCTATTGTTCTCGGGTTTCCCTTAATGATTTTCTACATAAGTATACTCTATTAACAAGCCTAGTGTGAGAGACCTTTATACTAGAAATGATTTTCCTTTTTAACGAACCGTAAGATGTTTAAGCCCTTTGTACCCAAAAAAAAAGATGTTTAAGCCCAAAGTTTATCTTATTTTATTTTTTTCCAGACAATTGACCAAAAGAAATAGTTTTCCTTTCTATTTGACATAAGAAACCTTGAGTTTCCATTAATTACCTACTCTCAGGAACAAAAAAAATTTCTGTCACTAACTGTTTTTAAGTGTAAAAAACATTGCGCCTAACTGTTTTAAGTATAAAAAACATTGCGCACAAAGATGTTGTAACTTTTTAGTTGTGACTTAGATCATTTATCTTGCTTATGTTCATAACTATGTGCGTGGTTAAAGTTTTTGGCTATTAAATGCCTTTCATTGATGCACTGGTGTAGCTTCGCTATCCTCCTTTCATTTTTGTTTCTGAAAAAAACTCTGAGCATATTTGGAAGTTTAAATGTGACAAATTTGGGGTCTTTATGCTTGGTTAGTATGCTAAACTGTTGAAAACTCAAATACAAAACCTTGCTAATACTAATTATGAGGCTTGTTTTATACTCTAAGTTATTGAAAATTAGGGCTAAAGTGCAAGTTTCGTTGTCATGGGAGTAAAGCTTATGTGGTGCTCTAGACTGCCAGTCAGTAATAAATAGGGCATTCAAGCTGAAGCCCGTAAGCTAAGGATGCAAACTGATACATGGCCTTTTTGAAGTGTGACAGGATGTATCCATGTTTGCATACAGATTTTTAGTGCCTCAGATATAGCGGGATGGATGGAATTGTTACTTAGTTAGCTATGTCATACTTTTTATATGTCATGAAACTTTATGCAACTAACGGAGATCACGTGTATTCATTTTGACATTTTATTTCCTTGAGATATTGGTAAAAGGATATGTTATTTACTTGTCTGTTAGCTTTTTTAGTTCCTTTGTATCATGAAAAAGTTGTCTTTGTTTTATAATTTCTTTCAGATGCTTCTTATGCTTAATTAATATTCATTAATATTGCTACTATTCTAAAAGATATTCCTTGACAATGCATGAATGTGGGCTGAAATTTTTTAATTACTTGTTCAAAAAGGCAAAGCGTTCTGGTGGGGATTAGATGCTGTTCTTCTTGAATTGATTTGTGCCACTGCCTTTGTATGGCTGATTACTAAAATTTGCATAAACCGGTCATGATTAGTTCTAAGAGGACTTATATTTTTATTGCAGCAACGGCCACATAATCCTGTTCGCCCGATTCCTTCACAACTCTGGTGCAAGAACTTTGGAAAGAAAGATTACTGAGTTTATTTAGGACCATCCGGTGAAAGAAGTACCTGTGGAGGTTAGGTATCTAATTCTTCCGGAATGCGAATTATTCCTTGTAGATGTTTGTGGAGAATATGAGCTGCCTTTTAAGACATTTGTGCTCATGTTTCCATAGCATTGAGTCCATGACTCATTGTTTGTGAGGAATTTGCTTGCTAAACTATCAATCACCATAATAAATTGTCGACTCCTTTTGTGGCGATTCATTGAATATTTGATTTCGGTCATGCTTGTTTTGCTGATATTGTTCCATCCTTGTGTCCCTCTAATTGATGTATGGCTTAGCATCATCATTGCATTATATAATTGAAGAATTTTAGAATGTGCCTCTGTCGGCCTCCTACATGCCAATCCAACGGCGCGGGATAATTCAAAAAAGGAGAAGATCGGACAAGTTATGCAAAAGCCAAACCACGTGTTTGAGGAAAAAAATGGAAAAATAAAAAATAAAAAAAAAATAAAAGAAAGGTGAGGAGAAGATTACACATTTCTGGTTGCCACAGCGGTCGAATTATGATGAAAGATTTTGTTCCAGGTAAGAGAGTAGAAGTCCTTTCTTCTGCTTGAAGCAGACAAATGGAATCAAATTCCAATTTTCTTGACTCTGTTCATTGGCATTGCTCATGCAAATGTGCTTTCTATAAAAGTGCTTTCTAGAAAAGCATTTGTAACTTGTAAGGTACTTCCACAAAAGCCTTAGCACCTAAAGGTAAAAGTATTTTTTTAGAGAAGCATTTTCAAACGACTCTAAATAATGGATGGCGAAAAGAATAATTAACTTGATTTAGTAAATTATTGTCTGGATTGCGTTCAAACCATATGGGGAATAATTTTATTTAAATGCTCTAAAAACGACCACCGTTAGTTTGGTCTTTTGACAATTCGATCCGATCACTGTCCTAGGCTCCCATTATTGACTCGTGACTTATGAAGTTTGACTTGACATTTCTCCCTTGTCTTCAATCAACTCTTGTTAATTCTTTTTGCCAACAACACAAACATTTGTTACAACTTGCTTCTAGTAATTTTACATTACAGTCTAGAAGTATATATTTTTATTTGTAAGTGAGAGATTTTAGATTCGATTCTCGCTTAAGACCAATTTGAACCATATTATTACTAACCTATTATGAGGCTAAAACCTCTTCCTCCCCTTAGTGTAGATAATATCGTTTGTTCAAAACAAAACAAAAAAACATTAGCATTTTATACCTTTTAACTAGCATCAATGCCATATGAAAACTTCCAAAAGTTGTTCAAAATGCTCCTCAATTGAGGAAAAAGTAAATAAGAGCAATGGTTCATGAATTAGGATTAAACTCGAGTTTTGGTTCTAGTCATTGTTATTAGTTTTTCGTCTAAACTATGCACGTGAGAAGTGTGTGGTCATTTCTATGTTGCTTGATAATCGTATTTGTTGAGTTATCTGAGTATCTGAAAATGTTTTGTCACTTAATGCTACGCTCTAATGATATTCTTCTTTATTTGTAAGTGAGAGGTTTTAAGTTTGGTTTTCGCCAAAGGCGAATTTGAACCGCATTATTGCAAACCCATTGTGAGGCTTAGCCACTCCCCCATCCCTTAATATAGATAATATTGTTTGTTAAAAAAAATAAAAAAGTATTCGAGAATGTTTTGATAATTTTACACATAAATTTTTAAATTCTTCTTTCTAAGGACATAAAATACAACACTATATTCTTATTTTTTTTATCCTCCAACACTTTGATACAAATTAAGCTACCAATTGCGCAACACCATCTCATGACTATTAAAATTAATTGTGAAACTCATATCAATCAACATGCGTGGAAATATTACACCGAGTAGATGCTATCCTACTGTCACAAATACACAATAGTAAGGTACCATATGATACGTGGGATGAGACAAACGCAATGGAACGAAATGCACTCGTCCCACGTTTGGTGCACCAATTTGATTGGGACGCGCTATCCTGTAGAATAGATTTTAGTCAATTTTTTGTGCCACCCTCCTCCTTTGGAACAACTTGTTCCAACCCATGGAACACAAAATTATAACTTTTTGGACAACAATACCCTTCTTATTTTTCATTAATTTCACTTCGAATATTAAACAAAATTCTAGAGATATCTCCATTTCTGCACAATTAGCATAAAATATTCATTAAAAATTGAAATTTACCTCAATAGATCAACTCAAAAACTGAGTTCTCTTGTTTTTCTGGGAAATCAAGCTTCTTTAATCACACTTCAAATTTTCCGGGAAATGAGTGACAAGAACCCAACAAAAAGCAATTTTCTTTGCGTTTGATTTCCATATTCAAAGAAGAAAAATAGCAAAACGAAGAAAACTCAAATCGGATAAAGGGTTCCTGAGAAAGCCAAAGAGAGGAAATTTTATGGGGAAACAAATAGGAAGAACAGAAGGGTATTGGGGAAAGTTGGTGAAAGGACATGGCCGACGTCGTTGCTTGATGGATGGGACATCAAGGATTAGGCAGAAGATGTGAGGGAAGACGTTGAACTCGTCGGAGTGGGCAGGTACGATTGTCATTTAATTTTTCATTCCCTTTCGGCCTGAGTGTACACCAAACGCAGCATGGAGCCTCCGTTCTGTCCCTTTTTGTCCCATTCCGTCCCGTCTGTGTACCAAACAATACCTAAATTAAATAACCATGTGGCAAAATCCGAACAAGGAGATCACCAATGATCAGTGGTCCAAACGCACCGGAACCTTAACCTGCGGCCCCTTTCCCACTAGTAAAAAACGTCCACGTGCCTGCCTACCACACATTCGCGTATATATATCCCTCGCTGCCCGCTGTCCACCTGGGCAGCTTTCCCTCCTCTTCCGCGGCCACTCACAGTCGTGCTTCCGCGTATCCTCCCCGCTGCCCGAAAATCCCGGTCAGCCACGGTCCAGCGCTCACATTCTCCTCTTTCAACAGCTTCGACTGCTTCTTTTTTAACAGACAAAAAAGGAAAGAAAAAAACAATTAAATCGAAAAAAAATTACAAAAAGTAAATTAAAATTTGCGATCCTATAAATTGATCCGAAGTTGCAGTCAGTAGAAAGAAAGCGTCGGTTTTGGTCGTTTCGCGGAATGTGGAGGGCAGCGCGATTTGCCGCGTCGCGGCTGAGCAACCGGTCGATGAGGCCGTTCTCGACGGCGATTCCCGGCCCCTGTATGGTTCACAAGCGCGGCGCCGATATTCTCCACGATCCATGGTTCAACAAGGTTGGTCCGATTCACCCTTTTTTATTTTTTTGTTTTCTGCAGTGTGATTTGAGCTGAACTTTTTTTTTTTTTTTTAAAAGAAATAACTTTGGTTGATGTAAACGATAGAACCGTACAAGGAGTGAATTTGTACTGCTCGTCTTGATTCTTTAAGCATACATTGTGATGATTTTATAAAGTGAAGGTGAAATTTTTCGTCGCGGTTCGAAGAAATTTTAGTTCTGGAAAGTGATGTAGAAGTTAAATGGATCGAAGGGATACTTTTTTCTTTTCAATTTTTGAAGTGGATGGTGCTTGAAATTTGCTGAATTTGTTTGAACTGTAAAATTTGATGATTTTTTTGTTTTTGTTTTTGTTTTTTACTTTGTTTAATTCTCTTTTCTGAATGTTTGTTTTCATCAAGAGCAGGACACTGGATTTCCGTTGACTGAAAGAGATCGACTAGGACTTCGCGGTCTCCTTCCCCCTCGTGTCATATCGTTCGAGCAGCAGTATGCTCGTTTCAGTGAGTTTCTTACATAATTTCCCCAAGTAGAACATATTTGTACATTGTTTGACTATGAAACTTATGTCCTAGCAAGGAGATGTTTTGTGATTTCTTTTTAGCATTGGCATTGAGGGTTTATGCAATGACATTTTCGTGTGGTTTAACTTTTTAGTGGAGTCTTATCGGTCGCTAGAGAAAAATACTAAGGGCCAGCCAGAAGGTGTTGTGGCCTTGGCTAAATGGAGGATTTTAAATAGACTGCATGACAGGAACGAGACCTTATACTACCGAGTAAGTTTGGTTTCGAATTTGTCGATATCAACAACTTTATGTAATCCATCGTCTTCTGATGTGGTTTTGGATGACGCTCATTTCCAGGCCCTTATTGACAACATCCAAGATTTTGCTCCCATAATCTACACTCCTACAGTAGGATTAGTATGTCAAAATTATTCTGGGTTATTTAGGCGCCCTCGTGGAATGTACTTCAGTGCAAAGGATAAAGGGGAGATGATGTCCATGATCTACAACTGGCCAGCTCATCAGGTAAATGCTACCAGCTTTTATTTTTCTCCAGGTTTTGAGCCCCATTCTGATAACCTCCATTTATCTATATTTTTAACTCCTTAATCCTTAATCTTCTTGTTCTTATAGAGGACTTAAAACACCCTCACATAAAATCTGTCTCTCGTTTTGTCAAAATACAGCATATCTTGATGCTTCTCTGTTGGGATTATTTTTTATTTTGTAGACTCCAAAATAATAACTTTCTGTTCTACTCCCTATGTTTCTAGTCCTTTCGGTTTGTAGTTGGTATTCATTTTCACTCTATATTGCAGGTAGACATGATTGTCCTCACAGATGGCAGTCGTATTCTTGGCCTAGGTGACCTTGGAGTTCAGGGAATTGGAATTCCAATAGGAAAACTTGATATGTATGTTGCTGCAGCTGGTATTAATCCACAAAGAGTATGTTCTCTCTCTTGGAGTTCACATCTTATGTTTCTACTAGTATTCATGTTACACTTGTCTTGGTAAATAAATTATTCCGGTAGATCTTATGTCGCTTAACCTATGTACCTCTATGACAGATACTACCGGTTATGCTAGATGTTGGTACTAACAATCAAAAGCTACTTGAAGACCGTCTTTGTAAGTAATATATGAATTCAAAATTTTCTGTTAATTATACTCAACCAAACATAACAGTGCCACAGTGTTTACAAAGCATTTAAGTTGTTGTAAGGAAAAGTTGTAATGACAGCGACTGTTTACTGTCTTTTTCTTGAGCATGACTTTACCCTATTAAAAGTTATACGACCAAAATATGAATCATAATAAATATGCAGTTTGACTACATATTAGAGTTTAATAATTTTTTTTTCAATTTTAATAAATTTCTGTTAATTATATTATGTTATACAACTTTTCGAATTTATTCTTGGCTTCTTTTCTATCTTTACATTGAATGACTGGACTTAATGCTTCAAAACTTTCCAATTTACATCATGAGGATACCTTTTCTCATGATTTTAATTTGACAGATTTAGGACTTCGACAACCTAGGTTGGAAGGAGAAGAGTACATATCAATTGTTGATGAATTCATGGAAGCTGTTCATACACGTTGGCCCAAGGCCATTGTGCAGGTCTATTTTTGAGATGCATTAACCTTTTATATCAGTTTGGTTTCTCCTTCCATAATAACTTGATTGTTTTCACTTTCATCAGTTCGAGGATTTTCAAATGAAGTGGGCTTTTGAAACACTGCAACGCTATCGTAGAAGGTTTTGCACGTTCAATGATGATATACAGGTGATAGTGTGGCTTTCTGTCTTTTATGGATTTGAAAGGTATATGCAGTGGAATACAGATTTCTGCTCAACTGAAATAAGTACCTCTGATAGTTGTGCTTCCATGTATTTTAGGGAACTGCCGGTGTTGCACTTGCGGGACTACTAGGAGCTGTAAGAGCGCAAGGTCGACCATTGAGTGACTTTGCTAAACAAAAGATAGTTGTTGTGGGAGCCGGCAGGTACTTTACATGCTCGTTCACTCTGAATGATTCATATATAGGCTATTCACTGGTTGCCTTGTGCATGTTATTGGCACTTTGTTCATCCTTTTATTCACTCTTTTTTGCCTTTCAGTGCGGGACTTGGTGTTCTTAACATGGCTGTACAGGCTGTTGCAAGAATGTCAGGGAACGGTGAAGCTGCTGCAAAAAATAACTTTTTCCTGATTGATAAAGATGTATGGCTTTATGTTTTTTCTTTAAGATTCACCACCATTATGTTAAACGGATTACATACATGTGCAGCAAATTTATTCTATAACGACCTTATGGTTTTGTCAACTATTCACTGTAGTTACACTCACATCTTTATTGATATTGCTACCCTCTTGGTGTAAAGAAGAGAGACATAGAATCAGCTGTGTTCTCAAAACTATTTTGGCCTTTGAATGTATGTATCTAGGTTTATCTGAAGAATCACTAAGAAAGTTGTTTGGGTGCAGGGTCTAGTTACAAAAGAGAGGAATAAGATTGACCCCATGGCTGCACCTTTTGCTAAAGATCCAGGAGCAATTGATGGGCTTAGGGAGGGAGCTAGTCTACTTGAAGTGGTAAATCTCAAAGGACTTCACTGTACCCTCTATCACAGAAAGTGGAATGATGTTGATACAAGAGAATCGAATCACCTTGCTTAGTACTAGTTATCCTCTCGATTTATATATCATAATATAAATATCAAATGTTTCGCACACAATTTCGTGCAGGTTAAGAAGGTCAAGCCTCATGTACTTCTTGGTTTGTCTGGTGTTGGCGGTGTTTTCAATCATGAGGTGGATACTTTCTCAATAACATTTGGTTATATTTATAAACGTCTCTTAAATTGGATCACTTTACTGAAGATGATTTGATTCTGTTAATGTTTGTTTGTCTGGTGTGGCCTTTTGCTAATTGGTACGTTGTTAGTAAACTATATGGGTTTTTGTGTCAGCAACTAGCATTCACGCATAATGTTTAAACAATTCTTTTGGAATGAATATAAGATTTGCCAAGAGAGATAAGCCTGTATATGTACATGCCATAGATTTATAAGAATATCCATGAGAGAGAAACCAAATAAGACTTTGATTTCAGTGTTACTGATTCAGATTACATGATTTATGATTCGATAGCTCAGTTTTTATTCTGATCATGATTCAGATACATTGATAATTTAGGTTCATATTATATAGCATTTGAAAAATTCATTGCTCTTCCCTATTTGTTTACAGAAAATATTGTACTTCCTTTTCTTTTAAGATGGTTTCTTATAGTTATTGGTTGGTATTCATTTAGGTACTTAAAGCAATGCGAGAATCTGATTCAGCTAAACCTGCGATTTTGGCTATGTCAAATCCAACCATGAACGGTTTGTTCCTCTGCGCCTCATCAAACCTCACAATTACCTTATGGCACCTAAATTCGTGGCTGACTCTGTTTTCCCTTTAAAATTGGAACAGCTGAATGCACTGCTGAAGACGCTTTTAAGCATGCTGGTGAAAACATAGTCTTTGGAAGTGGAAGCCCTTTTGATAATGTTGATCTTGGTAATTTCCTTGTTAGCAATGTCTTTATTGTACCGCAACTTCTAAAGTTTTTTTTCTACCCGAGTAGTTTGACCTTTAAGTGTTCTAAATATGTTGGCAGGCAACGGAAAAGTAGGCCATGTAAATCAAGCAAATAACATGTACCTGTTTCCGGGGTTAGTTTCCTATATCTTAAGCTTTGAACTAACTGTGCTTATACTTCAAAATACTAATATGGTTTTTTGGCTGCCTTTAATCCAGGATTGGTTTAGGAGCACTTCTCTCAGGAGCTCGTATTATATCAGATGGCATGTTACAAGCAGCTTCTGAATGGTAATCACATAAAACTTGGGTATTTCCTTGCTCGAACCTACAGTTGGCATGTTACAAGCAGCTTCTGCACTCTCTTTTCTTCCATGTTTACAATGTCCTATCTGACTGAGTCCAAGATCACATAAAACAGTGGTTTTGAAGATTTGTTTATGTGCTTTTGTTACATACAGAGTAATTATTTACTGGTTAAAGCAATTAAAATGCCTTTAGTTCTCTACACCCTAATAGCTGGGATTAGTGTTCTACTAGCCAAGCGATATGGAACTTTCACAGGTAGTATAAATCGTATACATACGATTTTGGTTATATGACTTCTGCCATCTCATTACATGTTGCACCTAATTAATTCCCATAGGCTGTAACGTGGGAAGGTATGTCAATTTGGGGGTGGCTTGTAATGTTTTATTCCTTATCTTGTTAGTTTGCATGCATTGAGGAAACTCATTTTTACCGCGTCATGAAATAATAGTAATATGATACCTCACATTACAAATTTATTGTCACTGCAATAAGAAATGTTAAATGAGAACATCATTTGAGCTCAATTTTGCAATGAACATCATTCGAGCTGAATTTTCCAATTAGTTTCTGACACAATGATTCTGTCCAGCCTCGCTTCATACATAACAGATGAAGATATCCAGAAGGGCATCTTGTACCCATCTATTGATTGGTAATATTTCTCACCTTCGTTGCGCATTTCATTTTATTAGTCTAGCATGCCAAACAGGATTAGAAATTTGTCTGACTATTCCTGTATATGGTGCAGTATCCGGAGTATAACTGCGGAAGTTGGAGCTGCTGTCCTCCAGGCAGCTGTTGCAGAGGAACTTGCAGAGGGACACTGTGAAGTCGGGCCCAAAGAGCTCATGAACATGAGCAAAGTAAGAACTTATCTACTATCTTTTACAAATTCAAAAGACCTTATACAAAAAGTTGCACAATGGAAAGTCAGTTTAGATTTGGAAAGCAAACTCGAAAATGTTACACTACTATAGCATAGAGAAAAAAGACACCGTTCTAGGGGGAAACACACACATTCGGATAATGCTACTCTAATGAGCATCTAATAGAACAACCATAACCGAGTACCTAAGCATGTAGGGTCCTAAACCCTCATTGCCTTCAGTATATCTTGATTTGAACCATCTCCGTCAAGCCACTGCTCACAACCTTAAAAAAAAATTAAAATTTCTCTGTTGAAGTCAAATTATCGGAATCATAGAACTCGGGAGCTGTCAATCTAGATAGATAATTGAATAGCTAGTACATATTCATACAAGCTTTTGTTAGTATCGATGCTGATTTCGAATTCAAGTTCTGAAGTCTCTTGAATCTTTTGTTTTTATCTATTCGGTGTAGGAGGAGATTGTGGAGTATGTGACTCGCAGTATGTGGTTCCCGGTTTACAGCCCTCTAGTTCATGAAAAATGAGGCTTTGGTGCTGTACTGCGCGCGATACGGTGCGGTCAGATGCTATATTTTTTGCAGCTCAGGCATCAATAGTTCTGCAGTCAAGCAACTTCTTTCTTGGCCTGTCTTTATAAATTCATAATTTACATGCTCGGAGAATTAGAAGACATTGAAGGGAACAGAAATAAGGCCCTCCCTTTACTAAATTGATAAGAAAGTAGCAATTAGAAACCCATTTGTTTGAACAACGCATTGATTTATGTGATCAAAATTATTAGTGGTGTCTTTGTTTCCAAATATCTTTCGACATGTTACGTCAATTTGATGTTAAAACATCTTTTATTTTCTGAACTAAAATTCTTTTCCCTCCTCTTTTTATCTCCTTTCTTCTCCTCTCACATACTTTATTTTGTCTTTCTCTTTTTATATAAAATTAATATAATATATTAACGTGGTTTAACCGTAATCATTCAAAGAGAATAGAAGGGAAGGGGAGGAAGAAAAAAATGGAAGGGAATCATCTTCATTTTCTCGAGTGGTTGAATATTCTATGAAAGATCTTTTGACATGTTACGTCAATTTAACGTTCAAACATCTTTTTTCTGTCGATTCTCATAGTAGTAGCTGATCGGAATTTTATTCTGGTCCTTTAAATTTCATTAAACTTAAATGGAACGGACTATAATGGTACGTTCCACGCAATAATACATGTTTAAAAATAAAAAATAAAAAAAATCTAATCGTTGATTTTTAATCACATTCAATGGTAAGAAAAATGGTAAAGTTTTATAAAAATTTCATGGTTCATTTTCATGTGGAAGATTTTCGGATGAAGGTCCATTTTCCACCCACCACCAAAGCGACTAACTTGCAACTTTATCTTTATGCAAAATTACAACAAAAATGTTATTATTATAATTTATTTGTACTATTATTTGTACCATCTCACTAATATAAATGGAACTCACATGTGTTAGTGAGTTATATATATATATATATATATATATATATATATATATATCTATTTGAGAGATGATACAAATTGATGATAAGCTAGGCGGCTAGTTATCATTCCCATTAATCTTTAGGCGTCTAAAAATTTAAAAATGGCATCTAGACCTTCTTAAGTATCCGCCTAACCAGCCCAGTTGTCCACTTAGCCCCCTAGACTAGCCTAGGTGCTTGTTTAGGTTGCGACTCTCACTTAAAAAGAAAATTGATAACTTTTATTTTAGATTTTAATTTTGCTCAATAAATTGAGAGACTTATTGAATACTTGGATGAACTTTCATTACATACTTGTTCCCCATATTTTCAATATGTTATAATACTTTAATCTATGTAACATTTTATTTTGCAATTTATATATACCAATACAACTAAGTATTCTTGTAAGTATAAGTAGGCACATATTTCTACGATGTATAATAAAATTACTAAATCTTTCTAGTCTGCCTAGGCCTAGGCGCTAGACCCCAACTCACCACTCGACTAGCTTCTAGTATCTTTTAGTAGGCACATATTTCTACGGTGTATAATAAAATTACTAAATCTTCCTAGTCTGCTTAGGTCCCACATAGCCGTCAAGGCGTTAGACCCTAACTTACCACTCGACTAACTTCTAGTATCTTTTAGAACCTTGCTCAAATTACAACTACCGTTTGAGGGTACTTAAGTGCCAAAGAATTTTAAACTCATTTGTTAAAATTACTTTGTAAGAATACTACTAACCAATGAATTACTGAAGTTCTAAAAAAACTACGACGTAAACACTGAAAATGATCTACAAATACACCAAACAAAAGGAATGTGACATTCAAGACCCTCAATGTGATTTTTTATCATTTTTGCAATACATTGCCATCAAGTTTAGCCTCATTTGTATGAAACTTTTATCCAAACATAGGGTAGCGTTTGAGTTGAACCACCTAGATGATGAAAGAGGGTACGACAATGAATTAGAATTATAATAGGTCCATAATTTCCTTCAATATAATAAAAATTATAATAAACGATAATATATAAATAGTGTTATTATTCTCCTTGGTACACAATTTTTTTGTTAAATTTTTAAATTTAAAGTGCATGATTGTTTTTATTTTTTTTATTTTATTTTTATGCCAATAACAGCTGATTGAAAAAATAGCAGAGGAGACATTGTTACTGTACATATTATGTGGCCACCTTTTTGTTGCTTCTGCCATTTGATGATAAGTCGATGAGGGATGATGTCTTGGAGACTGAGGTAACAGTTTGAGGCTTCATTTATACTGTGTGAGTTTTGACTTGTATTTTTAGATAAAATTAGAAGAAAATTGTTGATTGCTTTCTTCTATTCTAACCATTTTTGGAGGGCCGCCGACTACAGCTGGCCTCGCACACCTCCCGATATTTTTGCACGTGCCTCTGCCTATGCTACCCACGCCTACTGCCAACTTGCAGCTGAATCTTCATTGTGGACACGTCACCTCGTTCTTTTGCTTGTTATTCTAAATTTTTATGACTTGTCCATGTTGCTTCGGCAATTGATTTGCGTCGCTTTTGCGATTTTGTAACCTCTGTCTCGCGATGGTTTTGGTGAAGGTCTCGGTACTTGTTATGTCACGCCTTGTTTATAAGACATATCAATCTCGAGATTCTTGATTGTAACATTGTAATCGTACGATATACGATGAATAATTACGATTACAGAATTTGTAAGATTCTTATGAAAAGAATCCGGCAAAGATACTTAGGAAAAGAATCCGACTAGGATCCTTAGAAAAAGAATCCGACTAGGATCCTTTTCCATGTACTACCTAGGCCTTAAATTGAACACCTCCATATTCAAAAATTTCTTTTTATTCAAATTTTCTGTTCTAGATTGACTTGAGTTCTGCCACCACAAAATTATAAAGATAACGTGGGTATTTGCGTCACCTCGAATTATTTCCTTTCTACTAGCCTTCATGCACGGGCGTGAGCATGTGCAGAAGGAATTTTTTGAATCATGGTATGTTATGCATGATTTACACGTGTTAAATGTATTTATATACGTAAATTGACAAAAGAAAAACCAAATATTTGAAGTAAATGAATAATCTTAGATCAAATATTGTTTGTTAAAAAATAAAAAAAAACAATCATTTGACAACTAATTTAAGCACATCATTATCCACATGGGAAATATCTTTTTTATCACGAATGAATCACATTATTATCCACATGGGAAAATACTTTTTTTATAACTGGCATTACACGTATTTTAAGATGGGTTTGAACGTATTTAAAATTAGAGAAAATAATATTTAATGAACATCTGATTGAATCATATTATTACTAACCTATCGTAAGGTACTAATTAAAAAAAAAAAAAACTAGACTAATTTATCATTGGCACTATCTCTTAAAATGTTTTGAACACAACATTTATGATTTTCCTTTTTTTTTTTCCCCTTCATGTGGGTACCATCAACTTTCACTTATTTTTCTATTTTTTTTATTCTTTTCTCTCCCCACTTATTATTTATATTATAATATTATATTTTATGATAACCAAATTACCCTTGCATTATTGATACATTGTATTGGGCTGCTTTTGAATTTTTTTGGTTGAGGGGTAATTTGGTCCAATTAATTTTGTTAAAGCCGGTGACACCAAAACAGTCTTTCGGCTTTATATATCTCTACTAATTAATAAAACACTTATTGTCAACCAAAATCCTATGAAATTACTAGTTTAACCCTCTAATTAAAACAGAACATGAATAAGAAATATAGAACAGAAATGTAATTTCACACAACCAAATTTTGCTTTTTTTTTTTTTTTTTTTTCAAAGCTTCAAATACATAAATTCCTAACATATCTCTAATTTAAAAATAAAAAATAAAAAATAAATTTCTCACTCCCACGTTCCCTATTACTCTATCCCTTTCTTTTCTATTTCAAAAACAAAAATAAAAAATTGTCTTGCACACAAAGTCCATATGCCAATAGAAGATTAAGAAAATTCCAAAGAGAACAAGTTGACTCCTCAACCTCAGTGCAATTCCCACCATTAGAATTTAGGATTATTCGAAGCAACTTTTCCTCCAAAAGTAGTTAGAATAGAAGAAAGCAATCAACAATTTTCTTCTAATTTTATCTAAAGATACAAGTCTAAACTCACACATTATAAATGAAGCCTCAAACTGTTACCTCAGTCTCACAGACATCATCCCTCATCGATTTATCATCAAATGGCAGAAGCAACAAAAAGGTGGCCACTTAATTCCACAACAGTTTTTCACTGTTGTGTTTTGGTGTTTAATTTGTTTCTGAATTTGTAGATTCCGTGAATTTTTTCAGGTATGCAGTTGTAACAGGGGCAAACAAAGGATTAGGATTAGCAGTTGTCAAGCGGTTGGCATCAGATGGACTTACTGTGGTCTTAACTGCCAGAGATGAGAAAAGGGGTCTTGAAGCCGTTGACAAACTCAGGCAGTCTGGCTTGGCAGGTTCAGTGGTTTTTCATCAACTTGATGTGGCTAACCCTGCAAACATTGACTCTTTGGCGGGGTTCATCAAAACCCAGTTTGGGAAACTCGATATCTTGGTATGATCATACCTCATTGCTTAAAATGTTTTTGTCATTGCATACTTGTACCGAAGTTGGCCAGAGCAGTTTGATCCCCTCTCAACACATCTATTTTATTTTTATATTTTGTCAATCTGCACCTCTAAGTTAGAATATTGTTCAAATAAAATTTATGTAAATCATTGAATTGAAATTGGTTTCGTTAGAGGAGAGAAACTGTGAACCACAGAAAAATGGCTTTTGAGAGTGAAAATATAAAAACCCGAATTAAAAAGTAGATTCATTTTGCTTTTTGACTAACCAGTTTCACACATAAATGAAGACGACAGAAATCCTTAGGTTTTATTTTATTTTTTAGAACATAAGGTCATCTCCAATCAAACGAGGGCCAAATGACTCATTTTAACTCTCTAGTCCTTTAAAATATTAATATTTTAATAAATAGTACAGGGTTATATTTGTCTCCATCTCCAACCGAGGGCCTACGAGCCATAGGGCTCGTTTTAGTCCTGTCATAAAAAATCGTCTCCAACCGAGGGTCAAAAGGCTATAAGGTCAAACATAATTTATTATTTAAATTTAATGTTATTTAATGTTGTTTCATATTGTTTAATTTTGTTTCATGTTACTTAATTTAATTTAATGTTGTATAATGGCTTAGGAAGTTATAGGGAAAAAATAGAATTTAAAAAAAAATGGTTATAAAATAAAATAAAATAAAATAAAAGGGCCTACCATATAGCCGACAGGAATAAGTACAATGGTATCAGATATAACTGACCAGAATAATGAAAATTCTGGCCAACTCGGGGCTAGCTAAGTTGGGCCAGCCGATTGGCCCCTTTTTGTTCAGTGAGGCCCACAAACCCTTTGGCCTAGCCCTCAATTGGGGATAGTTTTTGAACTATTTTCGACCCTCTGGACCTTTCGGTTGGAGATGATCTAAAACTCTTTCTATAACTATCATAGACAATATATGACACGATCCTCAGTGCAATTTACAAGATTTTCCGTCTACTCAGTCTATCATCATACCTGGAGAAGTCGAAAGAAGTCAAACCTATCTAGGAATTCGTTCATAGAATATATTTGTCATACCCGAGAAAGATAAATCAAACCCCACCCTGGGCTAAATGCTATTTTTTAGGTTTTGTTCTCCTCCTAAACCCAATCCAACTATGCTAAATGTGTGGATTAAAAGCTAAAAGTCAAATAAAATCCAAATTCCCCCATAATGGTGTGGGCACCACCAGTGGGATCCCACACACATGGGCAGGTTTCCTAAGATTTATTGAATCTAACGACTAAGATTGAATCTAACGACTAAGATAGAATATAATCAAATCTAAGATTTAAATTCAACGGTTCAAATAATTAAAAATTTTATTTAACTCAAAATTCACCCAAATTTAGTGATTTTTCAATATTTATCGGAATTTAAATATTTTTAGATTAAAATGTTCATAAAATTAAATTATGATAGTGTACATAATTTTTTTTAAATTACTTTAAAAGAAAAAATTAGCCTAAATTTAATTTTTAATAATCTCAGGTTAAAAAATTTAGACCAGAAGAAGGGTTGGAGCAAAAAAACTGTTTCTGGGCTAAAAATTTTAGGTTTTAGTCCAAGGGTTGGAGATGGTATAAGTGGCTGGACTTTAGGGTTTGACAAAGTAGCACACCTTTGGGCGCTTTGAAGGGCATTTGGTTTTGTGGTTAGTTCTAAGAACACAAAAGGATCTACCAAACTTACCTTTTTATTTGCATTTTCTATAATTTCTTACTTTTTAATTGCTTGTGTGACTGGAAAAGCAATATTGAAAGAGTTGGGCTCTGCACAGGTGAACAATGCAGGGATTATGGGAGCCACCATAGTAGATACCGATGCTTATAAAGCTGCAACAGCTTCTGTTGTTCCGGTAAGTCTTTGACATAATTTTTCTCACAAGGCCACTTTCGGTGCCTACCATTGATTTAAATTGGTTAATTTACTAGACTTGTAAAGGAAAATGATCTGTGTAATGTCATTTGGAACGATATTTTCACTGTGATAGTTTGATGACTCATGACTGATGTGCATGTGAACCTGTAATTAACAAATTTTTTGTTTGGGGTGGGTGTCTGATGCAGGAAGGAACTGATTGGAAGAAAATTATGACTCAAAATTATGAGTTAGCAGAAGAATGTGTGCACACAAACTATTATGGTGCTAAACGAACAACTGAAGCGCTTATTCCACTCCTCCAATTATCTGATTCACCGAGAATAGTTAACGTTTCATCTTCCTGGGGCAAGTTAAACTATATACCTAGTGACTGGGCTAAAGGAGTTTTTAGTGATGCTGAGAACCTAACAGAAGAGCGAATAAACGAGGTGTTGACTCAGTTTCTAAAAGACTTGAAGGAGGGCTCAATTGAAAGCAAAGGCTGGCCAGCTTTTACGCCCGGCTATATACTCTCAAAGGCAGCAGTGAACGCATATACGCGGGTTCTAGCGAAGAAGTACCCTGATTTCCGCATCAATTGTCTCTGCCCCGGATTTATCAAAACAGATCTGAACTTCAATGCTGGTAACGTGCCTGTCGAAGAAGGTGCTGCAAAGGTTCTGAAGTTAGCATTTCTGCCCAATGATGGTCCTTCTGGCTTCTTCTTTGTTGAGTCTGAAGTAACAGGTTTTTGATTGAAGATGATCTGTATTATATATGCAAATGTTGCCTTTGTATGTGCTTTATTTGGGTAGTAGCTTGAATGTATTCGGAACATTCTTTCTGTAACTAAGTACTTTATAACGCACCAAAATACTAGTACGTTTTCCAGTGAGCATTTCACCTTGTTGGTCGGTATGTATATAACCGATTATGGTATTTTAATTTGATTTCTTTGACATGGTTTATCGGTACTTTTATACTGTTGTCAATCCTATTTACTTATAATATACTAATTGCTGCGGCCTATTTTGGTGAGGGAAGAAAGAGAAGGTGCAGCACATAGAGAGAGAGAGAGAGAGAGAGAGAGAGAGAGGTTTGAGAATTTCTGTGATGATTTTTATCATGCTTTGTGGATTAATTTATAGTAAAATAACGCGTTTTACTTGCCCAAATAATACAAAGTTGGATAAATTACACAAAATTACATTAACTATAGGTCGAACCATAATCTTATACCTTATGTTTTAAAAATTATAATATCATACCTTATCTTACGAATTTGTTACAATGTCAAACCTTCATCAGTTTGTCAATTTCTTTGTTAAATGCTAACGTGACTTGAGGCAAGGTCTACTCCCTTGTCAAAGTGGAAAAAATATTAATTAAATATTAATAATTTAAAGATAAAATTATTGAAATATTTTTGTAAAAACATGTGGGACCCATCCTTTCTCTCTTCCCCTCTTTCACATCTGATATGTTTCTCTCACATTCTCTCTCTCCTTTATCTCTCTCACATCCAATTTCCTAAAATTCTTTCTTCCTCCATTCTTTCATCTTCATCCTCCCAATTTCACTAATCCATTTCATCTTTCCCAGAAATTTAAATCGGATGAGAGAAAAAAATAATAATAATTATCGGATGAGAGAAAAAAAATAATAATAATTCACCACTCTCCTCCTCTTTCTCTAGAAAAATTTCACCTTCATCCTCCAAATTTCACCATTCTCCTTCTCTCTCCCCAGAAAAGAAAAAAACAAAAAAGAAGAAGAATAAATTCTAGACAAAAAAATAACTTTTTTTTTTTTTGCAAGCGGCTCCATTAGGCCTGGGTGACACACCCCGACCGAGATCAGGGCATGCTGGCCGTCACGTGGAAGTGACGTAGCCAAGTGCACAGTGCAGAAGCTAAAACAGTAATGTGAAAGTATGAATAAATTTAAAAACTAGCATACAATAAGTGGCAATATGAGTGCTAGCGTAAGTGAGACGCTGAATTCAGAGCCTAAAGACTACAGCAGTCCAAAGAAAATGATACAGCAATAGTACACCCGAAGGTGACCCTACACTGGTGAGTGTCTGTCAGAAATGCCGAGACGCCCTCTGGGAAAACCACCGAACCTGCCAAGCTACTAGAACCTGGAGGGGCGCAAAACAAAAGTGTGAGTGGGCAAAAACAAAGCTTTTCGAAAATCATTTCAAAAACAATATTCTAACCCCTCGCCGTAAAACCTGTATACTTCCCAGAAAATAAACATATGCACGTAGGTATAAATATGCCAATCATGTTCAATATATGCCATATCGGAACCTCAGCCTGAAATGCAAGTGCTCAAATATAAATCACATCAATAACATATAATCTGGCAGCCGGAGTCACCCTACGTGACCTGTACGGCTGCGTCTAGAGCTCAAATCTCAATCTCAATAACTAAACCTGCCCACGAGTCGGAACCACCTAAAGTGGTCTGTACGACAGGCCTGGGTGTAATACGTATAACGATGTAATGCTACGATCACGTGAAGGCTGTGCGAGTAATCGCGGGTCACCTACGAGTCGGAACCACCTATAATGGTCTGTACGACAAGACTGTGCACCTAACTTGGATCCAAGTTGAGTGTGTGGTGCGGGAGGTGAACGACACGTGAAGGACTGTACCCTACTCTGGGCGGGAGCACTAACACCGGGGGTGCAGGTTATGAGCTCTCTAAGTATCTCGAGTCACCATTTAACAATAAACATGAAATACACTTACCTGGCACTTACCTATGCCTCCACAGCACGAACACACATATATATATATATATATATATATGACATATGCATAATTGAATATATAAATAACGTATGTGCCACTAATCATGCATGACCACCAATTATATAAAAGGAATGGCATATAACGAATAAGCATTTATACTAATTTCTGGGAATTAATATGTATATAGGTATATACGGAAAACCAAAAGCCCACTCACTGGTACGTGGAAGGGTCGTAGCCCCCCTGCCTCGCGTGAGCACGCTCGTCCTCGGGATACGTGTCACCTATATGCGAAAACACTATAAAAACGTAAATTTTAAAGCACATAACCATCCGTTCAAAATAACTTCTCATACATTGCTCAAAATGGACAAATGAATATACCAACGTGCTCTACACAACCTTAGGAACACACCAAAATTTTTAGAAAAATTTTTCACCGCCGCACGCGCCCCCACGCGCCGGCCACGCGCAGGCACGTGCCTGGCACACTGACGGCGTCAATTGACGCCGTTAGGAATATTCCGTCAAAGTTGACAGATTCCATTAACGGCGTCAGGAATATTCCGTCTCCTTCTCCGATCAGTCTCCGTCGCCGGCGCCGTCGCCGGAAAACCTGCAAATCGTGATTTCTCGCTCGTTTTTCAACCGTTTTTCATGATTTTTTCACCATTTTAACCCTTAGAACTAGTAGAACACGTCTAACTAAGTTTTAAAGGCTAAAATCTACGAGAATTCACCTGTCCAAAAAATCCATGATCGGCCAACTCGAACCAGGCTAACCCTACGTCCAAACTCGTCCAACGATGTACTCTCAAGCTCCTGGGAACCTCACAAGGACATCTACAAGCTCAAAAATTACAAAAACATGCGAGAATGAGTTTGCATGAATAGTGCTCAAATCAGAAAACCTCGAATCGACGTGAAAATGGTGGTTTCCCTACCTGAAAATAGTACGTCTGTGTTCCTCACAGCCTCACGAGCATGATGGTGTACCTGGCTCCCTCGATCTGCAAAGGTTTGAGGGGTTTCGAGTGTGGTCCGTACATATGGTGAAAAGGAAAGGGAAAGAGAGCACGAGAGAGAGAGAGAGAGAGAGAGACAAGGGAAGAGACTGAGAGAGACAGTGAAGGTGAGAGTGTGTGGGTGGCTCCCAACATGCCAACAAGGCACACAACCCACCAATAACACAAACAAACTAACTAGGGGCAAAATGGTCATTTCACATGTACGTTTCAATATTTTCAGGACGGGATATCACACTGGGGACAAGGTTGAATTTGGGGATCTGGAAGAGAGGAGGAAGAAGGCCGAGATGCGGCGGTCAAAGTGGGTGGCTCAATGACGATGAGGGGATAAAAATTGAGGTTGTTCTCAATTCCGAAGATGATGAGGAAGTCGTCTTCCGAAATGGGCGACCCGAAAGTTATCTTGCCATTGTTGAGCGAAATTGGGACACCAGAGGGTGGCGTGATGACAGAGAGGGAGTGTCCAGAGAGTAAAGTTGGGATCTTGGTGCCAACGAGGAGGGATTTGAGGTTTTGGATTGGGGAAGATGGATGAGGGTGATGGGTTTATAAGGCGTGGGTTCAGCGGTAGGAATTTGTTGAAGGAGGTTGAGGAGGGGGAGGAGCTCCATGGGAGGGAGGCGTAGATGGACAAGGACATTGGAACATATCAGAAAAAAGGGGGAGAAGAGAAAGAATTATAGGGGTGGGTCCCACATTTTTTATAAAAATATTTAAATAATATATATTTAATTTATTAATATTTAATTAATATTTTTATCCAATTGGTCAAGAGAATGGGTTCCACTCCAAGCCACGTCAGCATATAATAGAAAAATTAATAGACAAACTGACGGATGTCTGACATTGCAACAAATTCGTAAGATGAGGTATGACATTGTAATTTTTAAAACATGAGATATGACATTGTGATTCAATAGGAAAAGATACAATATCTCATAGGATTCCTAATCATAATCTACATAAGATTACACAATCACACACTTGCCAGTATTCTTTCTACAACACTTTCCCTTACGTGTGTAAAATACTCAAGTAGCAAACATGAGACAGTTAATGAAGTCGTCTCATCTAAGTTGATACAAGTAGCAAACATGAGGCTGGCCAACTCTGTATTGAAGCAAGCTCATTTTATACAGTGATTTGTGTTTCTACATTTTTCCCGGTTCCAAATGGACCTTTCATTAAAGATCACTCCCTAAAATCACAATTTCTTTTGTTTTCAAGTTATGGCCCCTGTAGTCTTTTTCACAGCTACCATAAAACAAAAATGCATTTGTTAGCAACTTCATCTAGCTTTTGTCTGAGGTGTGTGAAACATGTGATTAACAAATCGATCCAAATATTCTCAGGTGTTTCACACCTAGTTTCCTCCCACCGTGAGCTTCAAAAGTGGTCTTGTTTGGCATTGCTTTGGTAGGACATCAATTTAGCAAGTAAACAGTTGTATTCACAGCTTCACCCTGAAAATAATAAGGCATTTTCTTCTCATGGATCATTGCCTTAGCCATTTCCTTTAAGCAATTCTATTCTATTGATGTGAATAGGCCACTGTAAGTTGCCTTTCTAGATCCTCAAAGAAATTTAGGAACTCATAAAATGTGTACTCTCCTTTTCTATCACTTTCCTCAGTTTGTTAATTATGTCTTGAATTTTCATTTCCAACATGGCTTTACACTTTTTGAATAGTACAAATATTTCTGACGTCATCTTTATGAAATAAACCCAACACATCTTAGTACAATCACCTATAAAGGTCAAAACTACCTATTTTCTCCCATGGTTGCAGTTGCATCGGATCACATACAACTGAGTGCATGAGTTCTGGTGGAATTTTTACCACCAGCACGCTAGTTACCCGCCTGTCACGTAGGTGACCTAGGTTTGATCCCATGTAGAGACGCCAATTTCTTGATAGGATTTTTACCACCTGTAAAAGTAGAGATAAAAAAATTAAAATATTTGCAAGAAAATAAGGTAATCGTAGTATAAATGACTAAAGTAAGGTCGTTCTCCATAAGGATTGATATGAATAAATTGTATTTTTTAGCTAACTATTTAGGACAAGATTTGGAAAAAATTTGAAATTGTGAATTTAATTAAAGAAAAAAAATTGAATTAACTTTTAATTGAAATGCAGCAAGAGAAAAAAAAATCTTTTTAGGAAGAAAAATCAAATGTAAAAGTTACTAGGATTTAGCTGTCATCATTAATAATCCTATGTAGTTTTACCAATTATTTATGAGTTAACACATTCAACTTTGAAGGTTAAGTTTTCCTAATGCATATTCTACTTGTGGCATTCAAGTTAAAACATATATCTATCATGCAATCCATTTGTGGTATTCAAATCAAATCTAAACATGCAACCTTTAAGATATGACATTCTCCTTAAGTGAAATTACAATTATTAATGACAAGAAGCTTTACTCAATTCCAAGGTGGCAATCAAACATAAATTGCATCAACTTACTTGTCTAGATATCCTAATTGTGGCCAATTATCAAGACATATAGATAGTCTAAACGCAGTGATTAATAATTTAAAGTATACATGCATAACATATTAAGTGAGTTTAAAAGAAACTACACATTCATACTAAGGCTCATGACCTCACTCTAACAAAAGAAATTTAGTTACTCATATTCATAATTAAAAAGCAAAATATAATTAGAATAGGGGATAGAGAACACCTTGTATCGAAGTACAAAATCCAAAAGTTATGCCGAGTTCTCTAAAGTAGTGTGTAGAGAATCCTAATGCACGGGTATGCTCTATTTATAATACTACAATCAAACTCCTTCCTAAAAAAAGGTCTTTAAATTAAACTAGAAGACTAAATAAATTAATATATTAACATAACTTGGGAAACACATTCCTAATCAACTATGGTGAATCTGCCCGTTCAAAGATTCATCACGTTTCTAGACCAAAACAGCTCCAAATCAGGCTTAGAAGATTTTATTTTAGAGACCATGTCGTCCACTACAACTTTGTAGAAGGGCCAAACTTCAGAAAACGCCATCTTCATGCCCAAAGCTCATAACTAAGCCTAAAACGTCAATCTACGAGCACTGCACGTTGGTCCTTTATTAATTTATCATAATTCAATGGCTCAACATAAATATATGGAAATTTGACATGAACAACTTGAAGGACTCGCGAACCTGCTTCAATTGAAATTACTTCAAAATTCGTTCTTTTGATCACTTTTTGCTCATATAGATTCGTATGTCCTTCAATAGAAATGTAACCCAAAGTATCAAAGTTCTCACATAATAACTCACAAATTAATACTAAGAATAAGGTAAATATAGAATAATATCGACTCATCAAGTCCTAATGGTGTAGATGCTTTCCATGCTATATCTCAATCAAATGCTTCTCTATGTTGCTTCCCTACAACATAACCTTCACATGCTTCATGTATCTCCTTGGTCTCAAGCAGTCCACATACCAAATCTTGCTGCTATAGTGCCTTAAAATCTTGAAATCTAAAGGACCAAACCTCTTGTACCATGTCCATGCATTTCCTTCCATTGTTGTCCTTCTTGCAATTGGATTCACATAGTCCAGTGATAAAAGAAAACATCTATTTTCTGTCAGTAATACTCTGACCACTAAATTCTCAATCTACAATCATCAAATATCTCCACAAAGCAGTTGCCAAACAATAAAAAATACATATTCAATCATCTATCCTAGACTGAGTAAATTTTCATCTAATCCAAGTATGAACATGACATCCTTTATGTATCTCATCCCTTGCTTGGTTTCAACTACAAGTGAACCCTTTCATTTGACTTTAACCAACTCTCTAGTACCCGTTCTTACTTTTGCAGTAATAGTTTTATCAACATTGATAGGACTCATGTGATGTCATGTGGTTGCTACAACCACTATCCACATACTGAACACTAGATACCTTGTTTACAAAAGCTACATGGCAGAAATAGAGTACCATCTTCTTATGGGCTAAACTGGAAGGGAAGCCGTACCTTTATCACTCTGGTTCTCGATACCCCACTTACATGGTCAAGGAATGACGTGCGAAGGGTTCACTTTTTTCGGAAGTCGAGGCTTGAAGGGATACGCATGCCAATTATCGCAACCAAGTGATTCACAAATGTCTAGGTTGCAGATGACTTTCCCATCACCATTTTCTTTTTGACAGAGTGACTTTCGATGGTCATGAACTTCGTATTATTTTAGCACTAGTCCCACCAAAATGTTGACCTTAAAAATTACAAAGGCTACATGACATGTAGGTCGAGTAACTATGAGCTAACTACGTCCTTGTGAATGCAGGCATGCCAACTTGCAACTGAGTTCGGTCGGGTAAGTAGAATGAAGATGGTGGTGGTGGTGTTGCTTACGTTGCTGACTTCTGCACTGAAATGAGTTTGGCCAATGAAGGAACATGTCTTGGCCTTGGGTTATAAAACCTGAAGACAAAAGTTACTAGATCACTATGAAGTTCAATAATTGGTTTGGCATTCGTTGTGCCAAACAGAGAGTGACTTAGGAACACTTGATTTTGCTGAAGCTGACAAGATGACCTCTTAAGACAAAAAAAATGAAGAATTCTTTGTTCACCCAGAGTTGGACATATAACCAACTAACTAGTTGCAGTTCCGTTCACTGATCTGAATTGAATGTGTTATTGAATCGCTTGGTTTTACAGACCCAGTACTATTACTCCAAACTGAAGAAGTCACCAGTTATCAACACGGTATTGTTCACTTGTCCGAACTAAGGATGTGTTGATGGGAAGGTTGAGATAGTGCTTTCCCAAGGGGTTAAGAAGAGGTTCGTGTAAAGCAAGGGTTTTCATAGAACGTTTGAGTTGTTTGTTAAGTTGAATGAGACTTCATCTATTGTAGAACTTTCTCTATATATGAATGAACAGATGAAGCGTTTGCGATAAATAAGCCTACTGAGGCAGAGCTTGATGGGACTATATCTGCTCTGCATCTCCTTGAATATTCCTGTTCTCCTTTAGTGGCTATTACTTTGTTTCCAACCAGCCTCGTCCTTTTTACTTCGACAAGGATTTTGAATTTGATCTTATTATGAGACTCATTCATCTTTATTCAATTACGTAGGCATTCCGATCCTAAGGATAATTCATATTTATTCAAGGTTTTATCTCCTGGCAATTTAACTTGTATATGACTTGACCGAGCCCTCTAACTAATCTTTTCAAAAGTCCTTTTTTCTTCACAAGGACTCGATCGCAACAACCCTAATTGTGGGCTAAAGTTGGCCTTAAGCATGTCCATTGGGCCGAGGTTCACAATTCTTGGATCGGTTCTCCTTGGCTTAAACTGTCATTTCAGGCCCAAACAATATCAAAATTAGGATAACACAACATACTAGTAGCTTGGTACGTACCAAAACAAGAATTACATAATGTACCAAAATACTAATACATACCTAAATTAAGATTACATAATGTACCGATATTGTACCAAATGATTGGTACGTATAGTTGATCTACATATATGAGAGTCACTCGATTTAGATGTCATAGGATTGGGAGAATTTGACACCATATAGATAATGGCCATGAATAATTGTAAAACTTTTGTTGTTAAAAAAAATGGTACATTATATTTTACCACCTCAACTTTGGGTTATATAATATAACAAACTCATGCCTCATTTTTGAACATTTAACTGTCATAATCAACTTACGAATTTGTTGCAATGTCAGACCTCCGTCTCCTTGTCCGTCAATTTGTCTATTAATTGTTGGCATGGTAGGCGTAGAGTCTACTTCCTTGCACAACTCGATTGAGAAATTAATTAAATATTAGTAAATTAAGGAACTATTTTTTTTGTCTGAACAAAATTAAATTAATGAAATAAATTCTCTCCCTTCACAGTGAGCTTTCGGGTCGACCTATCTTGAGAGCAGAGAGCATGTTGATGGTCTTTCTTTGTTGAAGGGAAACTTGCGATGCGATACCTTTGTCAAATTCAACGCAAAGTTGGCTTTCTTATGGCGGCTAACCTTGTGGTCACTGGCTATGTGTTTGTGTTCATGGCGGCAGCGAATTTCCACCTTGCAGGATAGGATTTATTGATTTTTTTTTTTTTTTTTTTTTTTTGTTACTGCTCTGCACTTTGGTGTTGTTTGGGCTTTGGCTATCCCCATTTTTATTGGGCTTATCTGTTGTAATTGGTATTGAGCCACTATCTTTCAAAGAATTCATTGCTTTTCGACCAAAAAGAACGAGCATAACCAAGTACCTTAGCATGTAGGGTCCTAAACCCTCATTGCGTTCAATCAATATATCTTGATTCGGACCATCGTTGTCCAGCCACTGCCCACGACCTTAAAAAAATTAAAATTTCTCTGTTGAAATCAAAGGAATTGTCGGAATCATAGAACTCGGGAGCTGGCAATCTAGATGGAAAATTTAATGCCTAGTACATATTCATACAAGCTTTTGTTAGTACCGATGCTGATTTCGGAGTTGAAGTTCTAAGGGCTGGTTTAGTATTGCTATGCTTTAAAAAAAAGCTGATTCTGCTGTGCTGTGAGAATAAGCAGCTGTGAAATAAAGCAGCAGAGTGTTTGGTAAATTTTTTTGTAAAAGTGCTTTTGTAAAAAAAAAGTAGTATTATAGTGTTTGGTAAACTTTTATGTAAAACAGATGTGAAAAAAAGCCGGTTTTTCAAAGCTGGGTTTTGCAGCTTCTTGTTTTTGGCTTTTTTTCACCTAAAACTGTGAAAAAAAGCTGAAGCTGAATGTTTACCAAACACAAAAACAGCTCCCAGCTTTTTTTGATACTAGCTTTTTTCAGAATCACCTCAATACCAAAACAGGTCTAAGGGCTGGTTTGGTATTGCTGTGCTTTGAAAAAAAGCTGCTTCTGCTGTGCTGTAAGAATAAGCAACTGTGAAATAAAGCAGCAGAGTGTTTGGTAAACTTTTTTGTAAAAGTGCTTTTGAAAAAAAAAAAAAAAAAAAAAAGCAGTATTAGAGTGTTTGGTAAACTTTATGTAAAACAGATGTGAAAAAAAACCAGTTTTTCAAAGCTGGGTTTTGCAGCTTCTTGTTTTTGGCTTTTTTTCATCCAAAACTGTGAAAAAAAGCTGAAGCTGAGTGTTTACCAAACACAAAAACAGCTCCCAACTTTTTTTTATAGCAGCTTTTTTCAGAATCACCTCAGTACCAAACCAGGTCTAAATTAAGTCCCGTGAATCTATTTGTTTATCTTTTCCGCGCAGGAGACTGTAAAGTATGCGACTCGCAGTATGTGGTTCCCGGTTTACAGCCCTCTAGTTCATGAAAAATGAGGCTTTGGTGCTGTACCACGCATGATAAGTTGCAGTCAGATGCTATATTTTTTGCAGCTCAGGCATCAATAGTTCTGCAGTAAAGCAACTTGTTCTTGGTCTGTCTTTGTAAATTCATAATTTACAAGCTCGGAGATATAGTAGACATTGAGGTAACAAAACTAAGGCCCTCCTTTTACTAAATTGATAAGAAAGTAGAAATTAGAAAGCCATTTGTTTGAACGACACATTCATTTATGTGATAAAAAAAAAAATATTAGTGCAGTGTCTTTGTTTCCAAACTACTTTCGACATGTTACGTCTAACTTAGAGTAATATTAGGAAGACTAAATTTATAGACAAAATTTACAAACTAATTGATGTGTCACAAATAGGAAATGAGCACGTTTTCAATGCTTAAGTAATAATCCAATTATCAACTTTCATGTCATAGAATAGTAACTGCTTGCAAATTTTATTCTGGATCCTTAAATTTCATTGGCCTTTGAATAAATAGGTCAGGCAACAATGGTATGTATGGCTCAGTCATATAGGTTTTAAGCAAGATTTAATTGTTGTAAAGATCTATTAGATCCTTATATGTAAGATTTAATTGTTAATTTTTGAATCACTAAGTGGTACGTAACAAATAAAAGAAAATTTGTACAGTTGATAGAATGCTTTAGGGTTCATTCTACAGCGGGGAGGATGTTCAGATGAAAGGTTTGAACGATGAATCTTGGACCAAGGTGTAAACAAAACCATTTGAATTTCCACTCACCACCAAAAGCGACTAACGTGCAACTTTATCTTTATGCAAAGTTACAATTACCTTTTGGACTACGACTAAGTGCCAAGAAATTTTAGACTCATTCGTCAAAAAATCTTTAAATATAAAGCCAAGGGTCTAATGAATAATGTTTTTTTGGTGTCACAAGCTTCATAAAAATAATTGGACAAAAATACTCTTTAAACAAAAAACTTCAAAAACAACTCAAAATAATGCATAAAATGTGACAAGATTATTTTTGTTATTTTAACAATATTTTTTTAATAATTATTTTTTTTTTGTACAAGTTTTTTTTTAATAATTAGTACCTCATAATAGGTTAGTAATAATATGATTCAATCAATTATTTATTAAATATTATTTTCTCTATTCTTAATATAAATTCAATAGAGACCAATTTTATTATGTGGATTCAGCTGCTTTAATTGGCTTATGAGGGATTTCTTCTAGCACGATCTAAGATTATTTATTTGCTTCAAATATTTGACTTTTCTTTTGTCAATTTACGCATATAAATACATTTAAAACGTGTAAGTCACGTGTAGCACGCTGTAATATATGCATTTTGCACGCACGTGAGCGTGTGCATGATGACTAATATGTAATAAGAATTTCACGCGCATGCATGAAGGCTAATATGTAATAAGAATTGGGTTATGACGGGTCCATAAAAAAAGTCTTCTATGCATCTTGTATGAGAGGATTATACAAATAATGAAAAATTGTTGTCTGGTACTCCAAAAAATGTCTTTATGCAGTCTTCACATATATACATTTTTTTGTGATATTTTTAGATTGAAGTGCAAAATTATTTTTTTGATGTATCAATAATTGCTTCGAAAAATAACAAAGAATACATCGAGAGACATATTGTGCATTAGGCCCTAAATTAAACACTTACATTCTGTTTAATCAAATTTAATGTTGTGATTGATCTGAGCTACCACAAATTTTTTTAGATAACGTTAGCAATTGCGTCACCCCGAGTTCCAAAGAGAAAATTCCAAAGAGAAAATGTAGACTCCTCAATTTTTTTTCTAATTTTTATCCAAAATAAAAGTCTTCCTCCGTAAAGTAGTTTAGAAGAAAACAATCCACAATTTTCTTATAATTTTTATCTAAACAGACAAGTCAAAACTCAAACGTTATAAATGAATCCTTAAACTGTTATCTCAGTTCTCAACATCATCCCACATTCATTTTCCACCAAATGGCAGAAGCAACAAAGAGGTGGCCACTTAATTCCATAACAATTTCTCACTTTTGTATTTTGTTTCTTACTTTTGTTTTGTTTCTGATTTGTAGTTTCTGTGAATATTTTTCAGGTATGCAGTTGTTACAGGCGCAAGCAAAGGATTAGGATTAGGGATTGTCAAGCAGTTGGCATCAGATGGAATCACTGTGGTCTTAACTGCCAGAGATGAGAAGAGGGGTCTTGAAGCTGTTGAGAAACTCAAACAGTCTGGCTTGGCAGGTCAAGTGGTATTTCATCAACTTGATGTGGCTAACCCCGCTACCATTCTTCCTTTGGCAGAATACATCAAAACCCAGTTCGGGAAACTCGATATCTTGGTATGATAAAAACTGGTTTCTTAAAAAGTTTACGTCTTTGCAGACTTGGGCGTACCGAGTTGGGTAGCGCTGCCTGCTCCCCTGTGTGCACCTCTAAGTTAGAATACTCCTCTTCTACTCAAGGGGTGGGAGGCTGGATTAAGCCTTACACTGGGTTAACTATAATAATTTGATTCGAATTCATTTTTAATGAGAATCGGACCTAAGACCTAAAGTAGTTGGAACCATTTCATTTTGCTTTTTGACTAACCAATTTCAACATGGATGAATACAAAAGAAATCTGTTTTTTTTTTTTTTTTTTTAAACAAACGATATTAGTTACATTAAAGAGGAGGGGGTGGGCTTAGCTTTACAATGAGCTAGCAATAATATGGTTCAAATTCATCTATAGCAAGAATCGAATCTAAGACCTCTCACTTATAAAAGAATCTTCATATAACTATCACGACCTTACCATACATGAAGTTTTTTGAATAAAAGTAATTTGCATTAGACTGTAAATTTGTCATTGTCTGTTGTGTATCCCATATATGAAACGACCCTCTGTACAATTTGCAAGATTTTCCCTATACTCGAGCCTTTCAGTCTGTCATTATACCTGGGAAGTCAATAGAATATATTCGTCATACCCGAAAAAGATTAGTTGTTGGACTTTAGGGTTGGACAAAGTAGCACACCCTTGGGCGCTTGGAAGGGCATTGGCTTTTGTTGCAAGAACACCAAAGGATCTATCAAACCTTTTCATTTTCATTCTCTATAATTTCTTACCTTTAATTGCTCGTGTGACTGAAATAAGCAATATTGAAAGAGTTGGGCTCTGCACAGGTGAACAATGCAGGGATTATGGGAGCCGCCATTGTAGATACCGATGCTTTTAAAGCTGCAACAGCTTCTGGTATTCCGGTAAGTCTTTGACATAATTTTTTTCAAAAGGCCACCTTCGGTGCCTGCTATTGGATTGAGTTGGATAACTTACTAGCCTTTTAAAGGAAAATGATCTGTGTAATGTTCCCAACAATATTTTCACTGTGATAGTTTTGATGACTGGAGTGCATGTGAACCTGTAATTAACAAATTTTTTTGTTTGGGGTGGGTGTCTGATGCAGGAAGGAACTGATTGGAAGAAAATGATGACTCAAAATTATGAGTTAGCAGAAGAATGCGTGCAAACAAACTATTATGGTGCTAAACGAACAACTGAAGCGCTTATTCCACTCCTCCAATTATCTGATTCACCGAGAATAGTTAACGTTTCATCTTCCTGGGGCAAGTTAAATAATATACCTAGTGACTGGGCTAAAGGAGTTTTCAGTCATGCTGAAAATCGAACAGAAGAGCGAATAGATGAGGTGTTGACTCAGTTTCTAAAAGACTTCAAGGAGGGTTCAATTGAAAGCAAAGGCTGGCCTTCTTTTATGGCTGGCTATATACTCTCAAAGGCAGCAATGAATGCACATACACGTGTCCTAGCCAAGAAGTACGCGGGTTTTCGCATCAATTGTCTCTGCCCCGGATTTGTCAAAACTGATATAAACTTCAATGCTGGTAACGTGCCTGTCGAAGAAAGTGCTGCAAGGGTTCTGAAGTTAGCATTTCTTCCCAATGATGGCCCTTCTGGCTTCTTCTTTGTTGAGTCTGAAGTAACAGGTTTTTGATTGAAAATGATTTATATTACATGCAAATGTTGCCAATGCATGCAATAAAAGTCACTCAGTGTCATACAACATGCTCTATCTCACATTCCAGTATGATGGAAGCTTAAAATTTTCATTGAAAGTCTAGATTTTGTCCTTTGTACCACATATTCTATCAGTCCATTGCTACGTTTTAATAATCTAATTTTCTTACATGACAATCAATATGTATCATTTGTATTTAGTAGACTTTTGTTGACTTTTTAAAGTGATAGACTTTTGTAGATATAGTAGACTTTTACTGACTATTATAAACTCCTTAAAATTGCGTATAGACTTTTGATGATATACTTTAGTGGAAAATAAAGGAGTTAAATGATAGACTTTTGTAGACCTCTAGAGACTTCAATGCTAGAATTTTATAGAATTATGTGACTTGTCATGAAATTTTTAATGACCTATTTATTAATAAGAATTACTTTAAGTTTTCATTCTTGAATTGGTGATTATGATCATGACAAAGTGGTCTTATGAGGTGGTGGTGGCAACAACGGTGATGAAAGTGTCACATGGTGATTGTTGGCAAGATGATGATAGAAAAATTAGTGCCTTTGGTGATTATGGTGGCGGGATGTTGTTGATGTAATGGAGTAGGGATGGGGGCACTGGTGACGAGGTAATGATGATGGTGGTAGAGGTGGTGTTGGTGTCGGTGGTGGTCATAATAGGAGTGATGATTGTGGGACCATACAATCAACTTTTCATGCAACTCGGTAAGAATCCATCAACACTTCGATTGGGGCAACTGCTCGCAAAGCTCTGGGGTAAGGCGGTCATGCCTTATAAACCCATTTTGCACACTTTAATGATCTTTTACAAAAACTGATGTTCTAGATGAATTACAATGCACGCCCATTTGGAAAATAAGGCTAAGGTACTGAAAATCATCGTGTCAAGTTTCTAGACCATAAGGTGATAATCTTGAAAATAAAACAAAATTCCTATAATTCAATCAAGTGGAAATTAGGATCCTGGCCTTGGCCATTCAATGTCATTGACTGAAATCTTGTGTCATTGACTGAAATCATCGTGTCAAGTTTTTCTGATATTCAAGTTGTTTTTGGATTGCCTTTGCCTTTCTTTGACCATCACTTGTATCATCATATGATGTTTTTAATAAATTTATCTAGTATTACCAAAAAATATATAATGGCAGAAAGAAACATTACACTCTCTCTATAAAGTCATCGTCAATAGCAGAAGCAACAAAGAGGCGGCCACTTCTTTTCCCAACAATTCGCCAGTTTTGCTTCTGTTTCTTATTTTTGTAGTTTGTTCTGAATTTGGTTTTTGTATTAAAAGGCAGTGAAAAGGCTCAAGGAAAAGGACATTGAACTCAACACGCAAAAAGACTTTTAAAAGTTCTCCAACTTAATTTCAGACATCCCTTTTTGTAGTTCAAATTAACACTTTGTATTTATTGCTCTGCAACTTCCTTTGTAGCATCTATTTCTTATGTTAAATTTTCCTTCCCAGAACATGTTGTGTACTCACAAGAACTTGCCCAACTAGTAGCTGAACTTGCCTGAATAGGTTTAAACTTTGCCCTGTTACTTGTTGTTTGAACCCAATTTTACACTATCGGCCTGAGCAATCGAGACCGTAGAATGAGTAAAATTCTGAGCCATTGGATTGGAAGAAGGTTGAGATAATTGATTAATAATTTATTTAGATAATATTATGATTTTAATAATCACGATGTTATCTGGGGAATTATTAAGAAAGTTATTTCTAAAAACGTGGAGATAATTAAGGAGTTCAAAAGATTGAATGCTATCGGATTAGAAGATCGAAGATAAGTTTTTGATATCAAATTGCGTGCACTTGGTCTGGATAATTTTTCAAGTTCTTCAATCACATTAGGAAACCCAAATCATGCCGTTATTTTGCAATATTGGGATTCTATTCTAATGCATGTTTTTTGGGTTGGTTCTATGCACGTGGCTTAAGTGTCGTGCGGCTATGCATTTTTAGAGAAGGTGTTTTGCATGTGTGCGTGTGGTTGGAAGAAAAGCACGTGGCATGCATGGTTGCACACGGGCAAATAGGTGGTGATAGGCTTTGGCCTATCATGAGATAAGGAAATGGCCACGTGGAATACATCCAGAAGATAAGAAGGGAAAAACATGGGCTTTTTTTAATAACGGTGATAATACCAAAGCAAGGTCAAGTGATGATGGCTTTCTGTCATTTGCTAAGGGATAGGCTCTCGCTTATCTAGTTTGAATTGAAATCAAATTCTACTAGCGAAGCCGCACCACACATCTCCTTCTATATATACAAGGCTGCGAACACCATTCAAGGGACCTCCAATTCAACACACAATTGCCATGCGCAAAACCTCTCAAACATCTTGATATTTTTTATTTTCTTTTTCTCGCCAACACATCTTCAATTTGGATAAACAGCACTGTGAAGGCAGCCAGTGAGCATCTTCAGTTTGTATAAACAGCACTGTTTCCGTAGACTCAACCGATCGAGGAGCACCTTCAGTTTGGATAAACAGCACTGCGTCGAGGTCTACTGGTTACCTATCCAAGTCTTGGTCGAGAAGGGTTTCCAAATCCTTATTGGCAGAGGTCATCTTATTAGCCTTTTTGGCGAAGTAAGGTGTTACGAGTTACGATATTCAGCGCATTAAACGCCGAGTGGTTTTATGATTGGATACTCCTAAGTGAGTTTCAGAGTTCGGCATTCTGAGGGTCGAACCACATTTACCATCAAGACACACATTACCTTTGAATACTTGTGTTCGTACAGTTTGGTGTCGATTTGACGTGCTTATACTCTCACGAATATAATCACTGTGACCGAATCCAGCGCTGACGATTTGTGAACTTCGCAGAACTAGCAGCCTTGTCTTCAGGCTCGAGAATCCAAATGCCGAGATTTGTTCATTCCTCGGCCGCAGTCACAAGATAAAGAAGTCAGCAATGCGCTCAACGCAACATCAACAAATTTTACTCCTCGGCCGAGCTCAGCCGACGAGTTGGCACGCCCCGCATTCAACCGAAGGACGTAGTTAGCTTATTAGTTACTCGGCCTGCGTGCCACGTAAGCTTTGTAATTTTTAGAGGTCAACACTTGTATTTGTCATTGATTTTCAAGTTATTATCCTTTAATGAAATTTATTGTCATTTTAGTTAACATTTTACAAATACTTACCAACGCTTTACATTTAGTTTTTTACTTACTCTTTGTTTGGCTTTACTTTTCATCTTTACTCTTTTCACAAAGATTGCAAACTGACTTGGATGAGTTCTGATCAGATTGTGGTTGTATCTTGGCATTTAAGATAAGAAAAATATAAAGTTCTTGTCTTCAAGGCGAAGAAAAGAATCTCATATGGATTTAACACCTCCATGGAACAGTCTTTTGATAAAGAGGCTCAGTTTACTTGTGGTACAAGCAAATGACCTAAAAACATCCAAATATTAAACAATTTGTTGGTCTTGGCCAGCAATGGCACGCTTGAAAACAATGAACTTTGTAAGAGTCTAAGAACCTACTCAAAGCTTCACCAAGGCACCTTCAACTAACATAGGATTCTAACCACGAAGTACCAAATTTTAGCATAAATTGGCTTTGCCCTGCATCAGTTAAAACAGATCTAACCAACACCACCGGCGTCTTGATTGTTGAAGAAGGTGCTGCAAGGGTTGTGAAGTTAGCGTTGCTGACCAATTATGGTCCTTCTGGCTTCTTCTTTTCTCAGTATTAAGTGGCAGAGTTTTGATTGAAGATGATATATATATATATATATATATGGTTAAAATACTCATGTTATTTGTTTTTCAATAAAGGTGCATTCCTATAGTTTAGGTGGTCTGTTGTGGATTTACTTATTCTTTAGGCATATCTCAGATATTGTGGAGTCTATCAAGTAGTGGATGGTGTTGTGTTCCAAGTAATGGTTTAGTCGTGCCTTTTAATTTGCTAAGTCGGTTATTGTCTTTTTTTCTATTTAAGTTGTAATCTCTATGTTGAACACACATTTGACACGCATTTTTATGGTGAAGAGAGTGCTAAGGCGGGTTACCATTTTCAACTTGTTAAGAAAAATGTTAGTTTGGTAATTGTTATGTTTAGTTTATGTGAAAGAGAGTGCTAATGTGGAAAGTTTTACGAAAAACATCGCCAACTTAACTGTTGAAGACAATAGATGAAGCCAAAGTTCCAATACAATTTCTTAGTGTGATAAAAATTGAAGGATTTTGCTGTAAAAAACAACGTTCATGCTTTGAGTCTCATTCAACTCATTGGCAAGGTTCTGACTTATGAGAAAGGATCTACAATGTTGGAAAAAAAAAAAAAAAAAAAAAAAAAAAAAACTCCCTTCATTTTGCAATTTGCATGTCCTTGTACATTTTGATATTTTGTAGCAATGTATAATGTTTTTTCATTAGGCTCTCAGTTTGGGGTTTATAATATCTGAAAGATAAATATTTTTTTATTGTTTTAAAGTAATATTTATATGACAAAGTGGTATGTAGATACTAATTTAGGATGATTTTTTTATTTGCTAATTTATTGAAGTAAAATAAATTATTACCCGTTAAAATACGGGTTGGGTTAAAGTATCAGTTAAGATTAATGGCATTGACAAGACATGATCCGTTAAGATATCGAGTATGTCATGAAAATGAAACGAACACAACAAACACGACGTGATCTTCAAGTCTATTACTTCCCTCTCCGCATACCAAGCGGGCCTATAATAGCTTAATGGATCCACTAGAATTGTATTTGACATGGCCCAAAAAGTCGTCTTTTTTTGTGGGTTTTATATGAAGCCCAGAAACCCCAAGGGGGGTGGTGGCTCAAATTTCAAACCCCAAAGGGGCAAAAAAAAAAAGGTCAAAATAATACAACTTGGTTCTTGCACAATACGCAAAAATCTGAGGAATTGTAAGAAGTGAGTCTGAAAACTAGTCAAATATCTATAAATATGGTCTGAGAACTAGAAAGAAAGAAAAAGCTGAAACCCAACCAATTTAACGATGGCAGAAGCAGTAAAGAGGTAAGTGTATAAATAAAAAGCCCATATCTTATGAATTATCTTCTTTTCTTCTTCCAGAATTTCCCAATATATTTTCATTGGCGTTTTTTGTTTATTTCTGTCAGGTATGCAGTTGTGACAGGAGCTAACAAAGGGATTGGATTTGGCACAGTTAAGCAGTTGGCTTCCAACGGCATCGTAGTTGTGTTAACTGCTAGAGATGAGAAGAGGGGTCTTGAAGCTCTTGAAAAACTGAAAGATTTTGGCATTTCTGATGTCGTTGTTTTTCATCAGCTTGATGTAACAGATTCTGTTAGTGCTGCTAGATTGGCGGATTTTGTCAAAACCCAATTCGGAAAACTCGATATCTTGGTAAGTAAATATTGAAATTTTGAGCTTATTTTTACCGTTTAAGTTGAGCAATATAGAGCAAAGATGATTAATCTCTGGTTAATTACTTACTGATGAAGGCAGAGATGACAGGGATGAAATTTTTGGCAATTTTGTACTGTGTAGGTAAACAATGCAGCAGTTGTTGGAAGCATAGTAACCCCTGAAGATTTCAAATCAGCTTCAAGTGGTAAGGTGAGGTTCTCTGTGTGTGTGTATATATATATATGTGTAGATATATATACATATCATAACCTTCATCACAATGGTAAGATGTTTTGCCTTTTGGAATTGGAAGCAAGATTAATGGACAAGAGCAACCTTGTGAATCAGTAAAAGTTACATCCAGGCGAAAAGTTTAACAGATGCAAAACAATTTCCTTGTGCATAGCGATTTTCATGCTCTCTTTTTCTACTGTATTACTCTCTTGTCTTTGTTGCTTGACTCTCCTTACATGTATTCAATCCAAATGCTAGGAAGAAAAAAGAAATGAGTAGCGGGGGAGAAAAGGAAGTGCGAAAATCGCTTCCCTTTCCCCATTTGAGATGAAGTTAGGGCCTTATGCAATACAATTTTCTGGGAACACAATCCTTGTACAATTTCATTTCCGTATAACTTTATAAATTAATTAGGGAAATTGATGATGGAAAACTTCCAAGAGGGTTAACTTTTTTTCTGGGATGCAGAGGCCTGAAGAAATCAATTGGAGTGAAATACCGACCATACCAAACGACGAGGTAGCGGAACAATGCCTGAAGACAAACTACTATGGTACCAAGAGTGTGACTGAAGCGCTTTTGCCCCTCCTCCAGCTGTCTGATTCTCCAAGAATCGTTAATGTTTCTTCCGGTGTTGGTAAACTAATGGTATGATCAACATAAAAATCTGTTTCTTTTTCTGGCATGCCCTTGACAAGATCAAATTTCCACTTGGTTGTTCAAATAGTTGATGAAATTGAACCAAATTAATATTTCAGTCAAGTTGTTTTCCTTTTATGAAAAGTATTAGAGAACTCTGTCCTTCATCTGTTTTACAAAAAGGAATCCTTCTGTTTTTTTATACGTAAGATGCAATTTTTTGTGTTTCAAAATCAAACCAAAACTCTCCTGTCTTTCATGCTGCTTCAGAATTTTCCAAATGGATGGGCGAAAGAGGTACTAAGTGATGCCGAGAGACTTACAGAAGAGAAGATAGATTCTGTGTTGATTATATTTTTGGAAGACTTCAAAAAAGGAGACACCAAAATCTGGTCTCCTATTTTTCCACCCTATACAGTCTCAAAAGCAGCCTTGAACGCATACACTAGGATTCTGGCCAAGAAGTATCCGAATTTCTGCATCAATTGTGTGAGCCCTGGATTTGTCAAAACAGATATAACCTTCAATGTTGGCAACTTAACCATCGACGAAGGTGCTGAAAGCCCCGTCAGGTTGGCGCTACTTCCCAACGGTGGTCCTACTGGTCTCTACTTTGGTCAGAAAGAAGTCGCTTCGTTCTGAGTACTTAATAGTTTTTACACAATGTAACAGATGAAGGGACTTTCGTAATAGGGGTGTGTGTGATCACTTTCTCTAGAAATTTTTATGATGATTGTTAAAGAAATTTTTCTTAGACATTTATAATAAATAAGTGTCAATGCTGCAATTTGAGTATTCGGCAATGAACACTATTGCAGTTTTCTGTAAACACAATCCTTCTACTGTTTTATTCCGCCTATAAGTTAATGCATCGTCTCCTGGATGTAAAAGAACATGAAGTGTAGAAAAAGATATGTAGGCTAAAAATATATTTGTTATTGATACGTGAATGTGGAAAAATGGAAGAGAATGCTAAAATGGAAGAGAATGCTTTTTTTTCTCATTATCTTTCTCTACAAGATTACAAGGATATATATACATGATACAAGTGTGTAGGTAGGACAAGGTAGCCGTCCTAGTGTGTAGGTAGGACAAGGTAGGACGGCTGTAGGACAACTTGACGGCTGTAGGACGGCTATTGTGTAGGTAGGACAAGGTAGGACGGCTGTAGGACGGCTAGTGTGTAGGTAGGACAAGGTAGGACGGCTGTAAGACGGCTTGACGGCTGTAGGACGGCTAGTGAATAATATTATATACAATTACACAAGGACTCCAACCACATTCCTTATTTGTCTAACACTCCCCCTCAAGTTGGAGAGTGGATGTCAAGAACTCCCAACTTGCGTAACATACCCGAAAACTTTTCTTTCCCAAGAGGTTTGGTAAACAAGTCTGCCAACTGTTGTGCCGTACCCACATGCTTGGTCTCTATTGTGCCATCTACAATCTTATCTCGTATAAAGTGACAATCCATCTCAATGTGACGAGTTCGTTCATGAAAAACAGGATTGGCAGCTATATGTAACGCTGCTTGATTATCACAAAATAAAATGGAAGGACCATCCAAAGGAATGTTCAAATCCTTCAACAAAAAACGAAGCCAAACTATCTCGCAACAAGCACCTGCCATGGCCCTATATTCCGCCTCTGCTGAAGAGAGCGAAACGGTTTTCTGTCGTTTCGTCCGCCAAGAAATCAAAGAACCGCCCAAGAATACACAATACCCAGTAGTCGAACGGCGAGTGATAGGGCAACCTGCCCAATCAGAATCACAAAACGCAGTTAACTTGGTCTGGTTGTCAGAACGAAATAATAAACCTTGACCTGGAGTAGCCTTCAAATAACGAACAATACGAAGCGCAGCATCCGTATAGATATCCTTGGCTCGTGCATAAAACGGCTTAGAACATGCACAGAATAGGTGATATCCGGCCGAGTGATAGTGAGATATATTAACCGACCTACTAATCGTCGATACTTTTCAGGATCCTTGAGAAGTTCTCCTTTATCAGATAATTTTGTGTCATCCATAGGAAAAGCAATGGGTCATGCTCCCAAAAAACCATAGTCCTTGAGAATCTCTAATGCATACTTGCGTTGAGAAATATAAATCCCTTGTTTGGAATGAGAAACCTCAATGCCCAAAAAATATTTTAAATCACCAAGGTCTTTTATCCGAAAATGATCACGGAGAAAAGACTTCAGAGAATTAATGGCACTAGCATCATTGCCTGTAATCACAATATCATCCACATAAATGAGCAAAGCTGTGAAAGAAATACCAGACTTTTTAGTGAACAATGAATAGTCAGCTTTGGATTGTTGAAAACCGGCAGAAATGATGGCACTAGTGAATTTGGCAAACCATTGGCGAGAAGCCTGCTTAAGACCATAAAGTGACTTGTGAAGGCGACACACAAGATTCTCCCCCTGTCGCCGAAGACCAGGAGGAAGAGACATATAGATTTCTTCATGTAAGTCACCATGTAAGAAAGCATTATTAACATCAAGCTGATGAAGAGACCAAGACTGACTAGCAGCAAGAGCAAGAAGACAACGCACCGTAATCATCTTAGCAGTAGGAGAAAAAGTGTCATGATAATCAATACCTTCAGCCTGAGTGAAGCCTTTAGCAACCAAACGAGCTTTGTAGCGGTCAATAGAGCCGTCGGAATTGTGCTTGAGTTTGTACACCCACTTACAACCAATGGGAATTTTGCCAGGGGGCAAGGAAGTTAAAGTCCAAGTACCATTAGCATGTAAAGCTTGAAGCTCCTCAGTCATAGCACGTTGCCAATTGGGGTCAGTGGCAGCCTCGGCAAAGGAGGAAGGCTCCACAGTCCGACTGACAGAGTTAATGTAAGAAAAATGCATGGGAGAGTAACGGTGATAAGAGAGAAAATTACAAAGTGGATATCGCGTACCTTGTGTAGAACCGGGTTGCGAAGTCAAAGATGGGTGGGATGGCAGAATCACCTGCGAGCAAACGTAGCCTTTTAAATAGGATAGAGGTTTATGGGCACGGGAAGAGGTGCGGGGAAGGGGAGGATTGGTAGGTAGTGGGGGGGTAGGGATGTCCGTGGGTAAAGGGGCATGGGGAGGAACGGGTAATGGGGCAGCAAGGGAATTTGTGGGAGGCGTGGTAGGGGAGGAAGGTGGAGGAGGGTGAGGCGTCGGGGCAGGAAAGGGTGGGTTATATGTAAAGTCCAGAGGGGGTGGGATGGGTAGGGTAGGCGAAGAGGATGGGATAAGAGGGTGAGAAACGGCATAAGGGAAAGTAGTTTCGTGAAAGATGACGTCTCGACTAGTGAAAATGCGGTGATTATCGAGATCGTAAAGGGTATAGGCCTTTTGTCCATGAGGATAACCGAGAAAAATGCAACGATGAGCCCGAGGGGAAAATTTGGTGGTGGGAGTGACAGAGGTGGCATATGCCAGACAACCAAAGACGCGGAAGTGGTCATAAGATGGGGTTTTCGAAAAGAGAACCTCAAATGGGGATTTATGATGGAGAAGACGGGTAGGGAGACGATTGATGAGATAAGTAGCGGTAAGAACACATTCCCCCCAAAACTTGATAGGAAGATGGGATTGAAAACGAATGGCGCGAGCGGTTTCAAGAAGATGACGATGTTTTCTTTCAACAACGCCATTTTGTTGGGGGCTATAAACACAAGAGGTTTGTAGAAGCACCCCATGATCAGAGAAAAAACTACGAAGAGATAAAAATTCACCACCATTGTCAGTACGAATGCATTGGATGGTAGTGCGGAATTGGGTAGTGACATAAGCAAAAAAATCCTTAATTAATTGTTGAGTGTCGGATTTATGTTTCATGAGGAAGACCCACGTAAAGCGAGAAAAATCATCCACAATGGTTAAGAAATAATGAGCACCAGAAAGAGAAGATTGACGATTCGGGCCCCAAATATCACAATGAATTAAAGCAAAAGGGAAAGTTGATGAAATTGAACTCAAAAGAAAAGGTTGACGAGTTTGTTTTGCCAACGGACAAACATCACAAATATGACTAGAATCAAAAGTACAATTAAGAGAGCTAGATGCTAAAGCTTGCAAACGAGTGGAGGAGGGGTGACCAAGACGCCTATGCCAGAGGGAGGAGGGGATGGTAATGATGTTGCAGAGAGGTTGACGGGTGGGGAGAGAAGAGGTAAGGGCCACAAGGTAATACAGATCGCCACGTCGCTTACCCACACCAATCATCGCCTTCGAAACCAAGTCCTGCAAAACACACCAAGAAGGAAAGAAGGTTATGGAACACGATAATCCATCTGTAAGTTTACCAACCGATAAAAGGTCCACTCGGAAATTAGGGACACATAAAACATCCTTCAAAGTAACTGATGAATTTAAAGGAAGAGTGCCGGTAACAGTAATAGGAGCGGAAGCACCACTAGGCAAAGAAACAGGCGGCAAATGTGAAGGAGAACGATTAACCAAACATGAGGCGGAAGAAGTAATATGATCCGTAGCACCACTGTCAAGAATCCATTGACCATGACGAGAGGTGACAGGTAACAAACCTTGGGCAAAATCAGTAGTGAGCACGGCATTGGCCTGAGGAGGGGTGGTGGTGTCACGTAGAGCAGCTAGAACACGGGAGTGCTGCTCGGCAGAGAGGTCAGGCATGGCAAGCTGCAAGTCATGCAAAGTGGGCTGGGCCCCGTGCACTTGGTGGGTCGTTGGAGTAGAAGAGGAGGTGGGGGCCTGGGTGCCTTGCACGTGATGGGCCTGGGTGAAATTATGGGGCCGGGAAGCAGAAAACCGTGGCTGCCGGGAAGGACTGGAAGGTGCATGGCTGCGGGAAGAACTGGAAGCAGTGGCACGGCGCTAGGCCTGGCAATTTCTGACACGACCCGATAACCCGACACGACACGACACGAAATTAACAGGTGTTTGGGTCGACACGATAACGAATCGGGTCTTATCGGGTAACCCGATAAGCACCTGTTAAGATAACGGGTCGGGTCGGGTATACACGTGGGTAAACACGATACACGATAAGCAGAATATTATTTTTATAATTTTATAACCCCTAAAAAAATATTGTAATAATTATATACATTAATTTTACAATTTTATACCCCTAAAAATTATAATAAATATATATATATATATATTAAATTAACTATAAAATTTATAATAATTATAATAATTATATATACTATAATAATTATACCCCCAAAATATTAAGTCTATCTATACTAATTATATTATATATATATATATATTAAATTTTATAAAAATTATAATGCATATTAATTAATAATTTAATATGCATGATCATGCCAACTTGCCGTCCTTTTTGGAAAAAAAAATGGAGGGAAAATGAAAATGTTAAGAAAAGTTGAAAATAAAACAAAAAAGTGAGGGAATTAGGGAAAGATGTTGGAGGGAAAAGTGAAAATGATAAGAAAAAGTTGAAAAGGAAACAAAAAAGAGAGGGAAAAATGAAAATTAATAGAAGTGGTGAGAAATTTTTTTTTTTTTTTAAGTTATTAACTTTTTATCACACACATGACTGTCATGACATATCTCACTATTTTTATAATGAACACGTGACACGTGATGTATGTATTATTCCGTGTACCAGTCAATTATAATTTATACGTACAAAATAAATAGATTTAAATCTACTTAATAAATATATATATACACACACACACACACACGGAACTTGATTGATGGCATACGAATTCTCCAAAACTAATTTCAACGATCCAAACCGTCAAAATTGTTTGTATATGCTTGGAGATCATATCAGCAAAAAATCACAAAAAAAAAACATTCAGAGATCAAGTAACGGGACAAAGCTTTTCAACGGTTATAAACGAAAAATCACGATTTAACGGTTATTTTAACTCCGATTTTGATGATTTTTTATAACTACACTTCTTGACCCTATATGAATACAATGAATGAATTCGATCTTCAATTTAAAATATTTACACAAGTGGATACCACAAAATCTTATGTTATACTTAATAAAAGTATAAATAAACTCTAAGTGTTAGTCAATCTATCGTTTTACAAATTCTCCAAAACTAATTTCAACGATCCAAACCATCAAAATTGTTTGTATATGCTTGGAGATCACATCAGCAAAAAATCACAAAAAAAAAACATTCAAAGATCAAGTAACGGGACAAAGCTTTTCAACGGTTATAAACGAAAAATCAAGATTTAACGGTTATTTTAACTCCGATTTTGATGATTTTTTATAACTACACTCCTTGACCCTATATGAATACAATGAATGAATTCGATCTTCAATTTAAAATATTTACACAAGTGGATACCACAAAATCTTATGTTATACTTAATAAAAGTATAAATAAACTCTAAGTGTTAGTCAATCTATCATTTTACGAATTCTCCAAAACTAATTTCAACGATCAAAACCGTCAAAATTGTTTGTATATGCTTTGAGATCACATCAGCAAAAACTCACAAAAAAAAAACATTTAAAGATCAAGTAACGGGACAAAGCTTTTCAACGGTTATAAACGAAAAATCAAGATTTAACGGTTATTTTAACTCCGATTTTGATGATTTTTTATAACTACACTCCTTGACCCTATATGAATACAATGAATGAATTCGATCTTCAATTTAAAATATTTACACAAGTGGATACCACAAAATCTTATGTTATACTTAATAAAAGTATAAATAAACTCTAAGTGTTAGTCAATCTATCGTTTTACGAATTCTCCAAAACTAATTTCAATGATCAAAACCGTCAAAATTGTTTGTATATGCTTGGAGATCACATCAGCAAAAAATCACAAAAAAAAAACATTCAGAGATCAAGTAACGGGACAAAGCTTTTCGACGGTTATAAACGAAAAATCAAGATTTAACGGTTATTTTAACTCCGATTTTGATGATTTTTTATAACTACACTCCTTGACCCTATATGAATACAATGAATGAATTCGATCTTCAATTTAAAATATTTACACAAGTGGATACCACAAATCTTATGTTATACTTAATAAAAGTATAAATAAACTCTAAGTGTTAGTCAATCTATCGTTTTACGAATTCTCCAAAACTAATTTCAACGATCCAAACCGTCAAAATTGTTTGTATATGCTTGGAGATCACATCAGCAAAAAATCACAAAAAAAAAACATTCAAAGATCAAGTAACGGGACAAAGCTTTTCAACGGTTATAAACGAAAAATCACGATTTAACGGTTATTTTAACTCCGATTTTGATGATTTTTTATAACTACACTCCTTGACCCTATATGAATATAATGAATGAATTCGATCTTCAATTTAAAATATTTACACAAGTGGATACCACAAAATCTTATGTTATACTTAATAAAAGTATAAATAAACTCTAAGTGTTAGTCAATCTATCCTTTTACGAATTCTCCAAAACTAATTTCAACGATCAAAACCGTCAAAATTGTTTGTATATGCTTGGAGATCACATCAGCAAAAAATCACAAAAAAAAAATATTCAGAGATCAAGTAATGGGACAAAGCTTTTCGACGGTTATAAACGAAAAATCAAGATTTAACGGTTATTTTAACTCCGATTTTGATGATTTTTTATAACTACACTCCTTGACCCTATATGAATACAATTAATGAATTCGATCTTCAATTTAAAATATTTACACAAGTGGATACCACAAATCTTATGTTATACTTAATAAAAGTATAAATAAACTCTAAGTGTTAGTCAATCTATCGTTTTACAAATTCTCCAAAACTAATTTCAACGATCCAAACTGTCAAAATTGTTTGTATATGCTTGGAGATCACATCAGCAAAAAATCACAAAAAAAAAACATTCAAAGATCAAGTAACGGGACAAAGCTTTTCAACGGTTATAAACGAAAAATCACGATTTAACGGTTATTTTAACTCCGATTTTGATGATTTTTTATAACTACACTCCTTGACCCTATATGAATATAATGAATGAATTCGATCTTCAATTTAAAATATTTACACAAGTGGATACCACAAAATCTTATGTTATACTTAATAAAAGTATAAATAAACTCTAAGTGTTAGTCAATCTATCATTTTACGAATTCTCCAAAACTAATTTCAACAATCAAAACCGTCAAAATTGTTTGTATGTGCTTGGAGATCACATCAGCAAAAAATCACAAAAAAAATATATTCAGAGATCAAGTAGCGGGACAAAGCTTTTCGACGGTTATAAACGAAAAATCAAGATTTAACGGTTATTTTAACTCCGATTTTGATGATTTTTTATAACTACACTCCTTGAAGGCAATAGATCAAGCCAAAGTTCCAATATAATTTCATGATGTTCGATGTAAATTGAAGATTTTGTAAATGGAGGTGTAAACTTTTAAGAAAGACTTACAATCTTAAAAACAAAAACTCTTTATCCTTGCACATTTAATATTTGTAATAAATTAGTAGTGTATGTATTATTTTTTTTTATTAGGCTTTCATTTTCGAGTGTAGATATAGTACTTGAACGAGAAATGTTTTAATGTTTTCAAGTAATATTTATGTCGCAATGTGTGGTATGTGCAAATTGTAAAAAAATATATTTTTTTCTTAACGGGTCATAACGGGTCATAACGGGTCGGGTCACTTTACCCGTTGGGTAAAGTGACACGACCTGTTAAGGACCCGTTAAGATAACGGGTGTGACACGACACGACCCGTTAAGATAACAGGTGTTACACGAAAACGACACGAACACGACAGACACGACCCGTTTGCCAGGCCTACACGGCGCGGTGGTCGCCACGGTTGGCCATGGAGGGGATGGCCAACGGGATAGCCATGAAGTTTATGGCAGGTGTCTCGGGTATGATAATCAAAATTGCAGTAGGTGCAGTGGAGGGGAGGACGAGCAGAGGAGGGACGGGACGGGCCACGAATAGCCATGGCAGCAGGTTGATCGACAGAGTGGAGGACGCCCAGGGAGCGTTGTTTTTCAGCTTGAGACATCGAGGAACAGGCCTGACGAACAGTGGGAAGGGGATTCATTAAAAGAATCTGGTCATGAACAGCAGCAAAGGATTCGTTGAGGCCCATTAAAAATTGCATGAGTTGTTGACGGTCATGCTTGGCATTGCAAGAGCACGTGCAGCCATCATTGTAAGAAGCAAGCTCATCCCAGAGAGCTTTCAGGCGAGTAAAATAGGCGGAGATAGAAGAAGAACCTTGAGAAATTGTAGCAAGTTCCCGGTTGAGTTGGAAGATGCGTGGAGCATTACTCTGAGAGAAGCGTTCGCGAAGATCATCCCATACAGCTTGGACAGAGGTGGAAAAAAGCACAGATTCTTGAAGGTCAGGTTCCAAGGAATGCAGAAGCCAAGAGAGAATCATGTCATTGCAACGACGCCAAGCCGCGTGAGCATCAGGGTCGTCGGAGGAAGAAGGTTCTTGGATATCGCCAGTGATGAAACCAAGTTTATTCTTGGCACTCAAGGAAAGCTGCATGCCACGGGCCCAGGATGTGTAGTTATCACCATTCAACTTCTTGGATACAAGGACAAGATTCGGGTGGTCGGAATGATGAAGGGAAAAAACACCATCGGAAGAAGAAGAGTCAGCCATGGGAACGGCAGAGAAAGCTGCCGAAAAAAAAATTAGGGCTAGGGTTATAAACCTGCTCTGTATACCATGTAGAAAAAGATATGTAGGCTAAAAATATATTTGTTATTGATACGTGAATGTGGAAAAATGGAAGAGAATGCTAAAATGGAAGAGAATGCTTTTTTTTTTTCTCATTATCTTTCTCTACAAGATTACAAGGATATATATACATGATACAAGTGTGTAGGTAGGACAAGGTAGCCGTCCTAGTGTGTAGGTAGGACAAGGTAGGACGGCTGTAGGACGACTTGACGGCTGTAGGACGGCTATTGTGTAGGTAGGACAAGGTAGGACGGCTATTGTGTAGGTAGGACAAGGTAGGACGGCTGTAGGACGGCTAGTGTGTAGGTAGGACAAGGTAGGACGGTTGTAGGACGGCTATAGGACGGCTAGTGAATAATATTATATACAATTACACAAGGACTCCAACCATATTCCTTATTTGTCTAACATGACAAGTCAAGTAGAGTGAAAAATCGAGCCACAAACTGCGAGTTTCAGAACGAATGTGTTACTCTTCTAGCTATCTGATTTACCAAGAATTGGCAATATTTTTCCGGTGTTGCTGAGCTAACGGTGAGCAACTTTGAAAAATATATTTCCTAGGCATGCTCGTAACAAATCAAAGTTTATAGGGGTTGTTAATATGGTTGATAAAGTTTTTGAACAAAAACATTTCAGTCAATTTGCTTGCCTTCAATAAGACGTTGGAGAATATTTTGTTCTCAATCTATTATATCTTTGGTACCTTCATTCAGGAGCCTGGCTGAAAATTCATTTTTCAACATAGTTATTCAAAAATCGTAAATTTAATCAAGAAAAATATATTCCATAAGTTTCTACAGATCTTGAAAAAGAGTAGTAGAAGTTGATTACAAAGAGTAAGAAAACAAAAATAGAGAATGTCGTTGAACCATATGCCACCGAACGAGCCTTGGATCACTGAATGAATTGATTAGAATTGCGTTTAACATGGCCCGTAACTTTATTTTTTGTGGATCTTAAATGAGGCCCAGAAGGAAGAAAAAAAATAGCCAACGTCATATGACCTCAATCCATGCACAATCTGCAAATATTTCATATGACCTCATTGTATACGCATCTGCAAAAAAACTGACGAATTGTAAGATGTGAGTATGAAAAACCGGCCAAATGTCCATAAATATTGGTCTGAGAACTAGAAAGAAAGAAAAAGCTGAAAGCAAATCAATTTAACAATGGCAGAAGCAGTAAAGAGGTAGTTTTATTTATAACACCCATTTTTTCTTACATATTATCTTTCTTTTTCTTTTCTTTTTTTTCCAGAATTTCTTAATTTTGTTTTTCTGTCAGGTATGCAGTTGTGACAGGAGCTAACAAAGGGGTTGGATTTGGCACAGTTAAGCAGTTGGCTTCAAAAGGAGTCGTAGTTGTGTTGACTGCTAGAGATGAGAAGAGGGGTCTTGAAGCTCTTGAAAAACTGAAAGATTTTGGCATTTCTGATCTCGTTGTCTTTCATCAGCTTGATGTAACAGATTCTGCTAGCGCTGCTGTATTGGCGGATTTTGTGAAAACCCAATTCGGAAAACTCGATATCTTGGTATGTAAATTTCAAAACTGAGCTGATTTTTACTGGTTAGGTTAAGCAATACAGTTTATTATTAATTTCGGATTACCTGCTGATGAATGATGATATTTGCTTTAATTTCTGTTTTAAGTTGAAGTAAACATAACAAAGATGGAACTTTTGTGCTGTGTAGGTAAATAACGCAGCAATTAATGGAAGCATAGTAAACCCTGAAGCTTTTATGTCAGCTGCTACTGGTAAGGTGAGGTTCTGTATACATACATATATATTATTTATATGGATCAGTAAAAGTTATTTATTAGACGCAAAGCATTTTCTTGTGTAGTGGGTAGCGGTTTTCAGACCCTCGTTTTCTCCTTTTGCATCACTCTCCTTTTTTTTTTCCCTTGATTTTTCTTTAATATATTCAATCCAAAGGCTGGGAACAAAAAAGGAGTGAAAGGGTGAAGAGGGAGTGCGAAATTCGCTTCCCAGTTGTATTTTAAGATGAGGTTAGGAATTATTCAATACTTCTGGGACACAATCATTGTACAAATTACGTTCTCTTACAACTTCAATTGGGAAAGTAATGATGGAAAACTTCCAAGGGGTTAATTAACGTTTTTCTCCCGGATGTAGAAGCTTGAAGAAATAAATTGGAATGAAATACCGATCATACCAAACTACGAGTTAGCAGAAGAATGCCTGAAAACAAACTACTATGGTACAAAAAGAGTGACTGAAGCTCTTTTGCCCCTCCTTCAGCTATCAGATTCCCCCAGAATCGTCAATGTTTCTACCGGTGCTGCTAACCTAGTGGTATGGTTTTCTCCTAACAGGATCAAGTTCCACTTAGTTGTTGATATGGTTGATCAAATTGAACCAAAGATTTTCAACCGATTTATTTGCCTAACAAAAAATACTGGAGAACTCTTTGTCCTTCATCTGTTTTTTATTTTTAAGTGTGCTTGGTTGGAACTTACTAAACCTTTCTATACACAGATGACATATTTTCTGTTTCAAAATCAAACTAAAACTCTGTTGTCTTGCACGACGCTTCAGAATTTTCCAAATGGATGGCCTAAAGAGGTACTGAGTGATGCAGAGACACTTACAGAAGAGAGAATAGATTCTGTGTTGAGTGGATTTTTGGAAGACTCTAAACAAGGTTTGCAAGACACCAAAATCTGGCCTCCTTTTTTTCCACCCTATAGTGTCTCGAAAGCAGCCTTGAACGCGTACACTAGGATTTTGGCCAAAAAGTATCCAAATTTCTGCATCAACTGTGGCAGCCCTGGATTTGTCAAAACTGACATGAGCTTCAATGCTGGCATCTTAACCATCGACGAAGGTGCTGAAAGCATTGTCAGGTTGGCGTTACTCCCCAACGGCAGTTCTACTGGCCTCTACTTTTCTCGGAAAGAAGTGGCACCTTTTTGAAGGTTCTTTTATGTTTCATCAATAATGATCATCATTGGTGTGTTTACAATGTAACAAATGAAGTTTATGAGCTTATGTTATATGTTCGTGAAAATTCACTTGCCTATTGTAATACAGAGTGTCGTTCTCTTGGTCACCCATTCACTCTTGCTCCCGTTCTCTTCGCCCTAGGTATCAATTCTGTCAAAATAAAATGTAAAATGCTAGAAGATGAAGATATGGTGATTGGCTTGGCGACTTTAGTAGATTTGATTGAGATGGTCGATTTTTAGCTTGGTAAGGACGAGGGCTTAAAGCTCAAACAGACGGAAAAGAAGCAATACAGCCAACTCAGCCAAAGGCCCAAAACTTGTCTTTTCTTAGGGTGTAAAAGGAAGTCCAAAGGCCTATAAACTAAACCAAAACTTCAAACTTTTTTGTTTTTTGATGAATGTGATTCTAAATTACTCTAATTTACAAGCACATTATAGTACTATCGTAGACTAGCAAACTAATGATTCCAAATTGCACCAAAACTTCATACTTTAAAACTAAAAACAAAAGATGTTAAAGTTATATTCTAAAGTCTCGTTTTTTTGTCACATGGTGACTAAGAACTCATGATCACTGGGATTAAAATCTTGAAAGCACATCCGTTTATTTCTTTAATTCCTGATATCAAATCCAAAAATAAGTGATCATGTGATCTTTGACTACCTTATGGCGAAGATAACAAGTTTGGAGTTTTATACGATCTCATTGTATACACTATGTTCTTTAAAGTATATGACCTCACTGCATAAACAATATGAATATTTAAAAAAAATAAAAAAATAAAAAAATATGAGATTAAACAAGTGAGTCTACTAAAGACTACAAAAAATATTAATATAATCATGGCATCTGATCCTAACTTTCTTTAAAAAAAATGATGGCATGAAACTTTGACAACCAGGAAAGAGCCAAGCGAAGGAACAAGCTCAAAGACAATCAACAATGGCAGAAGCAAGTAAAAGGTAAGTGTCTAGTTTTCTTCATCCTTTAACCACATAAATAAAATCCCATTTTTTCTTATTTATCTGAAATCTGTTTTTCATATTTTGGTCAGGTATGCAGTTGTGACAGGGGCAAACAAAGGGGTTGGATTTGGAATTGTTAAGCAATTGGTTTCAAAGGGGGTCATAGTAGTGTTAACTGCAAGAGATGAGAAGAGGGGTCTTAAAGCTGTTGAGAAATTGAAAGATTTTGGGCTCTCTGAGCTTGTGGTTTTTCATTAGCTTGATGTTACAGATTCTGCTAGCATTGCTTCCCTTGCAGATTTTGTCAAAACCCAATTCGTGAAACTCGATATCTTGGTATGTAAATCTTGAAAATTAAGTTGGGTTTTCTTGCTTAGATCAGTAGAGATAATATTGCAATTCAGCTTCTTGTTTTAATTTAAGTTTGAAGTTGAAATGTTGGAACTTTTTGTACTGTCTAGGTAAACAATGCTGGAATCAATGGAAGCATAGTAGACCCTGAAAGTTTCAGGTCAGCTGTAAGTGGTAAGGTGAGATTCTATATATAAATCAATCATATATATATGATTGATAAGAGTAATAGGTTTTTGGAACAGAATCCTTCTAAGAAATTCTCTCTTGTAACTTAGGAAAATAATGATGCAAACTTCCCGAGAGTGTTAATTAACGTTCTTTTCCTGTATGCAATTATGCAGAAGCCTGAAGAAATTGATTTTAGTGAAATATCGACGATACCAAACTACGAGTTAGCAGAAGAATGCCTTAAAACAAACTACTATGATGCCAAAAGTGTGACTGAAGCGCTTTTGCCCCTCGTCCAGCTATCGGATTCACCAAGAATCGTTAATGTTTCTTCCCTTCTTGCTAAGCTGACGGTATAAACAACTAATAAAATGTGGTTTTACCGTTTTAGAAGTTGAACTAAATGGTTTAGTCAATTTATCTGCGGAGAATTACACACTTTATAAGTCTTTTCCGTGCTTAATGTGGTTAATGTGGTTAAGGGAGTTTTAGTCAATTTATCTGTGGAGAATTACACACTTTATAAGTCAAGTTTCGACTAGTAGTTAATGTGGTTTTACCGTTTTAGAAGTTGAACTAAATGGTTTAGTCAATTTATCTGCGGAGAATTACACACTTTATAAGTCTTTTCTGTGCTTAATCAAGTATATTGGAGCTCTGGAATTACATTAGAACATTAGTTGAATGCTAGAGTAAACCAATTTTCCGGAAATGGCTCTGAACTGTGTTGATGAAATGTTTAATTATGAGCAATCCATGTATTTAGTTCTACACAGATGGCAAGATGGAATTTTTCTGTTTTTCGAATCAAATTAAAACTCTCCCGTCTTTCGTGTTGCTTCAGAGTTTTCCAAATGGAAGGGCCAAAGAGGTACTTAGTGATGCTGAGAGCATTACAGAAGAGAGAATAGAAGCTGTTTTGAGTGAGTTTTTGGAAGACTATAAACATGATTTGCTAGAAACCAAAGGCTGGTCTCACATCTTTCCAGCCTACAAAGTCTCAAAGGTAGCCTTGAATGCGTACACTAGGATTCTGGCCAAGAAGTATCCGAATTTCTGCATCAACTGTGGGAGCCCTGGGTTAGTAAAAACAGATATGAGCTTCAATCTTGGTGTCTTAACCATCAATGAAGGTGCTGAAAGCATCGTCAGGTTGGCGCTACTCCCCAATGGTGGTCCTACTGGCCTATACTTTGTCCGCAAAGAAAAGACACCATTTTGAATACTTCTGTTTGTACGACCGTACTCATTTCTTGCAGTACAAGTCAATGTGATTGCTGCAATTTGACGTTTCAGCAATGAACACTTTCTTCTCCGGGATGCTGAAGGGCATGAAGAAATCGATTAGAGTTGTTTCGATACAATGATAAATCTTGATTGGAGTTAAAATATAAGTTTGAGTCGTTTTTAGTTTCCAGGTTTCAGAATAGTTTGGGTACCCTAAACTATGAGTTTGCGGAAGAATACATACAAATAGTATGGTACCAATAAAGGGAATGAAGCACTTTTGCCACTCTTCCGGATAATTCTGTCAATACAAATAATGTTTTACTATAAATTCATCTAAATACATAAAAGTGAATTCGATCTTGATGAGTGCAAACGGAGGAGAAGCTGACTAAACCTGGGTCTTCTATATATTACATTAACATATAGTTACCAATTATAAACGTCTTTATGTCAATATTATATTTCATATACTGACGTCATATTGACAAAGGTCTATGATATCCACACACCTATTTTTACTTTCTACACATGACTCAATTTTGGCTGTAAATTAAAGATGAAAGAACAAAAATTAATAAAAATGGTGTGCGGGAAATAGAAGAGAAAATTAGAGCAATGGTCTCTCAATTTTAATCCAAATTGGAGTAATGGCCCCCTCAACTCAAAATTTATGATCATTGGTCCATTAACTCATCAAAATATGCAGTTATGGTCCTTTTCATTCACTCCGTCAAAATTCCGTTAAAATGAGTTATGTTGGAAGAACCATTGCTACAAGTGGGTTAAAGTTAAGGGACCATTGCTCTAATTGAGTTAAAATTGAGGGACCATTTGTCTAGTTGGGTTAAAAGTGAGAGACCGTTGCGACAATTTTTCTCATTTGGTTTTCTATATTTGCACTTCGATTCAGCCTGATGTGTATGGCATGTGACTTATTTTGACGGAAGTTCTAACAGGGATTGAAGAAAGTGACCATAGTTGCACGTTTTAAGGAGTTAAAGGACTAATAGTTATAGATTTTTAGTTGAGAGACCATGACTCCAATTAGGTTAAAATTGAGGGACCATTGATACAACTCTTTCAAGCTTGAAAATCAATCCTTGTGAGTAGTCATATGATGAGTACAACTCGTATCCAACACCTACTTAGTAGCACAATCAAATGATGAGGAAGTGGTTAAAGCAAAATCCGAAAAATCAGTTTCAAGCTCAGCAACATTAACTTCCAAACTTTGTCTTTGGTCTTCAACTTAGGACAATCTTTCTTCCAATGGCCTTTATTATGACACAAAGCACATTCATCCATTTCCAAGCTTTTTCTACCTTTAGAATTTCCTCTAGGTCAAGAGTGTGATTTTTTTTTTCTAATAGAGGAGGATCTCCTCTCCGATGATTCACCTCTAACAAATAAAGTTTCAAAGGTACTATCATGATTCTTATCTCTATGCCACATTTCATAGTTCATCAAGGCATTTGATACATCATCAAATTTCTCAATTTCTTTACCATGCATAATAGCGGTAACAAAATGCTCATAAGAGTCCAGCAAGGAATTCAACAATATTAAGGCCTTATCTTCATCCTTAATATCCTCATCTAAATTCATCAAATTGGCAATGAACTTATTAAAAGCATCAAGGTGTCTAATTAATCATTTTTGTACCTTCTTTGTATTGGAAGCGGTAAATCTTTTTCTTCAAGTGTAGCTGGTTTTCCACACTCTTCGTCATGTACTTGCCTTCTAATTTTTGCCCCAACACATTTGCCAATGTTTCCCGCATCACAAAATACTTCTGAGTTTTTGGAAGGCTTAACTGAATTGTAGGGCAAGTTTACAAGTTTAATTTCTCTCATTCCAGCTTCGACATAACTTCCAGTTTATCTCCCAAAACAACAAGTAGATCTTGTTGAGCCAACGCATCCTTGACTTCACATTACCACATCTCAAAGTTATTTGTGCCATCAAACTTTTCCACTTCGAACATTGCATTTTGCACTGTAGTTCTTGCAACCCTAGAGTTGCTTCCAAAAGGATTCTCATCTTGCCCGTCTGATATATTTAGCAACGGTACCCAAGATTTTAATGAAGTTCCTCAACAGTTAGTGTCCTTGGACCTGAACCACTTACTCCAAAACAACTCCATTTCAATTCCTTACAAGCCAACTGATAAGCACTCCTTACAGAGAACTATCCATTCTTTTCATAATGCCAAATTAAACGATCTACTAAGGATCGTGAACTAAGTGGAATTCATTGTATAAAATCCACCTCCTCCTCAGAAAATAACTGTCTAAGAAGCGACATATTCCATACACCTACACCATTCAAAATCAACCTATCCACTGTTGTCTCTCTAGTCCATGGCAAAGAAGGCGGAGTAACCACCTCGAAAAAAGATTCACTAGGGATCCAATCATCCTTCCAAATTCTAACAGTAGACCCCGAACCCACTTGTTACCTCAAGCCTTTCGTTAAAGCATTCCTTGCAGCCAAAATGCTTCGCCAACAATAGGAGGAATTTTTGTTACACGTCGCTTTCAAAAACTTGCATTTCAAGAAATAACGAGCCTTAAGTAATTGGCAAGCCAATGAATCGGGGCTTCTCACAAGCCTCTGTTGGAAATGTGCCCTAAAACCAATCATATGATGATACTTTACGGACATTTCAAACTAATGTAGTTTAAATGTAAAGGGCAAAGATTATTGTTTGAGCCGTCTCATATAAATGTTATATGCTTAAACGATAAGTTCAAGGAATATGTGATTGGAAGAATGCAATCTAAAGAAGTTAGATTCATGAGACCATTCTTTCGTTGACACATCCTAAACGTTCCTGATCATAGGATTGTCAATTGGGCATTGACAGTCCGTTAAGATCAGTACGTGCTATGTCTTCTCTCAGGGAGAGTGACTAGTCTCGAGTCATTGGTGTGTGTGACATCAAGACAAGTACGTAGGTGCTCAATAGAGAATGAGTTCACTGAACACGATCAACGAAGAGTTCTCATATTCATGTCACATGAGAACTCATGGTTGGGATAATGCAAATTAGTCTTTTGACCTGAGGCATCACAGTTGTCTTGTGGTTAGGTCCTTAATCTTTGATTATGTCAAAGTCACTCCATCAGGAGGGTGTCCATGGCATCGTTGGGGTTAAGCCACTTAGCCATGGAGGCAAGTGAATGCGCAACAAGGGATCTCTAACCTTCAAACTGTTTGAGGGAGAATACTCTATGATATGATTAAGAATCTTTGGCCAAAGTATGAATGAGATTTAGGAATGTGTTCCAAATCACATTCAAGGTAATCATATAAGCACAAGACTCACATTGGATAGTAGACATGAATAAACTATCAAACCAAACAATGTGGTCAAGAGTATTGTATTAGAGAAATACCGTATTGCATTTGTAATCCTAAAACTGAATAGGTTCTCCACCTCTTCTGATTAGCTTGGGTAACCATGACATGCTGCTAGGCGTCAACCATGGTTTGTGGAAGCCCTAAAAGTGTATTATCACTAACGGGAGAATTGAAAGTAAGTTTCAATTCACAATCGATTAGAAAGAGTTTTAATCGCCCACTGCCTCGCTAAAAGGAACCTAATGGATCGTTCACCGAGTAAGGTAGAGTTTGAAGAAACAACGGAGATGAGTAAGAATAATTAAATGGTTTAATTATTTATCTAAGGCTAGGATTAATTAATATGTTAATTAATCAAACGAATAAGTTCGTTAAAGACCTCGGGTTAGTTTTGGGCCGCAAGGCCCAATGGGATTTGAATGTCAAGCCCATTAACTCAAGTTGTATGACAACTTGAATAAACAAAGGGCTTGAAAGCCCAATAAACCCTATAGGCTTGCCATGTTAGAAGAATAGGGCTTTTGGTCCATTAGGTCACTTATTTGAAGGGACTATATAAAGGACTTTATAGCCTAAAATTTACATATGGTAATTTTTGGAGAAATGATGAGAACACAAGCTCTCCTTTCTCTCTAAAATTTAGGCCACCTTGGAGGGATCATCTAGCAATCAAACTCCTCCAAGGTCACTCATTTCTTCTTCATTATGCCTTGGTGATGAATCATTAGAGGTTCTCAATTTTGGGAACTTGGAGAAACCTTTTCATCCATCCAAATCCATGGATCTAAGATGCAAGGAATGAAGGCCCTCTCTTTGGGTGATTAGCCTTTGCTTATGCAAAGAGGAATCTACAAAGGTATTGATTTCTCAACTCACTTTGTTTTGAGTTGAGTCTTGGTTCACCTATCTACTAGGCTTTGAATTTCATGGGTAAATGTTTTGTTTTAAGTGCATACAAGCATGATTCCGCCTTTAATTGTTAATTGCATGCTATTGATGTTGTTTAAATGAACATGTTTTTCACAAATCTTCCTTCAGCCTCCACGCCTCCTTACCTAACAAAGCTAGATTAAAAATATAGAGGTCCCTAAACCCCAGCCCACCATCCCACTTTGGTTTACACAACGTTGGCTAATCAATCCAATGTATCTTTTTCTTGCCAGGTTCCCCATTCCACCAAAACTTAGCAAGCAACATATTCAGATCGGCACAAAATGTTTTGGGTAATAGGAAGCATTGAATCGAATACATTGGTAAGGATTGAGCCACAGTCTTAATTCATAGTTCTCTCCTAGTAGTGCTTAATAAATCCCCCCGTCACCCATGGAGCTTTTTCCAAATTCTATCCTTGACATATGCAAATGTTTGTATTTTCGATTTCCTGACGAAAACTGGAAGTCCCAGGTACTTATCATGATGAGACACACGTTGTACACCCAAACAATCCGCCAACACTTGTTGATTGACCTCCGTAAGATTAGTGCTGAAAGCTACACAACTTTTTTCGAAGTTCACCGCTTGACCCGACGCCACTTCGTATGCTCATAGCAATTACCTAATCTGCACACACTCCTCCAAACTTCCCCGAGCAAACAAAAAACTATCGTCAGCAAACAAAAGATGATGGATACTTGGAGCCTCCTTGCAAATTTTGATCCCATGCAATTGGTCCAGAGCTTCACTTCTACGTAATAAACTAGACAAACCCTCAGCACAAATAACAAATAAGTATGGGGACAATGGATCTCCTTGTCGAATACCCCGCTTTGGACGTACAAAACCCACTGGATCACCATTGACTTTGAACAAATATGTAACCGTACTAATACAAACCACTATCAAACCAATCCAAACCTCAGAGAACCCCATCCTCCGCATAATAGCTTCCAAATAATTCCACTCCAAACGATCATAAGCCTTACTAATATCCAACTTTAATGTCATAACACCATTCCACCCAGATGTTTTCTTATGCATTTAATGGGCAATTTCTGCAGCCACAAGGCTATTATCCGAGATAAGTCTTCCAGGAATGAAAGCACTTTGATTCGGGGATATTATGCGCGGAAGAATACTCTTCAAACGATTTGTAAGAACCTTGGCGATGATCCCGTACAGGACGTTGCAAAGGCTAATGGGACGAAGATGTTTTATCTCAGTTGGGTCTTTTACTTTGGGAATTAACGTTACATGGGTATAGTTAATCTTACAAAGCATGCGTCCTGACTGAATCATAGATCGAATTCCATCGCACACATCCGTTCCAACTATCTCCCAATGCTTTTGGTAAAACCCCGGAGACATGCTGTCAGGCCCAGGTGCCTTCGTAGGATGCATTTGGAAGACTGCATCTTTTATTTCCTCATCATCAACACTCCTTGTCAACTCAGCATTCATTTCTTCAGTTACTACTGGGGCAACATCTGCTAGAATCTCCCCAAAATTCTCTCCACCATTCGAATCAAAAAGCTTCGAGAAGTAATCAACCACTACCTTTTCCATTCCCGGTTTATTATCATGCCAATCCCCATTCTCATCCATTAGGCCTAGTATCCAATTTTTCCTTTGACGGCGAGAAGCCTTTTGATGAAAATACCGCGTTTGGCGATCTTCGAGCTTTAACTAGTTTTCTTTAGACCTCTGTCGCCAGAAACACTCTTCTTGTTCTAACAACCCATTCAACTTAGATAGAAGCACCTTCTTCTCATTAATAGAAGTGTCGGTGAAAGGCTGACCAAGAATGCTAGTTAATTTATTTTCAATCTCTCCTATCTCTTTCGGACCGTGACGTGAATTTTGTCTTGCCCACTGCGACAACTTCCTTCTAGTTGATTTGATCTTATCCGTTACTTGGAATAAAGGGACCCCATCAGCCTCATGAGCCCACCCCTCCTCCACCACTGGTTTGCAACCATCCAAATTATTCCATGCTTCTTCGTATCTAAAGGTTCTCTTTCGTTTGGATGCCACTCGGCCCTCCCAATAGATAAAAATGAGGATATGATCAGAAGTTGTTTTCTTCAAATGATGAACTTTGAATCTAGGGAATTGATCCATCCAAGCTTGCGAAGCCACCGCACGGTCCAACCGAACTTTGATGCCACCATCACGCATCGTTGACCATGTGTACTTGCATCCCTGATAGCCAAGATCATGGAGACGCCAACGGTCTAACACACTCCTGAAGCCTTCCATTTGAACTCTCGCCTCATATTGCCTCCTTCCTGTTCATTTGATTGTAGAATCTCGTTGAAATCTCCAATACACAACCAAGGTCCTGTAACAGTCCCTCCAATCGTATCTAGTAATTGCCATGACTTATGACGATCCCTGACCGCAGGAAATCCGTAGAAAAAAGTAAAACGCCACTGAACTGCCTCACCAACAACCCTCACCTCCATGTCTATGTGATTTTGTGAGTAGGACCTCAATTGCAAGTTAGCCTCATCCTTCCAAAACACACAAAGACCTCCTCCCCTGCCATGACTCGGAACTACAAACAACCTATCATAATTCAACTTTCGTTTCAGTCCTTCCATGTGAGCTAAATTGCTTTTAAAGATCCCACAGTAGTCTTTTGTACGTTTTTAAATAAAATGGAAATCAAACTTTTATGGGTAGGTAAATAAAAACAAAAAGTTTGATTATTTTAACTCTTTAAATGTTTAATTAAATTCCAATTGAGGAAAGTAGTTTAATTTTTTCAAAATTCAGATTGAAAATCTGAAGGTTGTTTGTAATCTTTGAATTCTGCAGGACTCCGTTTGAAGCATCACCAGGAACTAGAAAAATTAACACAGCCGTTAAAGACATTAAAGTATTTGAATTTGGCTATTGGCCAATATGTTGGGTGTTTTATGGCGAGAGGTGGTTGCTTTCTGCTTCTAATTATGTTAGCAGGAGGTATAGGAGTGATAACTGCGACAGTTGGTGGACCTCAACAAGAGGTATTTACTCGCAGGGAGACATTTTTGTTCAGTTGCATTTAGAATTTTAGTTAGAGTAACCGTTATTTGATTAATATGGTTTGCTTAATATTCTTTGTATGAGTTGTTGGGATAAAGATTTCCCATGAATGTTGCATCATGTATGCATTATCGGGCATGTTTCTTGCATAATGTTGATGTACTTGTGGAGTTTTCTTTATTGATTTTATAATTAATCAAAATGCAGCATATACAGTAGCTTATTCGTTATCTGCAATTTGGACTCTGATGGCTGGCTGTCGGTGTAGCATGATCTATTGGTCTTGGTAAGTGCGAGTTATATTCAAAATAGCATGAAAACTCACAACTTGGATACTGGACATCAATATTGTTGGTATTCACAAGAGCTTGCTAACTCAATACCAAAATATGTGGGTGATAAGTTTACAAACTCTATCACACCTCTCACTTTCACTCTCAATAAAATTGGACAAAGAAAGAAATAGAGAAATAGAGAAATAGAGAAAGAAGGGAAGCAACAAGCTTTGGTAAAACACTTGCACTTAGATATATGAAAAGAGAGTTTACAAACTCAATAGCTTACAAGCTGAAATTAAATGAATGGGAAATGGGATTTGGATGGGATGCACTAAGGCTTAGCAAGATGGCCTATTTATACAAAACTGAAAAAATAAACAATCCAACAATACATATAATGAATGATGGTGTTCCACATCTTTACACCCTTTCAAACACATGCAACAACTTTGATAGTTGGCATACACATGCATTGCATCATGGCAGGTTGTAATAACCACCTTTCGGCTTGCACACAGCAGCTCACATCTCTGCTGTCTTTCAATCTCCTTTCGGCTAACACATGGAGGAAGCAATGATCTTTGTAGTTGCTGAAAAACACCCTAGAAAGAAACTGACAGCTTGTTTTAACCATTAACAACCTGTTTTTATTTGATTTTCCAACACACCTCCTCAAATTAAAACGCCTTTATCCCTAGCATTTCACGTAGCAACTTGAATGGCTCAACTGGCAGTGGCTTTGTGAAGATGTCTGCCACTTGTTCCTTCGTGTGACAATAGACAAGCTCAATTGTCTTTTGCTTCACATGATCCCTCAAAAAATGGAACCTGGTATCGATGTGCTTACTCCTTCCATGTTGGACTGGATTCCTAGCAGGCTTGATAGCTGAGATGTTATCCACATGAATCACAGTCGATTCCACTTGTGGATGACACACTGACTTCAACATATTTCTTAACCAAATTGCCTCACACACGGTTGAGGCTACAACAACATACTCGGCTTCACACAATGACAAAGCAACAATTGATTGCTTCTTTGAAGTCCATGAGAAAGCTGTTGATCCTAGAAAAAACACATAGCCAGTTGTGCTTTTGCTTTCATCTTGGTCACCTCCCCAATCACTATCTCAATAACCAAATAATTTTGCATCTTCACCAAAATTATAAAACAGACCATATTTTAGAGTACCTCTTATGTACCTCAAAATTCTCTTGGCGGCCAGCTAATGAGACTCCCTTGGTGTTTCCATGTATCGACTCACGAGTCCAACACCATAAACTATATCAAGTCTTGTGATTGTAAGGTACCTTAGGCTTCCAACCAAGCTTTTGTACACGGTTGAGTTTACAAACTCACCTTCTCCTTCCTTAGACAGCTTCAATCCAGTTGCAACTGGAGTGTTGACAATATGGCACTTGTCCATATTGAATTTCTCCAATATATCTCTCATGTACTTTTGTTGAGAAATGTAGATACCATCACTTCCTTGCTTCACTTCTATGCCAAGAAAGTATGACATTAATCCATTGTCAGTCATCTCGAATTCACTGAACATGGATTGCTTGAACTCACAGAACATTGCTTCATTGTTTCCTGTAAACAACAAGTCATCTACATAGAGACAAATAATTAAGAACTCCCATTTTGCACCATTCTTCATGTAAACTGAATGCTCGTATGGACATTTCTGAAATCCATTTGGATGAAGGTAGTTGTCAATCCTTGAGTTCCAAGCTCGTGGTGCTTGCTTGAGGCCATACAAAGCCTTCTTCAAACGATACACCTTATCTTCTTTTCCCTGTACTTGGAAGCCTTCTGGTTGTTCCACGTACACTTCTTCCTCAAGAACTCCATTAAGGAAGGCTGACTTGACATCTAATTGATAAATTTTCCATTTATGATGAGCGGCAAGAGAGATTAGCAATCTTACCGTGTCAAGTCTTGCAACTGGAGCATAGACTTCATCATAGTCCACTCCATACTTCTGTTTGTAGCCCTTTGCTACAAGCCTTGATTTGTATCGATCCACACTCCCATCTGCAGTGCGTTTGATCTTGTAAACCCACTTGACACCAATAGCTTTCTGATTTGGTGGGAGCTTTGTCAACTCCTAAGTGTCATTCTTCTCGATGGCATGGATCTCTTCTTCCATGACTTTTTTCCAACAATTTTCTTCCACAGCTTCATTGAATGAGAGAGGCTCATGGTCTGCATAGAAGCAGAAAAAATTGGTTTCTTCTTCTTCTTGTCCATAAATCTCTGTGAGACTTCTTAACCTCACTGGAGTTGAGGAGCTACTTTCCTCACTAGATGTAGGACCACTCCTTGCAATTTTGTGCACTGGAGTTGTTATGATTGTTTGAGCAGGTTGTTGCTCAACAGGTGGTACAACTTCTGGTTCTTCAAAATCAGTGGAGACGATCTTCTCTTTACTGACTTCTTTGTTGTTCCACATCTATGCCTCTTCCTCACTGAAGATGACATCTCTACTAACCACTAGTTTGCCAGTTAGTGGGTTGTAGAGCTTGTACGCCTTGGACTCTTCACTATAGCCCACAAACACACACTTCTCACCTCTATCATCAAGTTTCCTCCTCTTGGCTTCTGGAACTTGAGCATATGCAACACACCCAAAAATTCTTAGGTGTGTAACATTCGGCTTGTATCCACTCCAAGCCTCTGGTGGTGTCATCCTCTTGACACTCTTTGTTGGACATCGATTCAACAAATAAATCGAACAAGCTACAACTTCTGCCCATAACTCTTTTGGCAAATTCTTCTCCTTAAGCATGGACCTTGTCATGTCAAGGATGGTTCGATTCTTTCTTTCGGCTATCCCATTTTGCTGTGGGGTATAGGCAGTAGTAAGTTGATGCCTAATTCCTTGCTCCTTGCAGTATGCTTGGAAAGCATTGGAGGTGTACTCTCCACCTCTATCTGATCTCACAGCCACAAGCTTGTGGTTGCTTTCAGCCTCTGTGAGTGCCTTGAACTCCTTGAAGATTCTTAGGGCAGCCGACTTCTCCTTGAGAAAGTAAACCCAAGTCTTCCTACTAAAATCATCAATGAAAGTAATAAAATACCTATTACCTCCATAAGACATGGGATCCAATGGACCACATATATCTGTGTGCACCAACTGCAGTGGTGCCTTTGCTCTCTATGTATCACCAACAGGGAACGATAGTCGTGCTTGCTTGGCAAGCACACAACCTTCACATACTTGGCGTGTGGCTTCAATCTGGGGTAAACCACGAACCATTCCTCCACTTGACAACAACTTTAGGCCATTGAAATGAAGATGGCCAAATCGAATATGCCATTTCCATGACTTATCTTCCATCACACCGATGTTGCAACTCCCAATCTTTGTGTTCAAATTCAATGGGAACATTCGGTTCTTTGACATTTGACCACGTGCAATAAGTTTTCTCCTTGCATTCCTGAGAGTGAGAAACATATTCTCCATATGTATAATGTACCCTTTCTGGAGCAGTTGACCAATGCTTAGAATGTTGCTCTTCATACCTGGTATGTAGTAGGTATCGGAGATGTATTCTTCTTTACCATCCTTCTGGATGATCTTGATCTTCCCTTTGCCTTCAACTGGCAACTTTGAGGAGTCACCAAGACTTACAGATCCATAGGCCCCATCTTTTAGTTCGGCAAAAAACTCCTTCTTTCCACACATGTGATTGCTTGCACCAGAGTCCAAATACCAAACATCTTGTTGGTTACTGGAATCATGGTGTGCTAGCAAGACTGTAAGTTCTTCATCAGTATTTCCACTTGATTCTGCCATGTTGACATGCTCACCATTTTTATGTGAACATTCATTGGCATAATGTCCATATTGCTTGCAATTGTGACATTGGATATGCGTCTTTCCTCGAGTAGATCTCCACTCTTGAGACTGACCTCGATTTTGTGCATAGCCTCGACCTCTTCCTCGAGCTCGTCCTCGGCTACGGTTAGATTAACTCCCACGACGTGAGTTCCACTGCCCACGACCTTTATTTGGTTTGTCAATATTCAACTTTGACTCCAAAGCTTGCTCTAGCGTTGTGGGGCTTGCATTCTTCTGAATGCGTTGCTCGTGAACTAGGAGGGATCCTAGTAGCTCCTCTGCGCTCATCACCTCCAAATCCTTGGATTCCTCAATGGCAGTCACCACATGCTCAAACTTAGATGTGAGTGACCGGAGTATCTTCTCCACAACTCGTACTTCATCGAGTCTCTCGTCATTTCTCTTCATCTGATTTACTATCACAATGAGCCTTGAGTGATAATCGGAGATGCTCTCTCCTTCATTCATGTGAGCAGTTTCAAAATCTGCTCGAAGTGACTGTAATCTCACTTTCTTGACCCGATCTACTCCTTTGTAGATTGTACTGAGTGTGTCCCATACTTGCTTGCTCGTTGTTGCTTCTGCAACCTTCTCGAACGTTGAATCTTCTAGACCTTGGTATAGAAGATACAGTGCCTTCTGGTCCTTCTTTCGTAAGTCCTTGAGAGTGTTCCTTTGTTCTGCAGTATATGCAGCTTCTTGCTCGGCAGTGGGTACAACATACCCACTACTGACAACTTCCCATAGCTCCTGTGATCCAAACAATGCTTTGAATTGGATGCACCATCTTTCATAATTTTCTTTCTTCAATGTGGGAACCTGGAGTTGCACTAAATTGGACGCCATAGCTACTACACTTGCCAGAATGGTATTCTGGCTCTGATACCAATTGTTGGTATTCACAAGAGCTTGCTAACTCAATACCAAAATATGTGGGTGATAAGTTTACAAACTCTATCACACCTCTCACTTTCACTCTCAATAAAATTGGACAAAGAAAGAAATAGAGAAATAGAGAAATAGAGAAAGAAGGGAAGCAACAAGCTTTGGTAAAACACTTGCACTTAGATATATGAAAAGAGAGTTTACAAACTCAATAGCTTACAAGCTGAAATTAAATGAATGGGAAATGGGATTTGGATGGGATGCACTAAGGCTTAGCAAGATGGCCTATTTATACAAAACTGAAAAAATAAACAATCCAACAATACATATAATGAATGATGGTGTTCCACATCTTTACACCCTTTCAAACACATGCAGCAACTTTGATAGTTGGCATACACATGCATTGCATCATGGCAGGTTGTAGCAGCTCACATCTCTGCTGTCTTTCAATCTCCTTTCGGCTAACACATGGAGGAAGCAATGATCTTTGTAGTTGCTGAAAAACACCCTGGAAAGAAACTGACAGCTTGTTTTAAACATTAACAACCTGTTTTTATTTGATTTTCCAACAATTATACAGTCCATATTTGAGGGTAAGTTCTCCTTTCTTTTTTGTTTAGTGTGGATTCTCTCTTCTTTTTTTTTTCTTTTTTTGTAATTTCTGGTGCTTTCAGTAACTTCAATGCTAATTAGTTTTTTTTTTTCTTTTGAGGTTTTCTTTTTTTGTTTTAATTTACAAATTTACTGATTTTCACGTATTTTTTGAAAGTTGTGATACACTCATAAAAAGCATACGATTTCTTCAGAAAATTGGCAATTGACTCATCAGTAAGTCTCTATTTTTTGAATAGGAACTATTCAAAACGATGTATGATTTATTTTGTCATAAACTATTAAATCACATGCCTTTGTTATTTTATAAACCCTCTATAAATCCACTATGTGGCGCCATTTTTACGTTTTTTATTATAATTGACTAATTTGTGATTGTGTTTGGTTAGGGAAATGCAGACAGAAGACGTTCCCAGTAAGTTTAGCAGAAATACCAAGGGAAATGAGGCAATCCGAATCAATGGCACACAGAGTGTTCGGAACTCAACGAAAAATGAGAATGGAGCTGTAGTTGATTAGAAAGAGCAACAGGTTTGATGATGGTTGCACTGAATTCCCTTTGTGATGATTCAATTTCGGGTTTTAAATAATGCTCCTGTTTGAATTTGAAACTCTTGATTTTCCATTCAGTTTTTCAACAAAAATTCTCCCCAATGCAGATTTGCCTACGGCGGTGTTAAGGTAAATTTGCTCCCTTCCAGAACAATTTTCTATGAATTATGTCTTCTGAGTAGTATTGAAGCCGGACATTGTATCTTTGAGAAAGTTTATGTATAGTTTCCGCAAAAGTTTATTTTGGATGTAGTATTATCTGTATGTGGAGTTTCGTTTTTTTCCACTGTGAAATCAAACCCCTTTATCCAGTCTCTCACATTCTGATATGCTCATCCCCCGAAATCTTCCTTTCTCATCGAAAGGCAGATCAGAGAATTCAACATTCTCAGTGGTCAAAAATGTTACCCGAGGTGGTTCTCGAGTCAATCAGTGGTACGCCTTCAGCTTTGGATGAGAGGTTGGTTCAACCTCTCCCGTGGTAGGTAAACTTAATTTGGAAGGAAAGCAACTCAATGCTTTTCATTTTTTTTTTTTTTGGCAAGAATGCTACTACATGAATGGCAGGATTTATCATATGAGTGTCAATGAAGTTTTATCTTGAATCTAAACGGGTTTTTGTCAAGTGTTATTTTCCAAGGTTGTGACAGTTTGGGCTGGCCTTGCAGAAATTTTTGTGATCATAAAATTGTCATGTGATATTACTATTGTCAATGTTATGTAAGGAATAAAGTTTGTAGAAGGTTGTTGATCTACCTTTGCTGCCACCAAAATAATGTATGTAAAAAGTTGCTGATCAACGATAATAGGTAGCTAGCAAATTTTTTTTAATGTATCCTATTAAATGGATTTGAGAACTACGATAATACTTAATTATTTTAACAATTTACATTAGCAGCTTTTGTTTTTTCACATTGTAACCAAGAAGCATGTATATATTGTAAAATATAAAAGAAGTTCAAAAGTGATGATTGAAGAATTTAAAAGTGCTAATTAGTGTGTGTGCGCAAATATAACTGTAAACAGGAATACGAATCCATAATTGAATCCCTAATTTGGTTGTACGTGTGTATAGAACTTTTAACATATTTTGTACGCTTTACAAACCCACAGCAATGTGCAGGTACTTGTACTAATACATCCTAAATCCTTCTCTCCCAAAAGCCACAAAATATAGCACAATATCTTTGATTGAATGATTATACAAAATGAAGAGCTGAAAATTTTCCCTTTTCTTCGACTGCTCTCTACTCTCTGCTCTCTCTGCTCTCTCGGCACTCGGCTCTCTCTGCTCTATCTGCTCTCTGCTGCTACTCAACAACTATCAAAAGCTCCAAAGGCTAACAAGTGGAAGTGAAAAACAAAACTCTTCGGGTGTTAATGGCAAAGCAAAAAACCAAAAGCTCCAAAGACTAACAAGTGGAAGTGAAAATCAAAACTCTTCGGGTGTTTGGCAAAGCAAAAAACCTCTTGTTTATTTGTCTTTGACTTTTTTATCTTTGTTTTTCTTTGACTAGCCAAAATTGGTTTTTGGCCACTTGGCCACTAATCCAGCACATACTTCCTCACATTCTTCGCCACATAATCCCACATACAGCCGCCATTATGAAACCACGTATATTTGTCTTCATTTCGCACCCACGTGGGTCCCATGAGTTTAGCTTTTAGAAACGGATGATTTGAAACGGGAACCCCTGGCATTATAGTCCCCTCATTGTATCCACCCGGCAAAATAAGCTCAGAGCAACAATGGCAGAAGCAACAAAGAGGTAGTAGTGTTTTAGTTCTTATGCATCTTTTGATCACATAAAAGAAACCCATTTCTTATTTTCCCTTCTTTTTGTTGGCTTCTTTTGTATTTTGGTCAGGTATGCAATTGTGACAGGGGCAAACAAAGGGGTTGGATTTGGCACAGTTAAGCAGTTGGCTTCAAATGGGATCATGGTGGTGTTAACTGCTAGAGATGAAAAGAGGGGTCTTGAAGCTGTTGAAAAATTGAAAGAGCTTGGCGTCTCCGACCAGGTGGTTTTTCATCAGCTTGATGTAACAGATTCTGCTAGCATCGTTTCCCTTGCAGATTTTGTCAAAACCCAATTCGGGAAACTCGATATCTTGGTAAATCTTTTTGTTTTGAGTTGGGTTGTATTCCTCAGATCAGTAGAGATAATATTGCAATATGTCTGATTTGATACTGATGACACATGTTATAAACTTATAATCCTTTTTTATGTTAAAATACGCATAAAAAAGATGAAAATGTTGGAACTTTTCGACTGTGTAGGTAAACAATGCAGGAATGAATGGAAGCATAGTAAACCCTGAAAGCTTTAGATCAGCTGTAATTGGTAAGGTGAGGTTATATATATGTATATATATCACATCATAGAAAGGTGATTTTTGTTGAATTATAAGTCTCTAGCTGATTGAGTATTAGAAATAAGATGAGTTTAAATGTGAATTCACTTGTGCTAACAGATGTCAAGTGTGAAGTTCTTATGTGAAAAAGGCCATGAGTGCCATGTGTTGTTTGATCCATGTAATTAGGTAGATGAGTGACTAAGATGAAATGTTGTGTATGTGTGGTCCCAAGTTTAAGGCCATCAGTTATGTAAAAAGCATGTGCTTCGTGCTCTTTTATGATATACACAGAAAATATTCCTCTGAAATTTCCTGAGACAGAGAAAGAAAAAGAAACCATTCATCTTCCACTGTGTTCCTTTGTTTTTGCTCTTCGTCAAGCTCTTTTTTTCTCCAGAATCAAAACTCTTGAATTCATCTGCACTAACAATTTTAGACTTTTATGCCATTATAATTGACGAGAGCAATGATTTTGGATGCAGAAGCCTGATGAAATCAATTGGAGTGAAATATTGATAACACCAAGCTATGAGTTAGCAGAAGAATGCCTTAAAACAAACTATTATGGTCCCAAAAGCGTGACTGCGGCTCTTTTGCCCTTCCTCCAGCTATCTGATTCGCCTAGAATCGTTAATGTTTCTTCTGCTGCTGCTAATCTAATGGTATGAGCAACTTCAGAACTATGCTTCTGTTTTTGCATTCTCCTAACAGAATTAAATTTCCGCTTAGTTGTTAGTGTAATTTAAACAAAATAATTTAGTTAACTTATCTGCCTTACAATAGATACGAAGAATTCTTTATCCTTAATCTGTTTATCTCTAGTTATTTCATAAATGGGGCTTCTTGAAATGTGCAAACAATTAGTCGTCGTTTTCTTTGCTTAATTAAATATAATGGAGCTCTGGGATTGCATTAGAACATTAACTGAATCCCAGACTAAACGAGATCTCTGGAAATGTTTTAGTCGTAGAATTGTTTTCCAAAAAATGTTTGAAGTCGTGAGCAATCCATGTTTTTAGTCATATACTGATGCAATTTTTCTGTTTTTTTTAATCAAATTTAAACTCTGCCATCTTTCGTGTTGCTTCAGAATTTTCCAAATGGATGGGCTAAAGAGGTACTCAGTGATGCTAACAGCCTTACAGAAGAGAGAATAGATGCTGTTTTGAGCGAGTTTTTGGAAGACCATAAACAAGGTTTGCTAGGAACCAAAAGCTGGCCTCCTACCTCTCCAGCCTATGCAGTCTCGAAAGCAGCCTTGAACGCGTACACTAGAATTCTGGCCAACAAGTATCCAAACATCTACATCAACTGTGTCTCCCCCGGATTTGTCAAGACAGATATGACCTTCAATGCCGGCTTCTTAACCATTGACGAAGGTGCTGAAAACGTTGCCTGGTTGGCCCTACTCCCCAGCGGCGGTCCTACCGGCCTCTACTTCATCAAGAAAGAAATAACACCGTATTAAGATGTGGTGCTAAAAGAGGCCCTCTCTGTGTTTAATGAATAATAAGGCTTGATAGTTTATGTACAAGCTTTTGGATTCACAGTGTGGCAAGACTATTTGGATGATTGAAATATATGAGGGTAGTGTTAAATATGGTGGCCATATCCTGTTAGGAGTGATGCTATTTTTTTATGAAAATGGGCGCCGATCGAAGCAAGTCGTGACCGGCACCCTAAAACAAACAGCCGGCCGACGGGCCTATAGAGGTGAGGTATCAGAAAAGCGTCCAGAAAGATGTGAGGTGTGACATTTCATCTCTTATGCAACTCTTCCAGAGCTAGCATCCAGAAAGGTAAGCAAAATAACAAGAGGACAATGGATGCTCACCTTATTTTAGCTGACAGTATTACTAGCATATACAAAATATCTAACTCAAGAAAATAATACAACAACAACAAAGCGTTATTCCACTAAGTGGGGTCGGCTATATGAATCTTAGAACGCCATTGCGCTCGGTTCTGTGTCATGATTTCTGTTAGATCCAAGTAGTTCAAATCTTTTCTTGCAGTTTCTTTCCAAGTCTTCCTAGGTCTTCCTCTATCCCTTTGGCCCTAGGCCTTTGTCTCGTACTCGCATCTTCTAACCGGAGCGTTTGTAGTCTTCATTTCACATGTCCAAACCACCTTAACCGATTCTCTCTCATCTTATCTTCAATTTTGGCTACTCCTAATTTGCCTCGTGTATCCTCATTCCTAATCTTATCATTTCTCATGTGCCCACACATCCAACGAAGCATTCTCATCTCCGCTACACTCATTTTGTGTACATGTTGATGCTTCACTGCCCAACATTCTGTGTCATAAAGCATTGCCGGCCTTGTTGTCATCCTATAAAAATTTCCCTTGAGCTTTAGTGGCCTACGATAGTCGCACAACACACCCGATACACTCTTCTACTTCATTCATCCAGCTTGTATTCTATGATTGAGGTCGCATAACTCAAGAAAATAATCCCCGAAAATAATCCATATAATATATTAAATATGTTAGCGTTGCTCCGACTATATTTTAGTTTTAGGAGAGATTTTATCTGAATTAAATGTTTTATTTTTTACTTCTAAATTTCAAACTAATAATTGATCATATTTATATCTATTCGTAAGTATAAGAGCACTTTCACCGTGTGCTCCAGCCTGAGGGATAGGGGCAGGAATACGTCCAAAGAGCCCGAGTGATGAAGTCCAGCGTGTGCTAGCAAGCAAGCCCGAGGGAGAGGCCAGTGGAGAGTCGCCAGCCCGAGAGCGCAGATTCAGTTTTTCCAACAAAAATTCTCCCCAATGCAGATTTGCTTACGGCGGTGTTAAGGTAAATTTTGCTCCCTTCCAGAATAATTTTCAATGGATTATGTCTTCTGAGTAGTATTGCAGCCGGACACTGTATCTTTGAGAAAGTTTATGCATAGTTTCTGCAAAAGTTTATTTTGGATGTAGTATTATCTGTATGTGGAGTTTTGTTTTGTTCCACTGTGAATTCAAACCCCTTTATCCAGTCTCTCACATTCTTGATATGCTCGTCCCCCGAAATCTTCCTTTCTCATCTAAAGGCAGATCAGAGAATTCAACATTCTCAGTGGTCAAAAATGTTACCCCGAGGTGGGTCTCGAGTCAATCAGTGGTATGCCTTCAGCTTTGAATGAGAACTTTGGCATGTGCTCGGGATCTAGATGATAGTTGGTTCAACCTCTCCCGTGGTAGGTAAACTTAATTCGGAAGGAAAGCAACTCAATGCTTTTCATTTTATTTTTTTTGGCAAGAATGCACTAGATGAATGGCAGATTATCATACGAATGTCAATGAAGTTTTATCTCGAATCTAAACAGGTTTTTGTCAATTGTTCTTTTCAAAGGTTGTGACGGTTTGGGCAGGCCTAGCAGAAATTTTTGTGATCATAAAATTGTCATGTGATATTACTATTGTCAATGTTATGCAAGGAACAAAGTTTGTAGAAGGTTGCTAATCTACCTTTGTTGCCATCAAAATAATGTAAGTAAAAAGTTGCTGATCAACAACTATCAAAAGCTTTTAGAAACTTTAAAAGTGGTCATCACATCAAAACTTCTTTTATTCTTCGATCATCACATCAAAACTTCTTTTATTAGTGATCATAAAATTGTCATGTGATATTACTCTGCTCACTCTGCTCTCTGCTCTCTCTGCACTCTGCTCTCTCTGCTCTCTGCTGCTACTCAACAACTATCAAAAGCTCCAAAGACTAATAAGTGGAAGTGAAAAACAAAACTCTTCGGGTGTTAATGGCAAAGCAAAAAAACTCTAGACAAGTCCTTTTTTTTCGTCCAAAAACAAGGAAGAGACACAATGTTGTATCTTTTTTCTTTTCAACAAACATCACCATGTCCTTTTTATCGTTGTTTATTTTTCTTTTGACTTTTTTATCTTTGTTTATTTTTCTTTGACTAGCCAAAGTGGTTTTTGGCCACTTGGCCACTAATCCAGCACATACTTCCTCACATTCTCCCCCACATAATCCCACATACAGCCGCCATTCTGAAACCACGTATATTTGTCTTCATTTCGCACCCACGTGAGTCCCATGAGTTTAGCTTTTAGAAACGGATGATTTGAAACCGAAACCCCTGGCATTATAGTCCCCTCATTGTATCCACCCGGCAAAATAAGCTCAGAGCAACAATGGCAGAAGCAACAAAGAGGTAGTAGTGTTTTAGTTCTTATGCATCTTTTGATCACATAAAAGAAACCCATTTCTTATTTTCCCTTCTTTTTGTTGGGTTCTTTTGTATCTTGGTCAGGTATGCAATTGTGACCGGGGCAAACAAAGGGGTTGGATTTGGCACAGTTAAGCAGTTGGCTTCAAATGGGATCATGGTGGTGTTAACTGCTAGAGATGAAAAGAGGGGTCTTGAAGCTGTTGAAAAACTGAAAGAGCTTGGCGTCTCCGACCAGGTGGTCTTTCATCAGCTTGATGTAACAGATTCTGCTAGCATCGTTTCCCTTGCAGATTTTGTCAAAACCCAATTCGGGAAACTCGATATCTTGGTAAATCTTTTTGTTTTGAGTTGGGTTGTATTCCTCAGATCAGTAGAGATAATATTGCAATATGTCTGATTTGATACTGATGACACATATTATAAACTTATAATCCTTTTTTATGTTGAAATACGCATAACAAAGATGAAAAAGTTGGAACTTTTCGACTGTGTAGGTAAACAATGCAGGAATAAATGGAAGCATAATAAACCCTGAAAGCTTTAGATCAGCTGTAATTGGTAAGGTGAGGTTATTATATGTATATATATCACATCATAGAAAGGTGATTTTAGACTTTTATGCCATTATAATTGACGAGAGCAATGATTTTGGATGCAGAAGCCTGATGAAATCAACTGGAGTGAAATATTGACAACACCAAGCTATGAGTTAGCAGAAGAATGCCTTAAAACAAACTATTATGGTCCCAAAAGCGTGACTGCCGCGCTTTTGCCCCTCCTCCAGCTATCTGATTCGCCTAGAATCATTAATGTTTCTTCTGCTGCTGCTAAGCTAATGGTATGAGCAACTTCAGAACTATGCTTCTGTTTTTGCCTTCTCCTAACAGAATTAAATTTCCGCTTAGTTGTTAGTGTAATTTAAACAAAATAATTTAGTTAACTTATCTGCCTTACAAAAGATACGGAGAATTCCTTATCCTTAATCTGTTTATCTCTAGTTATTTCATAAATGGGGCTTCTTGAAATGTACAAACAATTAGTCGTCGTTTTCTTTGCTTAATTAAGTATAATGGAGCTCTGCGATTGCATTAGAACATTAACTGAATCCCAGACTAAACGAGAACTCTGGGAATGTTTTAGTTGTAGAATTGTTTTCTGAAAAATGTTTTAATGTATTTAGTTATATGCTGATGCAATTTTTCTTCTTTTTTTAATCAAATTTAAACTCTGCCATCTTTCCTGTTGCTTCAGAATTTTCCAAATGGATGGGCTAAAGAGGTACTCAGTGATGCTAACAGCCTTACAGAAGAGAGAATAGATGCTGTTTTGAGCGAGTTTTTGGAAGACCATAAACAAGGTTTGCTAGGAACCAAAAGCTGGCCTCCTGCCTATCCAGCCTATGCAGTCTCGAAAGCAGCCTTGAACGCGTACACTAGAATTCTGGCCAACAAGTATCCAAACATCTACATCAACTGTGTCTGCCCCGGATCTGTCAAGACAGATATGACCTTCAATGTCGGCTTCTTAACCATTGACGAAGGTGCTGAAAACGTTGCCTGGTTGGCCCTACTCCCCAGCGGCGGTCCTACCGGCCTCTACTTCATCAAGAAAGAAATAACACCGTATTAAGATGTGGTGCTAACAGAGGCCCTCTCTGTGTTTAATGAATAATAAGGCTTGATAGTTTATGTACAAGCTTTTGGATTCACAATGTGGCAAGACTATTTGGATGATAGAAATATATGAGGGTAGTGTTAAATATGGAGGCCATATCCTATTAGGAGTGATGCTATTGTTTTATGAAAATGGGCGCCGATCGAAGCAAGTCGTGACCGGCACCCTAAAACAAACAGCCGGCCGACGGGCCTATCGAGGTGAGGTATCAGAAAAGCGTCCAGAAAGATGTGGGGTGTAACATTTTCATCTCTTTGCAACTCTTCCAGAGCTAGCATCCAGAAAAGTAAGCAAAACAACAAGAGGACAATGGATGCTCACCTTATTTTATCTAAGAGTATTACTAGCATATACAAAGTATCTAACTCAAGAAAATAAAACAACAACAACAAAGCGTTATCCCACTGAGTGGGGTCGGCTATATGAATCTTAGAACGCTATTGCGCTCGGTTCTGTGTCATGATTTCTGTTAGATCCAAGTAGTTCAAATCTTTTCTTGGAGTTTCTTTCGAAGTCTTCCTAGGTCTTTCTCTATCCCTTTGGCCCTGGGCCTTTGTCTTGTATTCACATCTTCTAACCGGAGCGTTTGTAGTCTTCGTTTCACATGTCCAAACCACCTTAACCGATTATCTCTCATCTTATCTTCAATTTCGGCTACTCCTAATTTGCCTTGTGTATCCTCATTCCTAATCTTGTCATTTCTCGTGTGCCCACACATCCAACGTAGCATTCTTATCTTCGCTACACTCATTTTGTGTACCTTTTGATGCTTCACCATCCAACATTCCATGTCATAAAGCATTGCTAGCCTTATTGTCATTCTATAAAAATTTCCCTTGAGCTTTAGTGGCATACGACAGTCGCACAACACACCGGATACACTCTTTCACTTCATTCATCCAGCTTGTATTCTATGATTGAGGTCGCATAACTCAAGAAAATAATCCCCGAAAATAATCCATATAATTTATTAAATATGTTAGTGTTGCTCTGACTATATTTTAGTTTTAAGAGAGATTTTATCTGAATTGTATGTTTTATTTTTTTACTTTTAAATTTCAAATTAATAATTGATCGTAATTATATATAGTCGTAAGTATAAGAGCACTTTCACCGTGTGCTCCAGCCCGAAGGACAGGTGCAGGAATAGGGCCAAAGAGCCCAAGTGATGAAGCCCAGCGTGTGCTGACGAGCGAGCCCGAGGTAGAGGCCCGTGGAGAGTTGCTAGCCCGAGAGCCTGAAGTGGGTTTGATGCATGGCTGACGTCGCCCTGACGTCAACCACATTTTGCATCAGCCGATGAGGCCGGCGTGCGCAGGCCTTCGTCAGTGATCGTTGGAGGCCACGTGGCGCCTCGGTGTCCGTTGGATCTTAACGGTTATTTGTTTTATACCGTTGGATGTCCAACGATAATAATAATTTTAAAACCTTATTTAATTTCAACTGTTGGATCTGAGATCAACGGTCCACGTTATTCACCTTTATAAATTAAAAAAAAAAACTATTTAAAATCAGAAATCTTACCGTTGTGCCATGTGGCACAATCTGAAGTGTTGGAATTCAATTTTTTTTTAATCTAACCGCAGAGATTAATTAGGTGAATAAAAAATTTTAAAAAATGTAAAAAATTAATAAAAATCCAAAAAAAAAAAAATTTGAAAAATTAAAAAAAAAAAATTTGATTTTACTTTTCTATAAATACATTCTCATTATCTTCTACCTTATACTTCTATTTCATATTTTCTCAACTACTTTCAACCACATTCCTATCTTTCTCTCAAAGTTTCAATCCAATTTTTTTCCAACAAAATGACTACTGATGCAGGTACAAATTGGACACTTATTAAGGATGTTGTGTTGTGTACTAGCTGGGTTGAAGTAATTCATGATCCTCTTACGGGTAATGAGATGCAGTTGCGAAAAATGTGGAGTCTTATTCATACCAATATTCTTGAGAAAATTGGTGGGAAAAGAACCAAAGAATCGATGTCCAGTAGTTGGAAATTACTTAGCCAATCATTTAGTACGTGGAGAGACACCTTGGCACAAGCTAGTAGTAATCTTTGAAGTGGGGAAAATTTAGCGGATCAGGTAACAATATATTATTTATTTGTTTGTACTATACCCAAATTTACATTATAATTATTTGTTTGTATTATTTATTTGTTAGCTACTTTGGTTATAATTATTTGTTTGTATTGTTTATTTGTTACCTACTTTCATTATAATTATTTCTTCTCCCACATTGTGTAGGAACTTCAAGCACAAGCTTGGTATAATGTCAAAACCAAAAGCAAAAACAAATCATTCAACCGGTGGGAATGTTGAAATATTGTCCAAAGATTGTCCTAAATTCAAAGTTGTGCATGTCGATCTAGAAGTTTTCATAAACAGCATCCCTCTACACTCTACATATGATCATGCATGGCTCGCGTGTTCATGAAGATGATGCAGAAGAAGTGCCTGAAACACCCCCTGAACAAGTGTCAGGGTCGACCCGTTATCCAATTAGGCATCAAGGTAAGAAGGCTTCAAAGAGAAAAATGAGTGCTTCCAAGAATGATTATGCAAAGTATATGGAAGAACTTGCTCGCCAAGGTGAATTGACTTTGGCGCAGGAAATGGCGAAATTTGAGGCTGATAAGGCTAGAGAGGAGGCAAAAGCTGCAGCTGTTGAGAGAGCATTTCAAGCTAATGAGAGAGAAAGAGAGTTATTTAGGCAAGAAAGGGAACAAGTTAGAGAAAAAAGAATGGCTCAACAAGATCGTGACATTATGAACACGCCTTTAGAAGGGAAGTCTCCAAATTCTAAATATTTTTGGAAGTCAGAGAAAGTGGACGTGGTGCGAAGGAGGCGTGCAAGAGAAGCGAGAGCAAGAGGAGATGGTCCTAGCACGACAAGAGAAGATCATCCTAGCACCACAAATTGGTTAAGTGATGATGAATAGAGTACTTTTTTGTAATTGGAGCCCATAATTTTCCAATCACTTTGGTTCGTAATTTATTATTTATTGAATATAGTACTTTATATTGTTTCCAATTTATTGAATTTAGTACTTTATTTAAAGTGAGAGTAAATTTATTTAATTTGGTAATTTATTTATACTAAGAGAATTTTTATTCGAATGATATAAACACACCAAATAAAATTACATAAACATACCAAATAATAAAAAACTCACTAAATGAACTAAAAAAAAACACACCAAATAAAATTAAATAAACACCAAATAAAAATAAACACACTAAATAAACTTAAGTATCTTGAGCTTGTTTCAATTCCCACTATCAAGTCAATTTGCGGGGCATTGTGCATATATGGCCTTTGAAGTGCAATATATCGTTGAATGAGCCTTCATTGTACCGTTCATCCTTTTCTAATGGCTCATGTTGCACGGGTTCTTCGGTGGCATCATGAGCACAATATATTTGTGTTCTGAAATTGTTCATCATGTCTGGCTCATATTCATCAACGGCATCATAATCATACTCATCTTCCACAATCATGTTGTGAAGAATGATGCACGTCATCATGATGGATTGAAGCAACTTTACATCAAACATTCTGACAACACCCCTGACAATCACCCATTGAGCTTGGAGGATACCAAAACAACACTCCACATCCTTCCTACACCCTTCTTGACAGCTTGCAAAGTGTTTTTCCTTTGCACTTCCCGGACGTGGCACTGTTTTGACAAACGATGACCACCTTGGGTAAATGACGTTTGCTAGGTATTATGGCCAGTCGTACTTATGTCTGTTGACCCAGTACGTGACTTTTGGTGCCTTTCCTTGCTGGAAATCATTGAACACTGGGGATTTGGTAAGGACATTAAGGTCATTTTGAGCTCCCGGAATCCCGAAAAATGCGTGCCAATCCATGTATTAAAAGGTGCCACTGTCTCCAAAATGATACTTTTTGCTTCTTTTATATCCCCATAAGCGCCTTGCCATGCACTTGGACAGTTTTTCCAAGTTCAGTGCATATAGTCGATGGTTCCAATCATCCCAAGAAAACCTCGCATCTCGCCCTTCTTCAGAAGCCTTTGCAAGTCTATGTCAGTAGGTTTCCGGAGGTACTATGCGGTGTAGATAGATTTGATTGCTCCGCATAACCTCATCAGGGACTCAAGAATGGTTGATTTCCCCATCCTCACTATCTCATCCACTTGGTCTGCAGATGCTCCATATGCATGCATCCGTAAGGCAACATTAATTTTTTGCTTAGGAAGGAGACCCTTTGCACCAAAAGCATCATTCTTTTGCACAAAGTAAGAATCATGGTTGCAAACAACAATCATGATTTTGTTGAACAAATGTCGTTCCATTCTAAAACGACGTCTAAAATACGTATCAGAGAATGCACTATTACAGACAAAATAATCATCTAAGAGTTCCATACTTCATCGTTGTCTGCTTCTATCAAGGTTTCCGGAACAGCTGGGCCTGCATATCTGACCCACAGCTTGGATGACTCGACAGGAATGTGAGGCTCTACCCATTCTTACTTCGTCATCTCTCCTTCTACGCTCCTCATCATCATCCATTTCATTTTGGGCCACCTGTAGATTGAACATTCATTCTAATTGGTTAATTGATTCTTCCTCTTACTGATCGATTTCCCACATCATCCTTGAAGAAGAAGACATTGTAAGAAGGAAGTAGAAACTATGAAGAATGATACATATATATTTTGATTTTGGTAAAAAATGAAGCAGAAACTATGAATAATGATAGAGATATTCGGAAAATTGGTGTGAGATTTCTGAGGATTGATGGTGGATTATATGGAGGATTCAGAAAGGATTAGGTTGTAGATAATGTCACGTGGTATGCTGTCATTCATTAAAAATCTGATCGAAATCTATCCACAAAGATTGTAAACAGATTGTGACACGTGACGCGACGTGATTAGTTAAAAATCTTATCAGAAATCTATCCTCAACGATTCTGAAAAGGTAACGACACGTGGCACGATGACATTGGATAAAAATCTCATCGAAATCCATCACCAATAATTGTCTTTTTGGATAATGACACGTAGCGCAACGAGAACGATTAAAAATCTTATCCAAAATTACAAATTAAACTCTTTTGTATTATTTTATAAATAAAAAATATACTAATATTTTATTGCCTATTATCAGGGCTATTCAATGTAAGGATGAAGATGCAAAAGGTAATTACTGTTTATTAAGGACAAATACTATTCATTGAATGAATTAAATAGTGAATAGCATGAGGAAGCCATTCCTATGGTGGAACTGAAGTGGAAGGTCTGACTACCGTGGTTGATAAACTCGATATCATTATTTTACGGTTGCCGGCTCTGGGCAATTCCAAAAAAATAGTACTGTTTTTTCTTTTCTCTTTCCTCACCAACATGTCATAAAAATACCCGTCTCTCTACCCCCGCCTCGCTTCTTGACTGTACAAAACCCTGCCTAAACAAAAAACGACAAAACTGCTATCGCACACAAAATTGAATTTTTGTGACAACACCCCTTTAAAATGCTGAAAATAGGCTTCAAAAAGCATCGACAATGGCAGAGGCGACGAAGAGGTTCATCTCCTTGTTCTGGAATTTCCCATTAGACTCTCATAGCCACATAAATAACACCTATTTTTTTTGGTCAGGTATGCAGTTGTGACAGGGGCAAACAAAGGAATTGGATTTGCAACTGTTAGGCAGTTGGCTTCAAATGGGACCATAGTAGTGTTAACTGCCAGAGATGAGAAGAGAGGTCTTGAAGCTGTTGAAAAATTGAAACAGTTTGGCGTCTCTGATCGCGTGGTTTTTCACCAGCTCGACGTAACGGATTCTGCTAGCATTGCTTCCCTTGCAGATTTTGTCAAAACTCAATTTGGAAAACTTGATATTTTGGTAATGATCAAACCCCAAATGCTCGAACTTTTTTTTTGGTTAACTTCGTTGACATGACAAAGATGGTAATGCTAGAACTTGTGATCTGTAGGTAAACAATGCAGGAGTTATCGGAAGCATACTAAACGGCGAAGCTTTTAGAGCTATTCCGGGTAAGGTAAGATTAATTCTATATACCAAAACTTTCTCCATCACAAATTATATAAAGACAGTTTGGTTTTGGTATTGCATCATTGAGTTGCTTTTAAAAAGTTTGCTTACGAAGATATATGTGCTTGATATGAAGTTCCTCAAACTTATCGTGTCAAATTGTGTTCTTAAGAAAATCATGCTATATTTAGCAAACCAGTTATGGATCTGGGATTATTTGGGGAAGACGATCCTGCAATCATTCGGGATAAGTTTTAACTTTCTTCACCTGGATGCAGAAGCTTGAAGATATTGATTGGAGCGAAATAGCAACACCAAACTACGAGTTAGGAGAAAAGTGTCTAGAAACAAACTACCATGGTACGAAAAGAGTGACTGAAGCACTTCTGCCCCTCCTCCAGCTATCCGATTCACCAAGGCTTGTTATTGTTTCTTCTTATGCTGGTCAATTAATGGTATGATATATAAACAACTCGAAAACCATATTTCTTTTTTGGCATTCTCCTAAGAAAATCAAGTTTGCAATGATTGTCAGTATGGTTGAAAACTATGTTCTTACCATTTTTCTACTGACGCTTGCTTAGTTTCCAAAGCGATTTTTGCTTTCTACGAGAATCGGTAGTGAAAGGTCTAATTTTGAGCAATTCTCCACGATGTTTCTATTCGGAAATTAAATTAAAACTGTCCTGTGGTGCATATTGTTTCAGTTTTTTTCAGATGGATGGGCTAAAGGGGTACTGAGTGATGCTGAGAGTCTCACAGAAGAGAGAATAGATGGAGTAGTGAGTGAGTTTTTAGAAGATTTTAAACAAGGTTTGGTAGAAGCCAAAAATTGGCCTCCAATCCTTTCAGCCTACTCAGTCTCGAAAGCAGCCTTGAACGCTTACACCAGAATTCTAGCCAAAACGTGGCCCAATTTCTGCATCAATTGTGTCTGTCCTGGATTTGTCAAAACAGATATAACCTGCAATTCGGGCATCTTAACCATCGACGAAGGTGCGGAAAGCGTTGTCAGGTTGGCGCTACTCCCCAGCGGCGGACCTACTGGCCAATACTTCATCCGTAAAGAAGCGACGCCTTATTAAGATGTTGTAAGAACTATTTGAATAAGTGAAAGACAAGGGTTTGCAGTGTTGAATTCGAGGGACTTTGTGTTGCAAGCGAATTTGAGCGATGACTCTTCTACAAAAGAATAAGTTCTTTCTTATAGATATATTACTTGTCCACTGTATGTGAAGTAAATGCTGCAAGTTTGAGATTCAGGTGATCAACTTTCTTGCATCCCACGTAATTAAGTGACTTGCATTACAAGTTAGCAACTAATGATTGAGTAAGGGAAATAAAAGATAATCAATAGACGAAAACAAAGCGAGCAGTGCAAAAAGAGAAAACATCTTTTAAGATAGGGGCTTTTATTGCTTGGAGACTCATAAGCCGTGAATAACCGTTTATTGCACCCTTTGTGCGCCGTAAAAGATCAGTTTTGTTGTAAGATACACTACTATGAACCAGAAACAGTGAAGTGAGACATGTTGAGAAGTTTCCTCCTAACTGCAAAAGGGAAAAATTGACTAGTTTATGAGATGGTGATAATACAACCAAAGAAAGAAGTTTCCTACCGAAATGAAAACAAACTGAAAGTGAATGCTAAACTCATTTTTGTCTAGATTAAGGAGATGCTTCAACCACTAGTCGCTGCTTCTCAATCAATAGCCAAATTACGTAGTGCCCACCATAGTTACTAAATTCGCGGACTATACATGCACTACGTATTTTTAAAAATACACTTCTGTTTTCCTTTCATGTCTTATATGCAATACCAAGGGCTTTCATGATCCAAAAGCACTTATATGCAAGCAGTTGGCTATTAGACGCAATCGTATCATAAATTAAGTACACCGCTATCTAAAAGAGGTTAGTAATAGATACTATAGCATATTCCCCAACTCTACAAATAATTTGCATTAATTAGTGCACTTTTTGAACAGATTTGAAATTAGATCCACAACCTGTGAGTGACCCTCTGTCACAATGGTGAAAATAAGTGTTGCTCTTGCACCACGACATGAGTTCTAATTCAATCGACTTTCAAATTTAACATTGAATCTAATATATCTATCGTTTGACAAAAAAAAAAAAAAAGAGAAACCAGATCCACCACCTCATTCTCTAACCTTTACCCCACCCAACCAAAATTAAGGGCAACGTTATCTCTACGTGCAAATGCAAGATACAGCTCCTACGAAGTTTCTTATTGTATCTCATTAATTTTTTGTCGAACTAACGAGCTAAGACTTTAGAATATATAAATGAAAAAAAAAAACACTAAATTAAATCGTATTGTTTAGTGATTGATCAGGATCCATTTCTAAGCTTAGGAGGCTAAGCCTCTTGAGCAAACCCATCAAACCGTTAAAATTTGATTCAACGGCTACAACATGAAATTTTTCTAAAAATTATAATAATTGCAGTCATTAGATCAAATTTCAATGATAGATGAATTTGCTCATATCTTTTAATGAAACTAGTACGAAGTTAAGCCAAGACTCAAAAAGTAAATAGGAATATTGTTCTGGGACCCCTTCATATCGCTTTATAATCCCAACTGCTCAAGTTCCGCCACTGGAAGAAATCTGCTTCCCAATTCTCTGCTCCTCAAACTTCCATTTCATTTCATACCTCTCTCTCTCTCTCTCTCTCTCTCTCTCTCTCTCTCTCTCTCTCATTAGCGCAATTACCGGGTTTGTATTTTCACTTTGTCATTTGCCAATTTACTTATCAATCGCCATTTTCCATTGATTAGGGCTCATCATCTGCAGAACCGCTTGTTCCTGAATCTTAAAGTTTTCTTCTTTCTTCTTTCCACTCATTTGGGTGCATATAATTTGGGATGCTTTTCAGTTTTTAATTACTTATTGGTACTTTCGTTTACAATCTAGGCCATTCGATCAATTGCTTTCTCAAATTATTTTACTTTTAAGTAAAAAAGTATTGGGTTTTGGATCTTAATGTTTTTGAACATCTGGGTAATATCTATTTTGCTGTTTTCTGCAAGCTCGCTGATTTACTGATGTTCACAGAAACTCAAGAGATTAAATTGTTAATTGAGCATTGTGTATTTGTCAGCAGGAAAATTAGATTTAACTGTAAATGGCTGTTAGGAGGCCTGGTGTGCTTGCCTTGTTTGATGTTGATGGGACTCTCACAGCTCCAAGAAAGGTATACATCTCTGGTTTTTATTTTGTCCTTTTAAATCACTCTTTAATTTTCAGTTGGAATTTTATGTACCGGTTTATCATGTTGGTTATCGATTTGAAAGGCATAATCTTTTTCATTTCTTAATCAGCTTGAGAAAATTTTCTAATTGAATGTATTTCGCTCAAATCAGGTTGTTACTCCAGAAATGTTGGGGTTTATGAGAGAACTTAGGAAGGTATGTAACCCGTTAGCCTGAAAGTGTACATCTTTGTGAGGTTTGCTAGTTTCTTCTTAATAATCAAAGCCTTGTCGGAGTGCAGGTTGTCACAGTGGGCATTGTGGGAGGATCTGACCTTTCTAAGATAACGGAGCAGCTTGGCAAAACAGGTGTATACCGTTATTTTGTAGAAAGTATATCGAGTAACTCCAAATGTATTCAACACTTAATTTTTGCATATGATACATCAATGCAAGCTTCAGTTGTTGGAGCTCAAGTTTGGATATTTACTCGTTATATAAACACTTATTTAAATTTTGTGCCTGGATGAATTTTGAAATTGTTTTGTTGCATCTGATATTGGCTATTTAGATTGTCTTAATAACACAATACGCTATGTTGGTGCCCTGTTCCTTTTACATTAACTCTTAGGTGTCCTTCAATGCTAGTTCTCGAGGGACATTGTGGACACATGCTTTATCTTCTGGACTATGTTTATTAACTATGTCCTTGTCTTTGCAGTTATTGATGACCATGATTATGTATTTTCCGAAAATGGTCTTGTGGCTCACAAAGATAGGACGCTGATTGGCACCCAGGTATTATACAGCTTAGTGTGATAATAGAAACAAATTGTCACATTCATAATTTCATAGTGTCCTAATTAAAGGTGATGCTTGAATCAATTACGTAAAAGTTGATTTTCTTATCTAATGGCGAGAGGGATGTTTTGTTGGGGTAAATTTGTGGCCCCCTTCTGGCCCAATATATGGCTGAAAGCAATAAGCAAAGCTAAAATTCTAATGATCAAATACCCTGAATTTGAGCATGGTATATATCGTAAAGATATAAACCTTCTCCTCAAGAAAAAAGAAAAAGAAGAAATGGATAGTTAAGATAAATATTTCCATGTTACAATCTTGTTCTTTGGATCTTTTGAGAGAATTTTTCTTTTGTTCTGTGAAGAAAGTATTTGTGGCTAACGAAAGTAGTAAATTCATCTTATAATGAAGCACTTGTCTGCCGTAGATTTCTTCTGGTCCATATTTATGTTTCACACCATTGTCTTCTATTACAGTTTGAAATTCCTGAACACTAAGTCCAAGTCTGAAATGGATTTGGCTGGGTTTTAGTATGGGTGCCTGATAACCATGATTTGTTTCTGATAGGACTTCTGACGGAGTTGCATTATTTTTCATTGTTTCTACATTTTTTTAAATCTTTCATGTTGTGACAAAAGTTCCAAACTGATGCATTTTGCGTTTTTCATTCTGTAGAGCTTGAAGACATATCTTGGAGAAGACAAACTCAAGGTAAAACCTGTGCTCTGTTGTATGCTATGACTCTCAAATTCCTTATTTGGAAGGTATCTTAAGCAGTTTCAAGCACAACATACACACAGCACCTTGGAAACTTAATTATGTTGTTCTTGAGATTGATCTGAGACGATTAGCATGCACTTGTGCAGGAATTCATCAACTTTACGCTTCATTATATTGCTGACTTGGACATACCGATAAAGAGGTTAGTGGAGTGGAAGCCTTTGTTAAATCTTAAGCTATCTACAGTAAACTTAAAACTTTTACTTTTAACTTTATAACTGTAGGGGTACATTTATCGAGTTCCGAAGTGGGATGCTTAATGTATCACCAATTGGGAGAAACTGTAGCCAAGAAGAAAGGGATGAATTTGAAAAATATGACAAGGTTAGATACCTGACCTGTAAATTTGAATTGTGCCTATATTTTAATTATTAAGTGATATCAATTTATTTTTCGCTTGTATATAACTTGAAAGATGGTAATTCTTTGCAGGTTCAGAATATACGCCCAAAAATGGTTTCCGTCCTTCGTGAGAAGTTTGGTCACCTCAACCTGACATTTTCCATTGGAGGACAGATAAGTTTTGATGTAAGCGATTCTATGTTCATTTATGGTTTAATGATTATTCCATTTATTTATTTTTGCCTGCCTCATTCTTGAACTAGTCCAGTAAAAAGGTGACTAGACTTTTGAAATTGAACGCCAATGGTTTACAATGCTTGAACCAGGTTTTCCCGCAAGGTTGGGACAAGACATACTGCTTGAGATACCTAGATGATTTTCAAGAGATCCATTTCTTTGGTGACAAAACTTACAAGGTTTGTCCATACTTTGATGGCTCAACCCTCTTCTATGTACAACTTCCTTTTCTATGAATTCATGAGTAGCAGCTTGTTCATGTTTTCTGTTTCACATTTATTCTTTTCAATGAAGTTTTCTGATATTCGGGCCCTAAAACTTGTGAGTTCCTGTTTCCGCAGGGAGGAAATGACCACGAAATCTATGAATCTGAAAGAACCGTAGGTCATACAGGTAAGCTCTCGTCCCAGGTTTAAAGTTACTTGTGGCCGATTCTCATTCATTAGAACTTACATACCTAAACAAAAAATATTACTGAATATGTATATCTGATGATGCTCTACCCTTCTGCAGTTTCCAGCCCCGAAGATACAATCAAGCAGTGCACAGCTCTCTTCCTGAGCCCTTGAGGTGGATCCAACCTTTTGCTTTCGAGCAATATATGCCATTTTTCGAACAAGAAAAGTTAAATGCCATTTGTAATTCTGTATTTGGGAATAAATGTTAAGCAGAAATCTGTAATATGTAACATTATTATAGACTCAAAATATCCTGGTCGAGAAATTTCGTTTCTGCATTGTAATTTTGTGCTACGACAGTACCACGGATTCCTATTATATATAAATTGATCTGGTGAAAGGCATTCTTCACTTCCTTTTCAAATTGCTTCTGCTATATGTAATAACGATGGTTTACCTTGCCCCCCTTAAACTTTTGTGGCAGAGGAGGGGGCAACGCTTGAACTTGGTTCTAGCGTTTTCACTCCCTACCCACCTCTGCTGCTCGGTTTTTTGTTTGTTTAGTTGCTTGCTTGCCTTGGTGTAGGCTTTCCTTATTCTGTGTTGGCATCTTTGCCCTGGTAATGTTATTCCTAGTTTCTTAAAAAAAAAATAATAATAAATAAATAAAATAGTTGGTGGAGCAACAAGTTATCAAATTATTCAATTTATACGTTGCACATTACTAATTAATTAACTTGCAAGTAGCAAGCGGTGAATTGTTTTGGTGATAAGTCTTTCCTTTTCAACTCATGCATTCAATACTAATTATAATGTCGCTTCTAATAAATAAACATACGAGAGCAACAAGTTATCAAATTGTTCAATTTATACGTTTCACATTACTAATTAATCAACTTACAAGTAACAAGCGGTAAATTATTTTGGTGATAGGTCTTTCCTCTTTAACCCATGCATTCAACACTAATTATAATATCGCTTCTAATAAATAAACATACGAGATTAATAGCTTAAATGCTTGAGAACATATCTCTTCACGTAAAGATTACAATTTTTTTAATAAAAGATTAATAGGTTAAGTGGTTGAAAACATGTCTACACGCATAAATTTTGTGTTTTACATTTCCGATACCTATGACATAAATAAGTGTTACAAAACGTAACCATTAGGCATAGCAAAGCGACATAAATAGTGTGCTTCACACTCTTCACTTTGGTTCAAATCTTTCTCCAAATGATTTATTATATCAATTAAAATATCCCATGTTTTCAAACAAATAAATATCCAATTTTTTGAAAATACAATAAAATAAAATAAAATGCCCATTGAATCAAACAAATATAGTGCAATTTTGACAACAAAAAACAAAGAAAGTGCAAAAAAATTTTAGGCTCATCAAGAAAGACCAAAAATAAAAGAGTAAAGCCAGAAGACAAAACGCAGTGTTTAGATCCATCAGCCAGTCCATGGCTGCCACCAACCAAATGCACGAAGAAGAGGAAAACGCCACATTCTTCGTGGCGGTTCACGTCGGCGCGGGATACCACGCGCCATCCAACGAGAAAGCCCTCAAGTCCGCGGTTAAACGCGCTTGTCTCGTCGCCGGTTCAGTTATCCGCGAGGTCTTTCTCTCAAGCACATTTTTCATTTTATTTTCCTTTTTGTATCATTCCAGCTTCTGTTTGGTTCCCCACAAAGCCTGAGGGAAATAGACAAGGAAAGATTGAAACTTGAAAAGATTGGCAGTGGCATTTTTGTAATTTCAATGTTGTTTTTGTGTTATTCTTGCTTCAGGGTTCTGATGGATGCATACATGCTGTTACTGCAGCTGTTCAAGTCTTGGAGGTGCATTTTCTCTTTCAATCTACATGTATATAACTGTGTGTGTTTGTCTATATGTGTATACAGGGTATATATGTTTGTTTTTGTTTTCTTTTAGTGATGGTTTTGTTAATATGTTCTTAGAAGACTGTATATTGGGAAGTAGGAATTCGTAATTTGGCGCTGCGTGTTCAAAATGTTAGCTACGGGATATGCATGTTGTATCTAGTATTTGTGGGATTTTGAAAGTTTTGATTTTCTTCTTGTGCAAGAGCTATGGTTATGTGAATGTGGAAAGAGCTATCCGTGGAAATTTACGGAGGATTTTAGCTCATGTTTTGTACAAAAATCATGGTTTTACTGGTTTAACTTTGGTACTTTGAAGTGTACATTTGGAGTTATATAGATTTCTGGGAGGAATTCAATCCGATTATGTTCAAGTAGCTAGGATCCTAGGACAGAGTGCTTCACGAAAGCACCAACGTGCATGTAGAATGATGTAATAAAGAAGATTCAGGTTCAAAAGAAGATTAGATATTGTGCCTCTTATTTTCTTTATATGCAGTTACGAGGAGGATGTCAGTAGAAGTTTCTTTCCGTTTATTGATTGTGTTTTTAATTAAATTATTGTCTTAAAGGATGACCCAAGCACGAATGCGGGCAGAGGATCCAATTGGACAGAATATGGTCGTGTAGAATGCGATGCCAGTATTATGGATGGAAATTCTGGAGTTTTTGGAGCTGTCGGAGCAATTCCAGGTTTAAGATGATCTGTTTATCTGATTCTGCTAAACATATTACTGTTTCCATACTGATTTCCACTCTGCATTTTCCCCCATGTCACTGAATATCCCCTTGCATATGTTGTAGACCAGGTGTCAGAAACCCCATCCAGGTCGCTGCTTTATTGGCCAAGGAACAAATGATGGGATCCCCTCTGTTGGCGTTGGGCCGAATACCACCCATGTACTATTTCATCTCTCTTAATCAGACAGTTATAGCTTTCATTCCAATCATTGCGTTTAGCGATATTTTCTTTTTATTATTTTTTTCCTTCAATATTTGTAAATCGTAATAGCATTTTTTTTTTTTATTTCTTTCGATCCTCCTGTTCTTCTTTCCTTTTCCCTTATTTTCTTTTCCTTTAATTTAATAATGGAGCGAATTTGTTATTGTGTAGCTTCCTTGTTGGTGAAGGTGCCCATGCATGGGCAAAGTCCAAGGGCCTTGTTTCAGCAATTACTGCAGCTGATGATGAGGTAATCAATCACTAATCTTTATTTGTTATGCTTAAGTTAACTGGGAAAATAAACATTGAGAAAAATACATATCTATTTTTGCCATTTAATGGCTAAAGTTTCAATTGTAATTTTTTGTTTTTTTTTTTTAATAAAGATGAATTAATCTTGTGTATTTCCAAACAGTGGCTGGTGACAGAAAGAGCAAAAGCACAATGGAGAAAGTACAAATCAATGGTGGATGATGCAAAAGAAAATACAGAGGTTTCTGATTTTAGACTTTCTTGTATTCCTCAAGAGACCGCTGGAATATCAGGTATTTCATCGCAGTTTGATGATTAAAAAACCTATGCCTTTGCTTTCAAAGCTAAAATTATTTTCAGTACAACTTATCATCTGCATGTGTACATTCTTAATTTCCGAGTACTAACACTTGTTGTATCTGTGTTTAGAATTAGTAGCTCAACCATGCGATTCTTTGAAGCATAATGGAGCTGAAGAGGATTGCATCATGGATACTGTTGGAGTTATTTGTGTGGACGCTGAAGGACAAATAGCATCCGGCGCCTCAAGTGGGGGAATTGCACTGAAGGTGACAGGGTTCTAAGAATTTGCATTCTTTGGTTGTCATCTGTTTGGAGTGACTAGTGATGGTTGTCATCTGTTTGGAGTGACTAGTGATTGATAATCTAACCGGCTTTTTGTATAAAAAAAAAAAAAAAATACAGGTTGGTGGACGTGTGGGATTAGCAGCAATGTATGGTGCAGGGTGTTGGGTGTCCTCCAAAGGTCTTTTTGGTGCTCCGTGTATAGTTGGCTGCTATACTAGTGGTGCTGGAGAATATGTAATGAAAGGATTTGCAGCTCGCGAGTCCTGCGTTTCTTTGTCGCTCTATGTCCTATTACCATATAATTTGTTTTTTAAATGTTTTTCCTTGATGTGAATGTTAAAATTCAAGACAGGAGCGGTCTGAAGTGGCCAAAATTGAAGCAGTCATGATTCTTCAAAGTTATAATTAGAACTGTAGAGTTGGGCGGACCTACAATGTCTGTCAGTTGCTTAGTTTATATACCATGTCTATTCTTGTCCGGATAAAACCAAGTATGTGAACTTGACAGCCATTTTCATTGGTTAGTTCACAGGCAGGTCCTGCCTCTGCTTGCACGAAAGTTTTACGCTCTGTTGTTCAAGAGAGTAATCATGATTGTACTGAAAGTGCCGGAATTCTACTTGTGCAAGCTGATGCTCCCATAACGGTGAGTCCCAAGCTAGAACCTTTTCGTGTTAGGTATGTTTTATTTGTGTAGAATAAGTGTATGTTTATGTGTTGCTTTTTAGGTTACAGGAAGGTCTCCAAAGTTGAAAGCTGTAGAGATTGGTGCTGCTTACACTTCCTTATCCTTTGGAATAGGATATTTTGGGAGCTCTATGGAGCAGCCCAAGGTATGTCTCGTAGTCTTTTATGATCGTTTTATTATCAAGTTGCTTCACCTTCTTCCTCTTAATTGTCAAGATCTATGATTTCTACTAACAAGAATGTGGGGATCCAATCCGAAATAGTGGACTAAATTTATTTCCCACCTCTCAGGTTTCAATTCTTAGGAGTACAAAATTTGCAAAGCAAAAGTGAGTGGACCATTTTGAAGCACGATTTGATCTTTCTGGTGGAAAGCCGTCGTGACTGCTGACCTGCAATCACGTTTGTTTAGTGTTCCGGATTTACCCACCAATGCAGCTAGCTCCGGTGTGGAACATCTTCGGTCACAAATGGTTACGAGTTGTAATCTAAACTTTTAAAAGTCCTTATCTGGAATTAGCTGATGGTTACTCGCCTCCTATTTCATTGCGAAAACTACATTTTGGATGTTAGGAATTTTCACTAATGTGAGGTTTTTCCTCCATTGATAAACAACATATTAGGTTTCACCTCGTCCGTCACCAAGAAAGAACTCAATTTCTAACGGTAACAGCCGATAAGCACGCAAAGGAAATGTTCCGGCGTCAGAAAACAACAGTTGCTTAGGATCGGCGTATCAAAAACGTGACGTAAATACTACTAATCGAGGGCTTTCTTCGTATTTTCGAGGTCGTTTCCTACATTTCAATGAAAAAAAAACAGCAAATAACACTTAAACCGTGACTCAAATATACTATACAGTCGGCGTACCAAAAAATCAATACTGCTAAAGAAAAACAAGAAGTATTATAAAACCCAACAAAAGATTGGGAAATTTTATGATTTCCTATACTTTAGACCCGAACAGTGCCCAAAACAAAATGATAGCGCCTTCAAACAGAGAGATGCATTAAGAATGTCTGTTCGTTCAACAAAGTTCATCGAACAAAAGTTTGTCACTCAACTGTTTGCAATTGATTGCCTTTTCTGTGTATTTTTTGTACAATTAATACCCACTGGAAGATGAATCATTTCCTTTTTGGGTCCAAAATCGAAGAAGTTATCTGCAATACAGTTCTTGAGCTGTTTCTACATTTTCCTTTTATCATTTACCGTGTTTGCCATCTTCTAGATCGCCAGTGTTCCTTCAGTGAACTGGTTCTCATCTGTAGAATCTGGAGGAGTTTTGGGTTTACTCATCATTCGAGAAAATCCATAGCCAAGAGAACTTCCGCTAGTTTCGCATAACTGCACAAGAAAAACGTAAATACCAAGATCTCAACTCAAGTATCGGGAGCATATGATAGAGAGAGGTCAGAAGAACTGGAACTTGGTTCATACTTATTGGTCAAAACCATAACCGAGGTTCCGATAAAATTGTTAAGTTAAACAGAAAGGCAACGTGGAGTACCTCAGTTAGCTCCGCAAGGTGACGGGACCTATACTCGTTGATTGTTGATGTGATCTCTGACATGGGTAGTTTAGCCTGACAAGGACGAGATAAGAATAATTAGAGATGACGGTGTTAGACACTTCCAGCGAAAACAAATGTTACAATCATAAAACTGCAATGCCAAGTTGGAAAACAAGAAAAACATGTGTGCAAAGCTCATGAACATTTGAAGACAATCTTCAATGATGGGGAATCTTATGAAGAAATATACAAATTTAGGAAAATAAAATGAAGCTCAAGCCAATTACATGAACCATTCAACCGATCTCTGCTTGGTGATATACTATGTGCGTTAATGTCTTTTCTCACAAAGGCATTGGCTTGTGATGCTTAGAACGAGGTGCATTCGGAGATCACTAGGGCCCAATTGCAACATCCTATTATCTCGATGGGACTCGAAAGAAATATTGACAATTAACTAATTTACCTGAGCGAGAACAGCAGCTGCCAACTGCAGACTTGGTTCCAAGGTCTCTGGAACAACCTGCAAGTTTCGTGAGAATGAATCAAATTCTCATGAATGTGATGCACTCGAGATAACTATAAGTAAGCATTCCAAGTTTTAAGCCACTCATTAGTCAATAATGCAAATCTTACTCGAGAACATATAAAATATATACTAAGCCATTAAATATTGGGATTACTTTAGGTGCAGGCAACAGAGAGCATATTAAGAACAGGCATAAAATTATTACCGCTGTAGCCCCAGCCTTCTCCAAATTAAGACCATGATCGACATCATGAGCACGAACAAAAGTTTTGACGTTCGGGAAATACTTGCTTAGAGCCCAAACAGTTCTATAGTTTGCACCAGGAGAATCTAAAGTGATCGCTGCAGCACATGCTCTTTCAGCACCAATTTTGTGGAGCACCTACTCATGGGGTCGAAAGCAAGTCAATATCATAAACCAGCAAATGGAAAAAACTATAATTTCAACTTATTGTACATACCTCTCGGCTACCAGCATCTCCAAAATAGACTGGAAGGTCCAGCGAGCGTCCAACTGCCACTCTATCACTGTAACAACAAAGAACATGACAAATGAGATATATGAGTTGCAGTCTCTTGCAGAACATATCCCAAAAAAATCTGGAAAACAACCATTCCCAAGATTTTCAAGCCTTGAAATATACTTTTTTATTGTCATCACGATTCACATCCTTGTTACTGGCTAAGAACATAAATAAACTCCAAAAACCATCCGTTGAGATGTATATACAAACTAGGCTAACATGTAGCTATTATTACACATGGGAGTCTGAGACTAACATGTAGACATCCAAAAGTAGTAATTTTTGAAATATCAATTGTAATGGAAATTCCAAAACGTCTTCAAGATTACCTCCTCACATCAAGAGCTACAAATGGAATTAATCTCTCAGAAAGAAGCTGTGCAATTATCTGAAAAGCACAAAGGGAGAGAAAAAAACAAATTACAACTGTTACAAATACATGTACAAGCTTGAAAGATTTAGAATTAATTGTATGATAGCTGCAATTTTTTACAACCTGGCCAACTCGACCAAATCCACAGATGATTATATGACCTTGTAAATCATCTGTCTGAAAATATAAGCAATCCAAGAGACACCAATCATCAGTAAATATTAATTACAAAAAAGTCAAGGACTAATAAAAAATATATTTGTCTCATTTCAAACAATCTAAATAACTAGAAAATAAGAATTAACAAAAACCATGTGGATAGTTGCAGTTACCATATGCTAATCAAGTTCTAAGAAAACAAGGAAAAATACTGTTGTAGATTCAAATTAAAAGGATTTTCTGCGTGGGAAATGATGCTTCATAACGATTAGTCTTGGCAAAGCATCAAAAGTGACAACAGTACATCTTCATCAGGTGTTTTTTACCTCACTCTCAACAGGTAGTAAACTTCGAACGTCATGCACCTCAAAACGAGATGCAATTAACTGCCCTCCAGCAGCTAGCCATGGTGTGATGGCCATTGAAATTCCCACAAGAAGGAAGAGCAATGATGATAATTGAGGAGTCATTATTCCCTGCAGATGACACAGTTAGCACAATACTTCTAACACTGCAGAATGGCCTGAGAAGACATTAAGCTGAATATAACACCAACTAGCAAAGTAGTTAATCAAATTTCAATACCAATTTAATAAAAAAAAATAGTATTGCTTTTACCCATTATGAATCTTAATTTGTAATATTGGTTAACACCTATTTGATGCGTCAAAGTAAGGCTATTATCCGCAACTACATTTTACTTGTAGGAAATAAACACCAAAAAGACCATATAAAATTTAGCTAATTAGTATAGCTGCTAAAATGCAAACCACCAATTCTCAGAAGCAGTATCAACGGCTAAAAAGCAAACCTGATTAACAGCTTCACCAAAAGCAACAAAAGCAAACTCTCCACCAGGAGCAAGAAGAAGGCCAACTCTTATTGCAGATATTATTGAAACGCCAAACAGTTTGCCAATCAAAGCAACCAATAAGGATTTGCCACCAATTAGGAGTCCTAATGATCCAGCTATAACCGGGAAGTTTGAAAGAAGAAGTTTTGGATCAATAGACATTCCAACCTGAAAACCCATAAAATAGTTGTTACAAAACTTGCAGATATAAGAGCAACATTGTACGGACAATAGACTGACAGGATCATTTGACTAAAATTAAAAACAATTTTGAAGTCAAGAACTCAAGTAACAGCCTTCTCTACAATTAGAAGTTGATATCATTTTGTTTTAAACAATCTGTACAATGTTGATTTCATTGATTTCATTTTCATATAATCCAGTAGAAAATCCATTTGGGGGCAGGTCTTCCCTCTCTATTTTCCCAATTATTCTCTCAATTAAACCTCAAACAATTGCCACCAGAAACCACATACCGTCATAAAGAAGAGGCCCAGTAGAAGACCACGGTATGGAGCAATATCTGACTCAACCTGCAAAGAAAATTCAGTTTCTGCAAGCAGCAAACCAGCCAAAAATGCTCCCAGTGCCATGGATAGTCCAGCCTATACAAGGGACAAAAGAAAAGCACAAAGCTTTATAACTCTCAAGAATGACCCAAAACTAAATTAACTAAAAGATAGAGAATGCAGAACCTACCCTGGCAGTGAGAAGACTTGTTCCTAGGATAACAAGCAATGTATTGGCAGAAAATATTTCTGCATTTTGATTTTCTGCAATTTGCCTATAAATTGGTCGAAGCAACTGCAAAACCACAAAAAAGAAACATTAGGTTAAACGCACAAACTTGACTCTTGATGAGATAAAACAACAGAGCTTGTAAAAAATTGGAAAACATTCCGAACTTGTTTTCTCAAGCAAATATATGTTTCCCCTCCTCCCAATTCTTTATTCTAATAGAACATAGCATAGTTTAGCATTACTGTTCTAAAAATCCCCGCCTAGTGCCGCCTAAGCGCTAGGCAGTTGGCCACCGCCCCGATTAATGCCTAGGCGTTTGAAAATTAAGAAAGGGCGCCTAGACCTACTGAGGCACCCGCCTAGCCTGCCCAGACCCGCCTAGACACCCGCCTAGGTTGTGACTCGCTGAAACAGAAAATAATAACTTTCATTTTGCATTTTAGTTTTTCAATAAATTGTAAGAAACTTGTTGAATACTTAAGGGAACACACATTATATACTTGTTCTCCAAGTTTTCATTATGTTCCAATAGCTCATAATATATGTCATTCCATTTTGTAGTTTATGATGAAATCATATATATTTTAAGTATAAACAAACACTTGTTTACATGAAATATAATAGATTTAATTAAATCCGCCTAGGGGCTAGGCCCCAGCCCGCCGCCCGACTAGCGTCTTTTAGAACCTTTGCAACAATGGAGACTTAGTAGTCTGTTGAACCACTTGGAGCTTCAACCATAAATGCCTAAAACAACTGTGCAGTTATTTTTCCTAGGAATTCACCCATTTCATTGACATAATTCTCAAAAGTTTTGGATGTCCAAAGACTTACCAAGCGCCCACCAGCAATTATGGCTGTGATGGCAACTGCTGCCTTTACAGCAGCAAGTCCAAGAGCTTCAGCAATGGCTTGAAAACCAATCTACAAGAGATGAAGTTACTTAGTATGATAAAAATAAGTAGCACGGCTGGCTCTGACGTTCTGAACAATGACAAGATTCTGAACAGCAAGAAGAGAGCATAAGTAGGATTACCCCTCCTTTGGATGAATTTGGTGAAATCAGAGGTATAAGAATTAGCAAAACAACAACAGCCAAATCCTGAAAGTTAACCAAAAAGTAAGTAATGTAACTAATTTTGGTCAATGATTTGTGACACAAACATAGATGATATGAAATAACCAAAGGTGCAAAGAAAAGCCTAAAATAATGATGGAACAGGTTGCAATCTAATTGTCAAGAATCGACACATGTAGGAAGTAACCATGACATCACTTAACCATGCAGTAAATTTAAACTCTGACGGGCAATTTCTGTATGGAGAACACTAATATTCAAAGTGCTTAGGGTGGAACTATGCAATATGCATTGCTGATGCTGATCACCCTACCATAATTGCTCACAGTAAAGATGCAACCTAAGGATCCCAAAAACATAGATCTATGCGTCAGCATGAGTCAAGATGTTTAGTTGATTCAACTAGATGACCACAAACTCTAAGTTCGATAGTCAATTCAATCAAATATGCCATTAACATATTAAAATACTAACGAGTCATTTTCCAGAAAATGATTTCTTTCGAAATCGATGGATGCTTCATATATTTTTTTAAGATTCAAAGTGACCTGGAAAAGTAGGACAGAAAACGTAGCACGGCCATGACGTGAAGTGCTCTCACCCCGCTCTTGCAAAACCTGAAAATAAGTTGAAGCAAATTAATTACTTGTCCGTCAAAAGAAATATTCATTCAAAGGCTTTTGGAGTTTTTATAAAAATACGTTGTTGGGAAGAAAATGCAGAGAGGTGCAACCCATGTAAAGAAACTATATGTAACATCGATCGACTAAAACAAGATCAAACAAGAAATCTAGAGCGGAAGAACAAAGAACAAAAAAAAGGACCAAAAAAACTCAATGTCTTTGTCATACACTCAAACATCCTTAAATAATCATAGGATGCCTCTCCTTCAAAAGCTCTTATGTACCACTCTGACCACCAAACCAGGATTCCCACATGATGAACAATCTACGCACTGAACATGTCAACCCAATAGACCGGAAACTGAACTAGGTATAGCCCAAGAAATACTAAACAAATATAGGATAAAACCCCATATTTTGAAGCCACTGCACAATGCAGAAGAGTGTAATCAATTTTCGCGCTGCCCTGCTGCCTTTGACACAAACAATACCTACTCACCAATATTCTGCCTCTAACCCACAAACTATCATTAATTAATCTGTTATGGTGAGCTGCTTCTCACATGAAGAAGGTTGCTTTAACTGGAACATTCACATCCCAGACCCTTTTCCAAGAGAACAAGGCTTCTTTTCTCTCAAAGAAAAAAAATCTACACTGTAGTTACCCACTTCATCATAGTCATCATGAATTTTTGTATTTATTAAAAGGTCCAAAAACCAGGTAGTAACTTAACATATACATATTGAAGATATCCAGATACTCAGTGTAAGATGCTTGTATTTCACCATCTACCCACCCCGTGTATTTACTTTTTGAATGAGAAAATCAATGTAACCAACCATTACCTGCAGAACAACTGCAGTGGATGATAAAGCCAGACCATTGCCAATTACTATTGCAGCAGGACCAGGCAGCCCACAAACATAATGAGCAACCACACCAACCACAACAGCTGTCACCAAAACCTGCATTGCTTATGCATATTAACAAACTGATAGCAAACTTGTTTCTCACTACCAATATAGAAAATCTTATAAATGCCCAGGCCAAAATGAATATGAAAAATTCACCTGAGCAGAGCCTAATCCAAATACATATTTCTTCATTGAACTCAACCTTTCAACAGAAAGCTAAAAAAGGAAAACCAGTCTTGTTAATTTCCTCATTGTAATTCAGATCAAGCATAATATTCTTTTCATTAAATTTAAATAACAAACTGTCCAATTCATAGACTTCACCTCGAGGCCAATGTTGAACAGCAAGAAAACAACTCCAAATTCAGCAATTGCCTTTGTCCCATGTACATGACGAATAATAGAGAGACCATAAGGCCCAATCAAGATGCCAGCAGCTAAGTACCCAAGAACAGGACTGCCTAAAGATAGCAGCAGACAGATGATACTGATCAGTGAAAAAGAAACAGTAGAAAGTTCGAAAGCTAACTTATACATCAAATGCACAGTGTTTTGTGGAGCTCCAGACTTTATGGTTTATACTCTAAAGATTGCAAAGTAATGCAATTCGATAACCAAAACCAACTAGAAAATACTATTTGCTATGTACATGTGAAATGACAAACAAAACCAAACAAGTGTGAAATGGAAATGAAAGCTATAGAGATTCAGTTACCTCCAGGAATCCTTTGAAATACAGGCACAAATATCACACTTGCTAACAATAACCATAACATGTCAAAGAGAGAAGCTTCCTCCTCATTCACCTGAGAAAAAGATAGAACAGATGATAAAGTGGATATTATGAGACATGTTATACCAAAAAGATAGATGAGAAAGTGCAAATTATGAGACATATTAGACCAAACTAAAATTTGTTAGGCAACATACCTCTTGATGAGGAATCATATCAATTAGTTTTTTAAATCTTCTAGGAAGTTTCTGTAATTCTCGAACTAGAGGCTTCGCACTTGAGGAAACTTCTTCAATACTAGTGGTCATGACATCTGGCTGTTGTAACAGTTGTGTGGCCCTTTCTGCTCGATTAGCATAAAAGGTGAGCCTGTGATCAATTTCAGCATCTTGAGATCAAAGGAAGACAAGGCTCACAACCCATATAACCATTATAAGAGAAGGAATTTTTTTTAATAGAAAACCTTGTTGAAGAGGAGGAAAACAAGGCACAGAAATAAACAAGATAACAAGTAGAAACAACACGACATACCCTACTCCAAACAGGAACATCCCAACAACGAGCTTTGGCCATTGCTTCCTTGCATACTCCATCAGACCCCGGAAAATTGATGTCGGAGTTCCATCTGCAGAAGAGAAGAAAGATGCAGAAAAGAAACGAGAAGATTTCTTTGATAATGTCTTGGGAGAATTTAACGGTGAACTCTCCCTACTCAAGTCCTTCTGAGTTTCCTGCTTTTTAGCTTGAACCACATTCTTTGACTTTTCAGCTTCTACTTCAGCGTCTTTTAAAGAATCCAAACTTAACTTTCCATTCTCATGATCAGTCAGATCAACAGATTGATTCGCATCTTCAAAACTCTGGCTGATTTTCTCAGAAGGGCTGTCTGGGAAAGGCTTGACAGCTGACAAATCACCATCAATTGGCACATCTCTGTCCCTTTCAACAATGATATGAGCAGAACTTCCTAGGACTACCGTCTCCTCTTCCTCAAGAGCAGCATTATCATCACTCAACACCTGTCCTTGGTTGTTTTCCGTGGTATCAACAATTAAGTTGGAACTAGATTTCTCTGCTCTTTGTAATGCAATTTCTGCATCGTTGACACGCTTTGCAGCTTCAAGTTCAAAAGCAACAGCTTGCTCTGCTAGAAGCATTATGTTGGTTACATCCTCTTCTGCTTTCAACGCACTGAGCTGTGCTTTCTCTGCAACCTCATTCAACCTGTCCACTTCCTTCTGCAACTCCTCTTTTTTACTCTGCAAGTGCATTAGCTCTGCCTCACAGATGGCCAAATTTGCCTGGCATTCCTTAAAATCTTCCTGGGTAACCAAAAGTGCTTTTTCTTCTTCTTTGCAATCATGTTCCCCATCATTCTCTTCTGAAATTTCAGACGAACTTCCCTCTCTTTTTGCAATCCCTAAAGATTCTACTGCCACCTGAAGCCTTGCCTCTGCCAATGAAAGTGCCATTGTTGCTTTCTGAACACCTTCTTTGGCAATAGTCTCTTCATTAACGATCTCTTGGACAGCATCAAGGGTTGAATTGACATTATTCCAAGCATTTGCTGCTTCATCCTGTAGGGATATCGCAGCTTCTGATATTCTCTGAGCCTTTTCTTCAAACATGGTACTATTAAGTCGTGCGGCTTCCAGTTCTTTCATGGCATTTTGCAGCAATTCCTTCAATTCATCCAATATAGGTGCCTCTGGTTCTTCTTTGTGTTCATAATGTCCATCCTCTTCTCTGGAGTCAGTCAACTCAGCATCATGAACAGACTCAACTCCCGTGCTCTCATCATGACCTTCTAGGTATTCTACATTCCGACCATTTCCATTAACATACGCTAATGAGTCATTATTCTGACACCGCGACCACCAAACTGCTCTTGACCCTTTGAAAACACTGCCGAAGTTACAAGATAAAGGCACTTTCGGATTCGAATTCCACAAATGATCATCAGTTTTTTCTCTATAGGCCAAACGTGAAATCCTACAGCCCCTTACACAAACAGTTCTCTTCAACTTCTTACCCGAACATGCTTTCACAACAATTCTCGAATTTCCCAGAAAGTTACAACAAACATCTTTACTCCCAAAGATAATGGGTGAACTGAAGCAATTCAACCTCTTATAACTAGCCCCTTCAATGCCATATAACACATTTGGCTGCCGAAAAGTACACGCAAGATCCATATTCGAACAACAGCATAAAGAAAGAAAAAAAAAACTCAAACGCCTATAACCGCAATCAGCCTCACATTGACACACTCAGTTCTCACTCGATTTTAGACAAACACCTGACCAAACAAATCAAATCTACTGTGAGTAAAATAGCATCAAATCAACTCATAAATTCAAAAACATTGATGGCTCTTAACCCTAAAACCACCAAAAAATCCGAAAACTCACACTGCCGCACAATATGCATAAATTCACACTCGCCAGTTCATTCACATTCACAAAATCCCACACAAATTCACACAATTACACATACACACAGAATAATCAGAATACGAATTAGTTCCAACAACTACAAACAGACGCAGCCAGCCGTACACCAAAACGTAGATGTGTATGTATACGAATACATATATGTAAATGCAAGAACGTGCATGTGGCGGACTTACCGATCACGAAGAGACGAATTGGGGGAAAACAGGTGGGAAATCCAAAGGCGGAGTTCGAGAGGCAAATGGTGGAACTGAGAAGTGCGAGAAGCAATCGACGACGTCGTTTCGGTACTGGTTCGGCTGGCTCAGTCTGCTGGAGAAGGAAATGGAAATGGAAATGGAAATTGAGCTTCCAGTCGACTAGTCTCACTGCCCTCTTCTCTCTTTGGAAGGTCGGAAATGTTAAAATGCCTCTTCCGTCCTTGCAACAAAATAAAATAAAATAAATAATGGAACAAATAATTAGAAAAATAAAAGTTTGTGAAATAAAGAAAGAATGTTAAATACATTTTTGTTTTTGAAGAGGAAAATGCACCTTCTTTTTGTCTCCGTGCATGCGCGCACACACCTACCACCTTCCTACCTAAATTTTAGGAGAAAATTATAGCAATGGTTGCTATATTTTAATTTAATTTGAGCAATAATTTTTTAACTAAAAATTTATGTAGTTATGGTCTTTGTTGTCAACTCTGGTAGAATTTTTGTTAAAATGAGTTAGGTATCACGTATGTAAAGCTGAATCAAAGGGCAAATATGAAAAATCAAATGAGAAAAATTATAGCAATAATTCTCAACTTTAGCCCAATTGGAAAAATGATCCCTCAACTTTAACCGAACTGTAGCAATAGTTCCTAAAATTTAACTCAATTATAGCAATAGTCTTCCAATATGACTCAAATTTGCACGTTTTGATGAGTTAAAGGACCAACAATTATGATTTTTAGCTTGGGTACCCTTGCTGCAATTTTCTTTAAATTTAAAAAAAAAAAAGGCATTAGAGAATTATAGAAAATAATTATGACTTTTTAGTTATTTTCAAAAATTATATATAATTGGTGCAACTCAAATATTTATTTACTCGGATACCCTTTCATATGCGATGCGTGTGGATATTCTTTTGAGAAAGACAAATGGATGCGGGAAGTTTGCAAACTCGGCGAAAAGCTTCAACGACGGAGGAGCTTGTCAGGTGGGCCCCGTGTCAATATCAATCCGGCTCGTGTCATTTGCCACTTCCGTTAAACCATCACGTGCACGGCAGCACTTCCTAAAATGATTTTTTCCGATTTCTTCCTCCTAGTGCATAAATAATAAAGAAAATTAATGAAAAGGGTTTGAAAATTTTGAGTTTTAACGATAAAGACAAAATAAAAGGTAAAGTAAATAGTATCAGGTTTGACTTTTTAGTATAAAAATATTGTTTGTGTTCAATTTTAAATAAAAAAATTCAAAATGATTTCTGACCGCAGAATAACAAATGAACGGACACAATGAAATGATCTACGGATCCTCGCAAAGAAAATGCCGATAGGATCCTGATGAGTCGATATTATACCATATATTTTACCTTATTCTTAGTTATAATTTATTGGTTTATTTTGATGAAATTTGATACTTTGTTATGTATTTTCAATGTAAAACATACGACTTCCTCTTAAGCATAAAGTAATCAACAAACAAATTTTGGAGCGATTTCAATTGTAGGATATTTGTGACTCTTTCAAGATGATTATATCAAGTTTCAGATTTTTCTACTCAGCCGTTTGACCGTGACAATGAAATAAAAGGCACAACGTGTAGCTTTCCTAAATTAATGTTTTTGAACATTTTTGGCATTTTTGAGGAAGATTCCTTCTGAAGATTTGTTGGGGACTACTTAAGCTTTCAAAATAGACTTTTTGGGACCAAATCAAAGTTGATTTAGTCAGTCAAAAGTCTGATTTTTAGAGAAGGTCGAATTTCAGTTCAAAAAGGAAACCTTTTATTTGTTGTTTTATTATTTTATTATGCTTCCTAGTTTTATTCTAAGATATTTTCTACGTAGAGTTTTATTTTCTAGTAGTATAAATAAGGTTATTTAGCCATTAGGGAGGAGAACGCACACACTAATTTGGAGAATTGCTTTTGACAATTCAAGTTTATTTTTAAGTTGTTTTCTATTTTTGTTTTTGATAATATTTTGTTTATGGTTGTTAGTAACCAATTTTCTTTTGTTAGGGCCAGACCACGAGCCTTAGCATAAATGCGTAGTTTTTATTTAATTACTTATGATATTATGCATGCTTATTTTGAATTATTAATCATTGTATTATGTCTTAATGCTTAGCTAACATTAGGATGTTTAAATAAGTTATTGAATGCAATACGGTCAGAATATCACCAGAGGATTAAGTATTGACTCTTGTGATTGATAATTTGTAATTTTACCTAAGGCGAATATCATGCTCTTAAGGGGTTGCATGGTTTTTCAAAGGGTTTTCACAAAACTTAATGAGTTTTGCATGTTCATATTTGATCTGAATATTACAGACAGATTGCATGTTAGATATATGTTATTGCTTGAATATCACAAGGAGAATATGCATAAGGAAAACTTAACCTTCAAAGTTGGATGTGTAATTCATAAGTAATTGGTAAAATTACATATAATTGTTAAGGTAACGGTGGAACCCTAATATCTCTTTAAATTGATTTTCTAGTTAATTTATTAATTGTCTTTAATTTAAAATTCGTTTTTAATATTTTAGGTCACAAAATCAACTTTTTTCAAAACTTTGTTTTAAATAATTTATTAAGAATTAGATTAAATACAAATTATTCATTTAATCCAGTGGAAACGGCATTGCTTAAGCCGTTTATACTACAACTATCTTATTCTCTTGTAAATATATTTATGTGTTTTTATCCCTACTTTTACCGGTGATAAAAATCCTATCAAATCCTATTCCGTTTTTTATCAACCCAAGGGCCTATTTGGTATCCTAACATTTCATTTTCCTTCCAACATTTACTCACAGCAACTAACCTATGCGAATTGGGTCGTTCGAATTTGCTTATGCTTCTATGTTTCTTGCTCTTTTCAACTTACTTCTGTCGTTTATGTCAAATTCTAACAAATACGTATCAAATTACATGTGATTTTAAATATTAATTGTGATTAGGCTAATACTGTGGATTTTCCTGAATCCTCTTGTTGTCGATATTCTTATTTAACTTTTTTTTTCCTCGCAATTTGTTATGTAGGAGACCAAATGCTGTACCAAATGGACCACAGGCATCATTGCCCCGATCCCAACCGTCAGAGCAGTCACTTTCTCAGGGACTCTCTGTTTGTGGTGCCTAAAATTAGCAAATTTCACTCTTTGGCAACTAACATCAGATTACGGTATTTTGTGAGATTATTGTGAAACTAGACTCTGACTTGCATCAAATGACACATGTTTAGCTTACAGATATCAATTGACACCTATTATTATATGATATATATTTGTATATATTTTTCACACAAGTGAGGTTTGGACAGTAAAATGCAGCAAGTGGCTTCTTTTAATATTATTTCCTAAAGTGACTTTGTGTTCAAACTATGGTTTGTTCTCTATATTTTTGAAGCCAAGGCAGAGAATAAGGGGGACACTCAATGACTCAAACAATCAAACAAATCTCTCTACCGCAGCACCCTTTTCATTTCAAATCTTTATTCTACTTAGCAAGTTTAGCAAGCTTTTATTTCAAAGCTCTTTCCTTTTAATTTGTAAGCTCTTTCATTTCCTTCAATTAAAGTCAAAGCACTCTTTCAATTCTTTATACTTCATCTCATTTCTTTTTTTAAGAAAAAGAAAAAGAAGAAGAAAAGAAGTGTGGGGAGAAATGACAAGAAGATATTGAAACATCAATTTGGAAGAGATGATGGAAGTAGGAGTTCATTTTGGTCATGTTACTTGGAAATGGAATCCTAGAATGGAACTATATCTCTGTAAAGCGTAAAGGCATTCATTTTATAAATCTTACTAGAACTGCTCGGTTTTTATCATAAGTTTGTGATTTTTAGTTTTTGATGCAGCAAGTATGGAAAAACAATTCTTAATAGTTGGTACCAAAAATAAAGCAGCTGATTTAGGAGCACGGGCTGCAATGAAGGCTCGGTGTCATTATGTTAATAAAAAATGGCTCGGTGGTATGCCAACGAATTGGCATAACGGATAGCCCTATGACACATGCAAACATATAAGGCTTTGAGGTCATCCACTTTGAAATATTACATTTTCGTTGAGAAAACATAGAGCAACTGTTTAGTAAATTGCCTGACGCAAGAAATGCTGATCTGGGTTTCCGAACATTTTCTATTCACCCATTGAACTTTCGGTTACATAATTTCCATGCCAATGTGGTTATTAAATCCGTTTTTATCATCTCTTTATTCTTGCAGCCAGAATTACAGTACTTCCATTCAAAAATGTGAAGCATCCTCTCTAAGTCCACCAAATATTGTTGGTATTCACAAGAGTTTGCTAACTCAATACCAAAATAGATGTGGGTGATAAGTTTACAAACTCTATCACACCTCTCACTTTCACTCTCAATAAAATTGGACAAGGAAAGAAATAGAGAAATAGAGAAATAGAGAAGTAGAGAAATAGAGAAAGGAGGGAAGCAACAAGCTTTGGTAAAACACTTGCACTTAGATATATGAAAAGAGAGTTTACAAACTCAATAGCTTACAAGCTGAAATTAAATGAATGGGAAATGGGATTCGGATGGGATGATCTAAAGCTTAGCAAGATGGCCTATTTATACAAAACAGAAATTAATAAACAATGCAACAACACATGCAATGAATGGGGTGTTTAACATCTTTACACCCTTTAAAACACATGCAGGAACTTTGGACAGTCTAGCACTCATATGCAGCTATCTTTCCAGCTTGCAATCAACACTCTTTCGGCTAATACATCACATGGCAGCACACTGCTGTCTTGTAATCAGCTTTCGGCTAACAGATGGAGGGAGCAATGATCTTTGTAGTTGCTGGAAACAACCTGGAAAGAAACTAACAGCTTGCTTTAACCATTAACAACCTGTTTTGATTTGATTTTCCAACAAATATGACCTACATTTCCATTTACGCCTCATTAACTTCATCACGCACGCACGGACTATGTTATCTTACTGGGAAACTTTTTATATCTGGATATTGCAGGGTACTGCCGATAGTGCCGCTGCCACTCCATAAGAGTAATGTGTTTTTTATACTATTTCTCTGAAGTAGCACCATACTTAAAAAGTCCTTCTCCTGATTCCAGTTCATCTGTGCCTCCGAAGGTTGGTGTGCAAGCAGTCGTACCTAGTTCCAAAGATAGAAACAGAAGGCTGGAAGTCTGTAAAGGTAGAAACATCTACCTTGAGCTATAATGGGTTCCGGAAAGTACAAAAGCGTAGCAGATTTACTTCCATTTCACAGGTAGCCTTTAGTTTTTGTTTGTCGTTTCCTATCTTTCATGCTGATTAGAAAGACAGTATATCGCAACTAATTTGTATATGTTTCTGGCAATAAGGTATTTGGTTCATGCACTTGAATCAAAAGTTGCCCTTTATCTTATCAGCCGCATAAAAATCCATTTTGTGTTGAGAATCAATGTCAGCCCAAAACCATAAGTAATCCACAACCCAATCTAAAGTCCAAGTCCATATCTAGTTTGATGATGTAATTGCTTACAATTGCAAAGTTAGGCAATGTTAGGTATAGTTGAGTGGAAAAAATTAGGTGCAATTAATGGGTTTTGTGTGGTAGTAAATAATCTTAGTTTAATTAAGTGTGTGGTGTAGCTTTCATTTGGTTTGCTATAAATACCCAAGTCCCCAAGCATTGTATATCATCCAAGGAAAAACAAAGCCTAGAGCTAAATAAGAAAAGCTTTGCTAATTAGTTTGTTTTGTGAGTTTGCTTTAAGAGTGTGCTCTATTTTCTTCTTCTTGGGATCATTAGAGTTATCTTGGATACTCTTCTTATTCAACATTTTGTTTTGTAAGTGTCAGTCTAGTTTCCATTTCTAGTTCCGTGGTCCGTAAGAGATGACAATTCATGATGCAGGCAGAAGAATGTAGAGTTATCATTGAATCGGACGAGGAGATTGATGGAGCATTTTCCTACTTGTTTGGCGAGTAGGAAACAGGTAATTTGTGAACGTTCATTTTGAAGAAGGTGAGGTTCCACCATAAAACCTATTGGCAATATGGGGAGTAGCCTAATTCCTTATAAACAAATGCAAGGTCCCTCCTTCCATCAATGTGGATTCATTCTCAACACGCTCTTTCACGTGCGGTGAATTTTCAAGCCTAATATGTGGACAACACAACAGGGGTGACGTGGAGCTCGTATGGTCGTTTGACTTCATACGTGGGACAAACTACTTTGATACCATGAAGAAAATAGGTTTCACCCTAAAACAAATTAGGAATACGGGGAGTAACCAAACTCCTTATAAGCACATGCAAGGTCCTTCCTCATATCAATGTGGAATTCATTCTCAACACATTTGCATTATCTATTAAATTTTACAAGCTGTATCTCTACGCGTATGTAAGTATATAACCATTACGCTCAGAAGTAATTGCAACCGTATTCGTTTCCTCTGTGGAGACGTAAGATATGGTTGAGGAGGTAATGGAAGAGACGGAAAGGATCTTGAGAAGGGCAAGAAAGCGAAAGAGAAAATGCAGCAACACTATAATTATTAACTGAAGGTACGCTGTTACACATCTGCTATAAGAATTTTACCAAACACAGTCGTCCATGCATTGGTTGAGTGATTGAAATTTTGAAATCCATTGATTAAATAGGGATTCACCGTGAGGCTCAAACTAATCAACATTCAACGGTTGTTAGTTGCTCACGAACACTCACAGTTGGATTCTCCTCTCTTTTCTTAGCCGTTTTATTGCTTTATGCCTTTTGCTATCTGTACAGGCATTGGTTTGATCACTTTAGGTATGTCCAATTGCTCACTTTCTTTTTTCTTCCCCTTTTGTATACTTGTAACTTCCACTCCATCTTACAGTATAACTCAAATTAACTGACAGATTTTCCATGGAATCCACATAGATTGGCTAAGAAATTAGATTTCCACTCGTTCTAGCCACCATTGGTGCAAAAATTAGGGTCCAATTTGCAGTTCTCAGATCTCAGTTCACAGTTGTCGTTGACAATTTCCTTGTATCCCTAATAAATCCAATTTTAGAGTTGGAGGGAAAATAAGGAGGGTCGTTAACCTTCCTCCAACCCTCCCAATGTGAAGAATAACATGGCCATTTTTTTGTATACAAAACTTCAATTTCAGCAGATCCATTATTTTTTTTAGTACAACGATATATGTTACACCAAGGGGAGGGGGAGTTTGGCTAATCCACGTAATGGCCAACTTAATTTGGTATCGAATTTGCCATTTACGAGATTCGAACCTAAGACTTTTCACTTAACAGTGCAAAGACAGCCAGACTACCAATCATTGTATTATTATGGTTGCATATGGAGAGAGGTGCGAATTGGCGTTTATTTGACTCAACAAAGACAGCCAGTGGACTTATGTTGATCAAAACCTTGTCGGAACAAGTTGGCGCTTAATTCAAGAAGTTGTTCAATTTGAAGACAGATTCTATGTTCTTTGTGATCTTGGTATACTCTTTTCTTTTAATGTTACTGCTCAATCCATCTCAGATGTGAAGGAGGTTGCGCGCGAATGTGGAGAAAATCTCGGCGTTAGTAAGTATTATCTTGTGATTCGTAACGGGAAAAAAATATTGATGGTTCAAAAGTTTGTTGGATTTAATCTGGATCGTGAGATGGAGAAATGCAAAGCATATGAACTAAATGTCAGCAAGGCTGAGTGGACGGAGGTGAACACTTTAGGTGACGACGTTGCTGTGTTTGTGGGTGACAACTCTTCAATATCTGTTTGTGCTTTAGAGGTGGGATGTCGAGCAAATTGCATATACTTTATTCATGATAATGTTCGTATTGGCAGAGGCATTGGACCGGACGGAGCTTTCGATCACGGTGTCTACAACATTGAAGAAAAGAGGTTTGTAGAAAATCCTTACCACCAACGTGCTCGGACTCTGATGAGCAAGACCATAGAGTTAATTTCCAATGTGGATTCTGCCTACTTATTAATTTGTAAATACTATGTTTTATTTTCTTGGTTTGGTTTTGTTTGATATATGGATCTGGAACATTATGGTTTGAATTTATTGTAACTGCACATATTGAATAATAATGTTTGCTATTTTCGTGTTTTGTAACTATGCGCGTGTGCTCCTTGGTCGAGCTTAATTTTATTTTTTTCATTTTTAGAAAATCTCAATGGTACAAGGTGAATTTTATTAATATCGGAAAAAAAAAAAAAAGGAAAAAAAAGAAAAAAAGAAGGTACACCTAGTCAGGAACCCCTCATAATACAAGAAAAAAAAGATTAAAAAAAACATGAAAAGAAGAGGGGATATAGATCTTACCCTTCTAAAAACAAAAACAACAAAGATACAAGGAAAAGATGGGCACATGAAACCTAACCCTAAATAAAGGTCTAAACCTGCAAAACAAAACAAGCAATATCACAATTTTAGAAAGAAAAAAAAACATGAAAGTGAGACATACCTGTATGCCGAGATGCATATTAATTGAGAAACAAAAACCAAGAAAGCCAACATAGTCTAAAAACAAAGCAGCATGAACCACCATCAGAGGGGAATCGTGCCATACCAAAGTTGGAGAAGACAAGCCCATGTTAGCAAAATTGTCTGCAACCATATTTCCTTTGTGATATATGTGAGAGAAATGGAAAGTCATCTTCCGATTGCAATCCAAACAAATAGACCATTGCATACGAAGAGGCCAAGGAAGAAACACATGATTAAGTAGCTTAATCCGAAATATGTCGTGGACACCCCCAAATGGAATGCCTTTAACATAGCCAAAAACTAAGGACCTAACTATAAGACAACTATGATGTCTTAGGTCAAATGATTACCTTGCATTATCTCAACCATGAGTTCTCAAATGATATGAGTATGATAACTCTTTGTTGATCGTGTTCACTCGACTCACTTTATATTGAGCACCTATATACTTGTCCTGGTGTCATTCACACTAATGACCCTAGACCAAACACTCTCTAGGAGAGAAGACATGGTATGTAATGATCTATCCGGATTGTCAATGTCCAATTCTCAATTCTATGATAGGAATATTTAAGATCTGTACAAAAAAAAAAAATGTCTCATGAAGATAACTTTTTAGATTACATTCTCTTAATTACAAATTCCTTGAATCTATTATTTAAGTGTATAACATTTAATGAGACGACTTTAAACAATAATCTTTATCCTTATATTAAATGAATTTAATTTAACTTGTGAAATGTTTGTAAAATATTGTCTTATAATTGAAATTAGGGCACATTTCCAACAATAACTATATCCAACTGCATCCTTACCCACCTCAATTTGTAATTTTTTTTTTCTAATTTAAGAGAGAGAAGGGGCGTTGGATGCGCGAATGATGCACTGGTTGAGTGTTAGTTTTGACGCCTATGTGTTTGTTGCTGTTATTCCTCTCTTTTTTTTTATTTTTCCACAATTTTCTTTTAGCTTGTGTTTATGTACGTGGCAGTATATCTTTTGTTATGCTGACCTCACATGGATACCATCTTCTCTTTAAATACTTTTTTAATAACAACAATAACTCAAGTCAATATTGTGGCATTTTTTACTAATTTTAGTTGATATGTCTAATTTTAATTCCTTTTCAAATACGTCAGTGCAAATAATGGAGTGATATTGACTCGGAAAGCTAGAGCCTAGTTTACGTCAAAGCAGATATTTTGCTTCTTAGTTTTGTGGGCCATTTTATTTTGCAAAGATTGATAATATCTTTGAGTGACATAAAGCGTCTTTGGCAACGGTTATTTCCAACCAAGATGCAAGAGGGGATAAGCGTGTGGGCGGGTCTCATGAGACCTTTTAGAGGATTCCTTATCACGGCACGAACTCAATCTTTTCATTGATCATCTTTTACCGTTTCACATTAAGCAATAAAATTACATTTCTGGATGTCCACATCTCCACAGAATTGATTAACCTCACAACCTTTCTTCATTTTCTTTGTTCAGAAACTCTCCCTACTGGTTAGGTCCTTTTTATCTCATTTTAATAGTGTATCAGTTTATGTTTGTCAATAAATTTGCTTGAGAAACTTGGAACAAATTATTAATAAGGTACCGGCAGAGAAAGGAAGACAAATAGTTGAACCAAGATATGAGACATAAACATTGAGAGCGTATGGTGGAATAGGTCTTCCCACGCCTTTGGTTGACAAGAACCTTAATGTTAGACAGCAACTTGATATGATTCCAATGGTAGAAGAAAAGTCGTTTGTAGTGAAGGGTGGCTACCAAAGGTCCATTAATTTCCACAATACACAATGACGTCCATTAATTTTTCAGATTCTGATGCTCTTTTTGTTAACATCATTATTGCTGTGTAGTTACCACTATCTTTCCAAGTTCTAAAGTTCTGAGTATGGCCTATCAGTCTAATCCAATGGCCAGGGCCGGTCCTTAGATTTTTGAGATCTGGGATGATGCTAAAAAGTGTGACATTACTTTATATAAGAAAATTATTTGTTTTTACATAAAGACATCGATAAAATTATACTTAGAAAAACACTTCAAACTCAAAATAATTTAGAAGCATAGAAGAACTAATTTATTTTGTATCGAGAGAAGAAAACCAAAAATCTCTAGGCTTACAAGTAGATAGATGATGAGTTTTGTTCCTCTCTATCCGAACTTTTAAAGTGTTTTTATATAAATTGTGAGGTGTTTTTTCTTATTTACTGACCTTGTCAATATAGGACATAAAAAATAATGTTGTTTTTGAGCACTAAATTAAACCTTTTGATGATATGATTTGCAAATTTGACCTACACATTACTCATTGTTGAATGTTAAACTTGAATTGGAACAAATGTTTAAAAACCGCAACCCACTTAGCTACTTGCTAGTATTTAAAAAGAAATTAACAAAGAAACAAAAATTTGTAAAAATCGAAAAGAATAAACATGCATATAGCATTTCGAACTTAGGACCTCTCATTAATTTTAAACAACAAAAATCATTGCTTCTAATTATACTTCTTGATCATTTGGCCAAATGTTATAAATTTATACTCTTTTGAAAAGAAATTTGTAAAAATTTAAATTTAAATAAGCACACATGGTGTTGTGAACCCAAGACATCCTCATTAATCTTAAATAACAAAACCACCTGTTTTAGTTAAATTTAAATTTAAATCATTGCTCATTTAAATTTAAATCATTGCTTCTAATTATACTTCTTGATCATTTGGCCAAATGTTATAAATTTATATTCTTCTGAAAAGAAATTTGTAAAAATTTAAATTTAAATAAGCACACATGGTGTTGTGAACCCAAGACATCCTCATTAATCTTAAATAACAAAACCACCTGTTGTAGCAACCGAACCGGTCGTATTACTCAGCTCAATCTTCGACGGTCTTATTTCAGTGAAGCCTACTCACTTCAAGAGGAAGGAGGCCCAGAGTTTTACTACCGTTTGCAAGGTAAGATGATGAGTCATAAACTGATTGAGTTGTAGCATTTGAAATATTTGGACCTTTCTTACATTAACTTCAACGGGACACAACTTCCAGATTTCATTGGTTCTCTTTCCAATTTAAGACACCTCAATCTCTTTGATGCTTCTTTTGGTGGTCGATTTCCAAGTCAGGTTGGAAACGTTACCCACTTGCAATGTCTCGATCTTAGCTACAATTTCTTGGCTAAGGTAGAAAATCTGAATTCGTGGCTACCTAATTTTTCTTCTTTAACATATTTGGACCTTAGTAGCAGCAATCTAAGTATGTTCATGATTGGATGGAAGCAGTTAATAAGCTCCCTAAACTTACAGATTTGACATTGGCTGAATGTGGTCTTCCTTTTCCTCTAATTCATTCTAGTACTCTTTTTAACATAAATTCTTCTAAAAATCTTGCTCATGTTGATCTCAATTCCAACCAATTCACTTCTCCTTCAACTTTTTTATGGTCGTCAAACTACAATGTCAGCCTTGTTTATATTGACCTCTCTGAGAACAGTATAACTGGTTTAATCCCCCATGTTTTTGGAAGCATGAGACCTCTTGCTTTTCTTCGTCTTGGATACAATCATCTTGCAGGGTCATTACCTAATCTTGCAAACTGTTCATCACTAAAAGAGTTAGGTCTCTCTTACAATCAGTTAAGTGGAACAATACCTGAAAGCATTGGGCAAATGTCTAATCTCGAGTATCTGGACTTGGGTAGCAATGCTTCTCTCAACTCTCCAGATTAAGGTTTTTGGATTTGTCCTTTAACTCGCTGGCTTTGAACTTCCATATTGATTGGATTCCTCCCTTCCAATTGCAAACGGTAATTCTGAGGTCTTGCATTCTAGGTCCACATTTTCCAAAACGGCTTCAAACTCAGAAAAGTTATTTGCACCTTGATATTTCTAATGCAGAAATTTCTGATATCATTCCAAGTTGGTTTTGGGGCATGTTCTCTCGTGATCGTGAAATTGAATATATATATCTCTCCAACAACCAAATTAGAGGAACAATCCAAAATCCAACATTCGATTTTTCATCTTTCCCTCTTTCACTGAATTTGAGTTGGAACCAATTGGAAGGTCCAATTCCTTCATTTCTTTCCCATGCATCGGAACTAGATCTCTCCAACAATAAATTTTCTGGGTTGGTTTCATTCTTTTGTCCAAAGACTCCAATCAAGGCTAGTAATTTAACCTTTCTTGATCTCTCAAGCAACCAATTATCTGAAGAACTTCCCGATTGTGGGACGCATTTTGGAAATCTAGTCTATCTTGATTTGAGTGACAATGCCTTTTCCGGGAAAATTCCTGCCATAGTAGACTCTTTGAGTTCTATTCAAACAATGAAGCTAAATAACAATGGATTGGATTTGTTGGGGAATTGCCTTCATCTTTGAAGAACTGCACAAGTCCATAGTTTTGGATGTTGGAGAAAATAAATTATCAGGTTTGAAACCTGGATGGTTAGGGGTCGGATTTTCAATATTGGCAATCCTTGTCCTCCTTTCTAATCACTTCTATGGAAGCATTCCATTACAATTGTGTAATATGGGAAGCATTCATATTCTGGATTTCTCGATGAATAACATCTCTGGAAGTACACCCAAATGCCTCAACATGTTGACTTATTTGGCTCAAAAAGGAAGTTTAAGTCGAACTATCAATCATTTTTTCCTCCTTGACAACAAGGGGCGTAATTCCTTAGCCAGTGCTTATAATGACGACACATCCTTGATATGGAAAGGCACAATGTCCAAATACAAAAGTACTATGGGGCTTGTAAAGAGCATTCATCTGTCAAGCAACCGATTAACGGGAGAGATTCCTAGTGAAATCATTAATCTTGTGGGGTTGGTTTCTTTGAACCTGTCGAGAAACAATTTAACAGGTCAAATAACTCCAAAGTTCGGGAAGTTGCAGTCACTAGACTCACTTGATCAATCAAACAACCAAATACATGGTATGACTCCAACAAGTCTCTTTCAAATATCAGGCCTTGGTAAGTTGGACTTGTCAAACAACAACCTGTCAGGAAAAATTCCAATGGGGACTCAGCTTCAAAACTATGAGTTGTCTGATTTTGCTGGGAATCCTCTGCTTTGTGGAATTCCACTTCAACAATTGTGCTCTCCTGTGAAAACAAGTTCGGAGGAGCAACCAGTGTTCAAGGATCAAGTTAAAGAGAAGGATGGGCTTATAACATCAGGATTCTACGTGAGTTTAGTGCTTGGATTTGTTGTTGGATTTTGGGGAGTTTGTGGGAATTTGATATCATCAGGTCATGGAGATATACATACTACAAGTTCGTGAATAGTGCATACGATTGGCTTTATGTGAGGACGGTTTTGATCAAGCGACGAGAATGACTGATGGGTAGACTGTAAGTACTTTTCCATGTAACGAATAATATTATTGCAGTTTTGAGTCAATTAATACGATGGGCTAAGTGCATTTTTATACATAAAACATAGTGTCATGATAATATATTTTTCTAAATCGTTTTAGCTCGCGCATCTACCATTGGTAAGCCATGCTTCCTTCCAGCTGGAGAAGAAGGAGATTGAAGAGTGCAATTTGAAGTTATGATTTAGTGAAAATGTTGTACTTGATTTAGTGGACTTTTGTTTTTGCAATGACGTCATTTAGATTACTAAGTGTATCATTTTATCCTTTTCTATAAATGTCCATGAGAAACTTGCAAGAACTTATTACAAAGAATTCAATCATGATTTGATACATTAACATTGAGAACATTGTATATTATACCAACTTAATCAAGAATAGGAAATTGCTAGTGGCCCTTTACCACAGTGTGGTGGAAAGGTGTCGATCCCTTGTATGGCGACATGAGTTCAAAACTCGTCGATGGCTAATCTAACATCTATTGTAACAAAATCTATCGTTTGACACCCAAAAAAAAAAAAAAAAAAAAAATCAAGAATAGGATAACATATATTTATATTTTTTGGTATGGTACGGTACAGTAATACCATAGGTAATGGTATCGAATACCAATACTGTACCAAAATATTCGTTTCGGTACAATATCGTGTCATTACAAATTAACATGGTTGGGAATTCAATTGACATGATAATTTGGGAATAAATTCCACCCCTATTCAAGATGTCTATATGAACATTTAGTTTATAAACTTGAGTAAATTGTAACAATGATTCCATAACTTAAACTCAATTAGAGCACTGACCCCTCAACTAAAAATTCATTACCATTGGTCCTTCAACTTTAATCCAATTGGAGAAATGGTCCCCCAACTTTAACATAATTGTAGCAATGGTCATTCCAACATAACTTATTTTGATAAAATTCTAATAAAGTTGACGAAAATGATCATAGCCACACATTTTGATGAGTTGGGAGACCAATGGTAATGGATTCTTAATTCAGAGACCATTACTCCAATTTGATTAAAGTTTAGGGACTATTGTTACAATTTACTCTTTAAACTTTATAGAAACAGCAATTCAGCGAGAAAATATCATTGCAATGTAGCACTGAAATTAAGAATTATGAGAACAAAAAAGGGGCAAATTCTGAATTTCAAATAGTACACTTCAGCAAGCGATTGAGAAACAATACTTAATTAGGATCCACTTTGAGCAAGCAATTAAACTAAGACAAAGCACCTGTCAACCCAAAATCTCACAGATGCACGAGAAGATGAATAAACCTGTCCCAAGGTATGCCAAATGATGATCATTGCCAATGTGAATATCAAGTGATCATTGCCAATTAAGTTCCTATCAAGTTCACTTCCGTTTCCATAAAATCTGTAATTCCTAGCATTTTTAAATCATAAACAAACATAGGAGAAATAAAAATAAATAAATAAAAAAGAGTAAAGAATCAGGTAGTGAGTGTCATAATGCAAAAATGCAGAAAAATACAACAAATTTAAAACAAGATTCAGACAAATCCACAAAAATCCTTGAAACAAACCAAAATTGAAGACCCAATTCTCTTGAAACCAACAAAAATTTAAAACCCAATTCTTGAAATCTTGAAAAAGAGATTAAAACCAATCAAAATCGTAGAGATTAAAAAAGATTAAGCTGTTCAGTACTACTTACTGTCACTGATGAACAATGGAGTGTAAGAGTTTTCAATTAAGGATCTAAACCAATTAAATACAAGTAACTACAATTAACATCACAATCAAATGTAGGATCAACTCTAGGGACGAAGCCAGAAATTTGTAAGAATGGGGTCATCCTCAAACAACAAGGTACAACTAAAAAACTCAAGAATTTACTGCACAAAACACTTCTATATTAATCTATAAAGTTTTTTATACAACATCTTACAATATTCCTCAACACGTTTTCATGCAAATATCTCTCTCTATAAAAATAATCATGTTATCATTGATCCATTGATCTCCCATTCGATTTCTCAATCGATTCTTTAGAAATTTCATGGTCGAAAATGCCCTTTCAACTGTGGCAGTAGCAATTGGCAGAGTTAATGCTAAATGTTATAAGCATGTACACTAGCGGATACACCTTGTCTTTTTTTTCATTGGACCATTTTTTTATAGTTTAACTAGAACTGACTCTATGGAAACAATCAGTGAAACTTACTTGATGAATTCATAGTAAATGGTTCTTGAATTAGCCTTCTTCTCTTTGACAATTGGTGTTCAGTTTCAATAAGGAAAACTTCTTAATGAACATAATCGTGAAAAGAGAGACCAAATCCATATATATCCAATAGTTGACAGTTTCCTCCTATTAAGGAAAACTGTCTTCCCATAATGTGAGTGGGTTAAACTACTCCCTTAAAGTTCTATGCCCAATCAATTTTGTTATAAATACTTATATTATTTATATCCTAAACATGAATAATTATATGTCTTATTTAATATAATACAGATAAAACGATGTGGCAAACTCATACACATGACAGAATCTTACATTCTCTCACATGAGTGCCATATTAAGTGTCATCATTGCAATTAGGGACTCAATGGGTGAAAATTTTGGTACCAATAAAGCTCCCACATTTTGGGAAAGGGATCCTCTCCAGATCCCTTCCTCCTAATCCATCAAGTTCAAGGATCCGAGCCATTGAAATTTGATCTAACAGCTATAAACAGGGGCCCACTTTACAAGTTATAATAATTTTAGCTGTTGGATCAAATTTCAATGACCCGAATCCCCGAACTCGGTGGATTAGAAGGAAGGGATCTGAAGAGTATCCCTTTCCCACATTTTGGTCCTTTTAATGTCATAGACATTCCAAAATTTCATAATAATTTTGCAAAGCATAGTCAAGAATACTAGATCCACGTGAAAATTACATCATAAGAAATTACCAACATAATTTAATTTGCTTACAAGATAAAACTCATCTATAACACTGATAAGTCCACTATCTAGTCAACAATACGAAAGGCTCAAACAAAATAGAGAAATAGTTCATTTCTCCCGCATTCAAACCATATCAAGAGATGCATGTAGGCCCATCTTTGGCACTAATCTCTAGAAGGTTGTAATAGTCACTACCTTCGTTAAAGTGTCTACAACCATATTATAAGTACTGATATGCCCTATATCAATGACCTTATCTCTGACCTTGTCTTGAACCACCAAATACTTGATGTCAATGAACCTTGAAGCTTCAGAACGCTTGTTATTCTTAGAAAAGAAAAAAGTTGAGCTATTGTCACAATATAGCTTCAATGGTCTTTCTATGTTTCTGACAATCTTCACATCCAAAATCATGTTCCTAATCCAGTTAGAATATCTAACAACTTGAAAGCATCCAATATACTCAGACTCCATGGTTAATACTGCTCGGGTCTTTTGTTTCTGACTCTTCCATGAAACAACACAATTTGCCAAGAGAAAAATGTATCCACTTGTTGACATACGATCGTTAATATCTCCACCCAAATCAGCATCATTATAACGCACCAAATCAAGGGAATATACATGATTATATATTAGCATGTAAGACATGGTTTTCTGCAAATACCTGAAAACATTTTTGGCTGAATTCTAATGAGAGACACCTAGATTTTGTTGAAATCTTTCCAACACACTTACTGCAAAGGCCAAATCTGGTCGAGTACATACCTGAGCATACATGACACTTCCAACCAATGAGGCATAAGGCTTATCCTTCTTGGTCTCGATTTCGTAATCTGTTTTGGGACACTGATTAACAGAAAATTTGTCTCCCTTGCCAATAGGAACATCATCACCAAAACATGCTTCCATAATGAATCTCTTAAGAACTTTGTTTATGTAGTTTTGTTGGGACAATCCCAATTCTCTTTTAGCTCTATCTCTGACTATTTCGATGCCCAAAACATAATTATTAATTGAAGGTACACTGTTACATTTTCTATAAGAATTGTACCAAACACAGTCGTCCACGCATTGGTTGAGTGATTGAAAATTTGAAATCCATTGATTAAATCGGGATTTACCGTGAGACTCAAACTAATCAACATTCAACGGTTGTTAATTGCTCACGAACAACTCACAGTGGGATTCTCCTTTCTTTTCTTAGCTTGTTTATTGCTTTGTGCCTTTTGCTACCATTGTTGTAAAAATTTGAGAATGATCAAAACACTTTACATTTCACACTGTTATCTGGCTGTTCTAAGTTATCCCATTTGCAGGCCCATATATCCCTGTGCGTTTGGGCCCTTAAAATGCTAAATTTGGGCTGAGTTTTCTTTCGTTACTTGCTGTTATCCGAAGCCCACAATTTTGTTGAGGTCAATCTTAGCTGGTTAACGATTTTAGCACTTTCAGTTTAGTTTCTGACGTACCATTCCGAGTGTATTAAAATGATAAAGTATAACTAGATTTGTTTTGAAGTGTCAGAAATTAAACGAAATTGCCAAAATCATTACTCTTTCATAAAAAGGCTCTTAATTTTTCTAAATGCCAAAAATCCATTTCACCATTATGAATTAATAAAACATATAAAATGGCTCATAAGTTTTCTGATATTTTCTTTGAGTTATGCTTGAAAAGGTATAATTATATTTTTCTCGATTTTTTTATTAACAAAAAGAATTCTATTAATAGGTAATATAGATTAACGGTGTGACCCAAGCAACTCTAATTTAGAAAGTAGACACATGCATGGAGAGTGTGCCTAAAATGCAGAGTATCCTCATCCAACCTAATGTGTTTTCTTTTTCAATAAAACAAACGGCTTAATTGTAGCAATAGTCCTTGAACTTTACCCCTTGTTTAATATTAGTCTTTCAACTCCATATTAGTTTCTTTAGTCATCGAATTTAATAATGTATTGCGCAATTGGTCATTTTTACTAAAGCCGTCTATTTTTTTGTTAAATCTAGAGGTATATTAGGAACTTTATCCCATAATACTAAAAATAAATTTAAAAAATGAGAAAATAAGATAGAAAAGTTGCTAAAGTCCAACCATTTTCATTTTATCTTTTTACAATTCAATTTCATTTTGTATGAAGTTTTAATTATGTGTAATGCCAGAGAATTAAATTTGTAGACAAAATTTTGTAAACTAAATAACATGAAAATTAATGATTAAATTATGTGTACTTCTAGGGAGACTAAATTTGTAGACAAAGTTTTAAAAACTAAAGGACATGGAAGTTGATGATTGGTTTATTACTTACAAGTTAATAAACGTGCTTATTCTCATTGTTGACACATCATTTAGTTTGTAAATTTAGTCTCCAAATTTGGTCTCCCTAGTATTACCCTTGAATTATTACTTAAATGTTGATTAATGTGCTCATTCCTATTGGATGACACATCATTTAGTTTGCAAATTTTGTCTATCAATTTAGTCTCCCTACCATTACTGACACACCCGGACCCTGATATTACCAAATACCAGGGTAGACACGTGTTGGCCGACACCAGAGGGTGACGAAGCTATTTTAAACATGCATGCTAATAAAATATGCAATTAGACAGAAATACACCAATGCAGAACTGTGTTCAGAGCACACAACTAATCAAGAATGATGTGAAAGAATTATTATAAAAATGTACGAACAAATGAATGGGTCCTACATTGAGAAGACTAAAAGATACTTATGAGGAAGTGTCCTGATGCCAGGATCGTGTTACTCGATTCTAACTCTTGGAAGGTGCATAAAACAAAGGGTGAGTGGATCAAAATTTATAATAATAATACTAATAATAAGAAAACCGATTTCTTTCTTAACATACAAGCCCCCTATTTTGAAAACACAAATACATTACTACATAGTAGGTTTTCTGAAAATTCTAGCATGCCATGAAAATTATTCGTAAAACATGTACATGTAAACCAGTGCTCATTAATGGTAATATAGTCGCTCGAAGGTAAATCCATAAAACCTCCGTAAATCACATCAATGATGTACTCAATTAGGGGTATCATAGTGGCCCGAAGGCATAACCATCACTCGAAGGTGAAGCTGTACGACACTAGGCTACGCTAGTGAAGAAATCATGGTCCATCACCTGAAGGTGAAGCTGTACAACTCTGGGTTATGCTAGAGAAGAGAATATAACATATATATGTACGTGTAGTGGGTCCATCACTTGAAGGTGAAGCTGTACGACTTTGGGTTACACCAAAGAAGAAATATGGGGTTCATCATCCGAAGGTGAAGCTGTACGACTCTGGGTTATGCCAGAGAAGAAACATATACATATAACATAACACACTGACACTAGCCCTGGGCTAGTGAAGCTGGAAGTATGTCATAAATATCATCAATTGTGTCTTATGGCCATAAACGTCTACATACTCGGTTGTGTGTATGTGTTGTATGATAACCCACTAGACTTACCGAAAACGTATCTCAAAAGTCTCATATCAAATCTGGAGCTCAAAATCTCAAAGCCTAATCTCATAAATCCATGATAATTCATATTCGTAAATCTATAGAATTTCATATACGAAATCCAATAATTCATAACCTTTAGTAAAATGTAAAACATAATTTGATAATCATAATTAATGCATAAAATGTTAAATCATGAAATCATACTTTTCGTGAATGCAAGCCTAATATTTTATAAAAACATGCAAGTTAAGAAGGGGTGCACTCATAAGTATTCCACTACCAGAGAGCCGCTTGAATTGTGGAGGACTGGATCACTTCCAACCGATGCACGTAAACACAAATGGAGACCGTTTAATAAAACTCCACTATAACGATAGAATTTGGGAAAATGGACAGTAGATTCGGATTTGACACGTCGAAAAACCTAAGGAGGGACCTTGGTTTCCCTCTCCCCCCCCACGGGCCCCGGATACGGCAACGAAAATCCAATTTCCAGACCAATTCAAAAAATTACTAGATTTTACAGGAATGTAGAGCTCATCAAGCGGAAGAACTTTCATACCTGGGCCGAAGTCCAATTCGGCCGGGAAACACTTGAAAACCACCTCGACCTGTCGAAAACCACCTCGACCTGTCGAAAACCCAAAAATAGGTGATCTTTGATTCGACTTCCTCGCTGCATCGCTGCCCCCAAAATTGTCTAGGGTTTGTTCCTGGACTCGAGTTGAGTATTTTGGTGGTGGTGATCGATGGAAAATGTTTCAGAATTGGCAGATTCAGCCACCATGCACTCGCAAAACCTGTCGGTACAATCTCACATAATCGAGGTTAACTCCTTTTTCTTTTTTGGTGTAACTGGAAGAGAGAATGATAGGGAATGTTTTCCAGGTGGTGGCGAGCCTTGGATCACCAGAAAAATGCCGGAATCGACGTCGGGGAATGTGGAGGAACCGGGTTGGGGAACCGGGTCAAGGGTCAAGGGTTTGATATCCGGTTCATCTCCTTCTCTCCTCCCTCCTTTCCCTTTCTTTCCTCTTTCCTGATTGGCCCGTTCACCCCCTCATTTCCTTTATTTGTCTCTTCTTCTTCCCATCCTGGCCACACATATGGCACCCAGATTGCTACTCCAGCAAATCTGGAGCCTTCTAGATAATGGTCAAATGACCATTTCGCGCCTGTATTTGCTTGTCTATAACTTCTTCGTTATAACTCCGAATTACTTTCTGTTTACACCCACGCGTTCGTAACGATGAGTACTACCGAATACGCCAAGGAAAAGAGCATTATGCAACACGATAAGGCTGTCAACAAAAGTGAATATTTTTGCCTCGAAAGGCATTTTCGTAAATTCACTCTTTAAAATTTAAAATTACCGAAATATTTGGGGACGGGTCGTTACAATCTATCCCCCTTAAGAAAATTCAATCACCGAAATTTGAAATAACTTGCTATATGTAAAATACTCGAAAATAGGGAGAAAATATGTAAATATATACAAGGAAGAAATCAAGTTAGAGCGGCTGCATAAAAGAGAATGACATTCCATTGCGATCAGATTGCAATGATTCCTCTTTCATGCCTCTAAGCTCGTACCTTTTTCCTTCCTCGATATAATAATTTAGTATAATACTTATATAAAAGTATAAAGTTGAAAATACATATGATTATGTAGTAGCATAATGTCAGAAATTTGTACGTATAATGAGATAACGTCGAAAATTGATATATAACATAGAATTAGAATACTTGTACTAAATTTAAAACCAAAAGTGGAAATAACTCACCCAAAATTTGTAATAACAAAAATACACATATAAATAAAATAATGTTGTTTACAAATATTTGCACTGCAAATCAAAACCAAAAATGAAAATGGGCATTGCTCAAACATTCCTAACATCATGTACTCTGAGAATGGGTGTGTCTTGAGTTGAGTCCAAACCATAGCTAATTAATAACTATTGTCGTAGATGCTGCTTCAACCCACACATAGAAATTGACATCACAAACACCAGGCTTAGAATCTACATTTCTACCTTCACCAATTCCATGCTAAAAGACTATTTAGTCCCTAAGGCCACTTAGAATTCTTCTTGGTAAGTATGGTAAGCGTGCAAAAAGGTTATGCTCTTAATGTTCATGTCAGAATCAAAATGAAAATGGGCGTACATTTCAGCTGAGTCAATCCGTCATAAATTCCTCACAGATTTGGTGAGAAACCATGTCGAGTAGGCTAAAAGAACACTCAAGAGTTTAAGGGTAAAAACAAGTCCATTAAATCTAGAGTACAAGATATCTGGATTGAATATACAACTCCAATGCTTGAAGACATACAAATACTTAACTTGATTATGTGATGGCAATTGAAATGGTTGAACGCTAACTCAACTTGAACAATATCTGATGAAAACTGGCGAACGAAAACTTAGAATTCCTCGATCCAAAATTCACAACAATTCATTACAACAGTAGCTCCAAGAATATTAAATCACCAGTGGTGAAGATTCACTTGATAGGGTGCTGATTAGGTGACTAAAAGACTGACGATCACAACCAAAAACTTCGACATCTAAGTGGTCCTCCTGGACAGTCTGTCTACTTCAGAAATGATACGAAGAGCAATAGGGTAACTCAAGATTGACTAAGATATCTTTTAGTACCAAAATGTGAAACTAAGATTACAAACAGAATTGATGCAAACCAAAATGTTAGAGAGTCTGAAAGATTCGAGAATGAGGAATTCGGCCAAATAGTTCAAGGTACAGTCCTCACAGACTGATGGATAGTACACCAAGTGAGATGGTCAACAAACATCGAATCATCACAGTTGCCTCCACAGAGGGGTGTGATTAGGTTTTCAAGTAAGGGTGGTAGCCGTTGACTGAAGGTAGTAGATAGGACTGTTCGGCATAAGTGTTACTCAATCATGCGGCATCGGCGCATGGCAAATCATTTAGTAAACATCACTGTCGGATCCGAAATTTACTGGTGTTATCGAAGGGTGTAAGACAATGGTCGGGTGATACAACATCTTGAACAAAACTGACTTGTTTCCTAGCCAAAGAAAATGGAAATAGGACTATGGTCAAAGATTCGTTGAGAATTGTCGATAGAAATCGAAAGACCAATGGTTTTTCGTAATTCATGACACTTGAGAGGATTTTTGATTTTCAACTGTCATAATCTTAGATTTGGTAAGAATATTTACTGTTATGTTGACGTCTCCCAAGAAAGGTACGTAATCTAAGCAAGGTTGATATTTGAGGAATTTGGTACTAACTGACCTTATGATTGGAGTAGACAAGAATGTTATCAATAAAACAATCATCGAGAATTTTCCTGAGGGTCCACACAAATTCCCTCAGTGGAAACAACAAGCCCGAGGAAGTTGATTCTGTCTACCCTATAGATACATGCTAACATCATCCACAATTGGTGTTTCCCTAATTTCCTCTAACACAGACTTCAGATGTTTTAAGCGATCTCCCAACAGGTACGCCTCTGCCCACCATTCCTAAGGAACGTAAGTCGCAGAGGACCATCATCATTTCCAATCTTCAACTAGTCCCAACTAGACTTTATCCCACTAAGATTGCTCTATTTCATGTCATTTTGATGTAAATTTGACTCTGCCAGCCATTCCTAATGAGCGTATAATGTAGAGTTTGGATCCATTGTTGAAGGTCGTCCATCAATCAATTACGTTAAACTTGAGGCATAATCTTGTCATGAATTTCTTATGCTGCAAATAGGATGTAACTATTCAGGCAGAATGAGGATTGCACAACCATGCCGAATGACATTAATAAACAGAAGTCGTGACATCTAAATGATATCAAGGTTGACTACTAGAGTATGAGAAGATCCTAAGTATGCTCTGAACAAACCTTGCCCTAATACTAAACTGACACACCATGACCCCAATATCTCCATATACCAGGGTAGGCACGTGCTAGTCGACACTTGAGGGTGACGAAGCCATTTTAAACATGCATACTAAAAAAATATGTAATTAGAAAGAAATACACCAATGCAAAACCGTGTTCAGAGCATACAACTAATCAAGAATGATGTGAAAGAATTATTATAAAAAGGTACAAATAAAGGAATGGGTCCTACATTGAGAAGAGTAGAAGATACCTATGTGGAAGTGTCCTAATGCCGGGATCGTGTGCCTCGATACTAACTCCTAGAGGGGGCACAAAACAAAGGGTGAATGAACCAAAGTTTATAACAATAATTCTAATAATAAGAAAACCGATTTCTTTCTAAACATACTAACCCCCTATTTTGAAAACACATATATAAAACACATATATAGTATTAAATATTAGTTTTTTTCTTCTGAAAACTCTAGCATGCCATGAAAATCATTCGTAAAACATGTACATGTAAACCAGTGCTCAGTAATGGTAGTATAGTCGCCCGAAGGTAAATCCGTGAAACCTCCGTAAATTACATCAATGATGTACTCAACTACGGGTATCATAGTGGCCCGAAGGCATAACCATTACCCGAATGTGAAGCTGTATGACATTGAGTTATCCTAGTGAAGAAATTATGGACCATCACCCAAAGGTGAAGCTGTATGACTTTGGGTTACGCTAGAGAAGATAATATAACATATATATGCATATGTAGTGGGTCCATCACTTGAAGGTGAAGCTGTATGACTCTGGGTTACGCCAGAGAAGAAACATATACATATAACATAACACCGGCACTAGCCCCGGGCTAGTGAAGCTGGGTGTATGTCATAAATATCATCAACTGTGTCTTATGGCCATAGATGTCTACATACTCAGTTGTGTGTATGTGTTGTATGATAACCCACTAGACTTACTGAAAACGTATCTCAAAAGTCTCATATCAAATCCAGAGCTCAAAATCTCAAAGCCTCATCTCATAAATCCATGATAATTCATATTTGTAAATCCATAGAATTTCATATACGAAAATCCAATAATTCATAACCTTTAGTAAAACGTAAAACATAATTCGATAATCATAATTTATGTTAAATCATGAAATCATGCTTTTCGTGAATGCAAGCCTAATATTTTATAAAAACATGCAAGTTAAGAAGGGGTCCACTCACAAGTATTCCGCTACCGAAGAGCCACTCGAGCTATGGAGGACTGGATCACTTCCAACCGATGCACCTAAACACAAATGGAGACCATTTAATAAAACTCCACTATAATGATAGAATTTGGGAAAACGGACAACGGATTCGGATTCGGCACTTCAAAAACCAAAGAAAAGACCTTGGGTTCCCTTTCCATGTGCCGCCACACAAGCTTCCATGAGGCGATGGCCCAGAATGCCACGCACCACCGCATGTGGCGGTTTCTGGCGACGAAAACCCAATTTTCCGACCAACTCCAAAAATTACCAAATTTTACAAGAATGTTGAACTCATCAAGGGGAAGAACTTTCATACCTGGGCCAAAGTCCAATTCGGCCGGGAAACACCTGAAAACCACCTTGATTCGTCAGAAACCCAAAAATAGGTGATCTTCGAATTCGACTTCCCCACTGCACCGATGCCCCCAAAATTGTATGGGGTTTTTTTCTGGCCTCGAGAGGTGTATTTTGGTGGTGACGATTGATGGAAAACATTTCAGAATTGGCGGATTCCGCCATCATGCACCTAGGAAACTCGTCGGTACAATCTCATGAAATCAAGGTAAACTCCCGTTGGTTTTTGGGTGTAATTGGAAGAGGGAACAATGGGGAATGTTTTCCAGGTTATGGCGTGCCTTGGGTCGCCGGAATCAGCGTCGGGGAGTATGGAGGAATTAGGTTGGGGAACTGGGTCAAGGGTTAGGTTTTGAGATCCGGTTCCTCTTCTTCTCTCATCCCTTGTTTCCCATCCTTTCATCTTCCCTGATTGGCTCATTCCCCCCTCTTTTCTCTCCTCTTCTTCCCATCCTGACCATACACAAAGCACCCAAATTGCTGTCCAGCAAATCTGGAGCCTTCTAGATAATGGTCAAATGATCATTTCACCCATGTATTTGCTCTACTATAACTTCTTCGTTATACCTCCAAATTGCATTTCATTTCTGCCCACGTGTTCATAACAATGAGTACTACCAGAATATGCCAAGGAAAAGAGTATTACGTAACACAACAAGGCAGTCAACAAAAGTCAACATTTTTTCCTTGAAGGGCATTTTCGAAAATTGGGTTTGAAAGGGTAATTTTGGTAATAAATTTGGTTTTAAAGAGAGATTAATTCTTTAATAAAAAACGATATGGGTGAAGAGAGTAAATTGGGTGTAGAAGGCGGTTACATGAGTTCAAATAAAATTTCCTTTATTTATATTCTAGACTTTGTAATCAGTCTTAGTTATTATATTTTTTTATTAATAAAATCTGCTTTAAAATTTAAAATTACTGAAATATTTGGGGACGGGTCGTTACAATTACCTTTAAGGTTTTATTTGACAGCGAGTGTATTTATGTTGATCAAAACCTAGTCGGAACAAGTTGGCGCTTAATTCAAGAAGTTGTTCAATTTAAAGACAGATTCTATGTTCTTTGTGATCTTGGTATACTATTTTCTTTTAATGTTACTGCTCAATCCATCTCAGATGTGAAGGAGGCTACGCGTGAATGTGTTGACCCTAAAAAATACCAAGCCTACGTGGCGCGCAGGTCGAGTAATTAATAAGCTAACTACGTCCTTCAGTTATGTGCGGGGCATGCCAACTAGTCGCCCGAGCTTGGCCGAGGAGTAAAATGTGTTGATGTCACATTGAGCGCGTTGCTGACTTCTTGATCTTGCGACTGTGGATGAGGAAGGAATACGTCTTGGCCTTCGAGTTCTAGAGCTTGAAGACAAGGCTACTAGTTTTGCGAAGTTCAATATCAAATTCGGCTTTCAATATGCCGAATGTAGTAACTTGTAACACCTCACTTCGTCGAGAAGGCTAATGAGATGACCTTTGCTGATAAGGATTTGAAAATCCTTCTCGACCGAGACTTGGATAGATAACCAGTCGACCTTGACGCAGTACTGTTTATCCAAACTGAAGGTGCTCTAGGAATGGCTGATTCTACGGCAACAATGTTGTTTATCCAAACTGAAGATGTCACCGGTTGCCTTCACAGTGTTGTTTATCCAAACTGAAGGTGTGTTGGCGAAAAAAAAAAAAATCTCAAGATGTTTGAGAGGTTTGCGTAGGTCAATTTGTGTGTTGAATTGGAAAGGGGGCTTTAATGTTGTATACGACTCTGTATTTATAATGGCTGTATTTTGCTTAGCACGGCCTGATAACTTTGTAGAGTCCAATCGCCTCTCTAACTTTGTAGAATATCACCTGATATGTTGACTCTGAACCTTTAGATTGTGTGGCACCGCCTTAGCTATCCAATATCCCCCAAATTTCCTTGAAAAGATAACGATATCTTTTTCACATGCATGGCCTGACCAAACGAATGCGTCCTATTCCAACTAAAACTTCTCTTTTCCACCATGTTGGTCCAGGTACAACCATGCATGCATAATAAATTACCTTTAATCGCAATATAATCTGATAATTTAAATACCATCTTCCATCAAACTTATCATTTGACAAGCTTCATGATAAGACAAAAGCATATGCCATCCAACTCTTGCACGACATCAGTCAAACACCCATTCAATCTCATCTGTACCTCTTTGTTCTCTTATCTGACCAACATTTAATTTGCACGCAAATTGTTGTTTAACCAGATAAGAGTCCCAAAGCTTGAGATATATTTTGCATCTCATCTATCTTGTATCAAGATAATTCACCATCAAAAGATAATATCATGATTAAAACCACAATATATACTTCAATAATAATTATCTTAACTATTCTGCCATCCAACGGTTGAGAGCTATGTTCATCAACGGCCTTGATTGCACAATCGGGTCCAAACAAAATGTGAAGAAAATTTCGGCACTAGGAAGTATTATCTTGTGGTTTGTGAAAAATAAAAACTCGACCAAGGAAAGCGCGCATAGTTTTTTTTTTTTTTTTAAATTTTTTTTAACAAACAATATTATATACACTAAGTGGGAGGGGTGGACTTAGCTTCACAATGGGCTAGCAATAATATGGTCCAAATTTGTCTTTGGCGAGAATCAAACCTAAGACCTCTCACTTACAAATGAAGAGGAATACCAATAGACCGTGAAAAATATTATTATTCAATAGGTGCAATTACAATAATTTCAAACCATAATGTTTCAGATCCATACATCAAACAAAACCAAACCAAGAAAATAAAACATAGTATTTACAAACTAATAAGTAGGTAGAATCCATATTGGTGGTAAGGATTTTCTACAAACCTCTTTTCCTCAATGTTGTAGACATTGATCGAAAGCTCCGTACGGTCTTGCTCATCAGAGTCCCAGCATCTTGGTGGTAAAGATTTTCTACAAACCTCTTTTCCTCAATGTTGTAGACATTGATCGAAAGCTCCGTTCGGTCCAAAGCCTAACCCCCCTAAAGTCGAACCTGAAGGTCTAAACCTGCAAAACAGAACAAGCAACATCATAAGGTTAAAAAACAAACACATGAAAGTGAGATAAACTTGTATGCTGAGATTCACATTAATTAAGAAGCGGAAGCCAAGAAAGCCAACATAGTCTGAAAACAAAGCAGCACGAACCGCCATCAAATGGGAATCATGCCATACCAAAGTTGGAGTAGACAAGTCCATGTTAGCAAAATTGTCCGCAACCACATTTCCTTCGTGATATATGTGAGAGGTATAGAAAGTCATCTTCCTAATGCGGTCCAAACAAATAAGGGATTTTTAACAAAACACTCCTAGTATTGTTCACTTTTAACGAAAAGAACAATTTTACTCTAAAAAGTCACTCCTGGTACTATTCACTTACAACACCTTTTTGTCTTTTTAATTAAAACTCAAAGTTTTCAAACCCTTTTCATTAGTTTTCCTAACAAATAAACCATTGTATATGAAGAGGCCAAGGAAGAAACGCATGATTAGGTAGCTTAATTCCAACTATGTCATGGACACCCTCAAATGGAATGCCTTTAACATAGCCAAAAACTAAGGACCTAACCATAAGACAACTATGATGTCTCAGGTCAAATGATTATTTTGCATTATCCGAACTATGAGTTCTCAAATGACATGAGTATGATAATTCTTTGTTGATCGCGTTCACTCGACTCACTCTATATTGAGTACCTTCATACTTGGTCTTGGTATGATTCACATCAATGACCCGAGACCAGACACTCTTTAGGAGAGAAGACATAGTATGCGCTGATCTATCCGGATTGTCAATACCCAATTTTCAATCCTATGTTCATGAACGTTTAAGATATGTGGACGTGAGAGAAATATCTCATGAATCTAACTTTTTAGATTCATTATTTTAATTACAAATTCCATAGATTTATTGTTTAAGCGTACAATATTTAATGAGATAACCCTAAACAATAATCTTTGTCCTTAGATTAAACGAGTTTAATTTAACATGTGACATGTCTATAAAATATCATCTTATAATTGAAATTATGGCACATTTCCAACTGCATCCTTACCCACCTCAGTTTGTAATTTTCTTTTCTAATTTGAGAGAGAGAGAGAGAGAGAGAGAGAGAGAGAGAGGAGGAGGAGGAGGAGGAGGAGGAGGAGGAGGAGGAGGAGGAGGAGGAGGAGGAGGAGGAGAGGGGAGGGGGGGGGTGTTGGATGCGACGAATGATGCACTGGTCGAGTGTTAGTTGTGGCGTCTATGTGTTTGTTGATGTTATTCCTCTTTTTTCCACAATTTTATTTTAACTTGTGTTTATGTACGTGGCAATATATCTTTGGTTATGCGGACCTCACATGGATGCCATATTCCGTGTAAATTATTTTCCAACTACAACAATAAGTCAAATCAAATTGTGGCCCTTATTATTAATTTTTTAGTTGATGTGTCTAATTTTAATTTCTTTTCAAATACGTCAGTGCAAATAATGGAATGATATTGACTCGGAAAGCTAGTGCCTAATTTACGTTGAAGCAGATATTTTTCTTCTTAGTTTTGTGGACCATTTTCTTTTGCAAAGATTGGTAATATCTTTGAGTGACATGAAGTTTCTTTGGCAATGGTTTTTCCCAAGCAAGATGCAAGAGGGAACAGAGCGTGTGGGCGGGCCTCAAGAGACCTTTTAGGGGGCGTTTGTTTGCCCTCACTAAGTTGGACTGGACTGGACTAACTATTAGTCCAATACTGTGTTTGTTCCATGCTGGGACTAACATTAATGAGACTAAAAGGGACTAGCATGGACAAAACCCTTCACTAAGAGGTCTTAGCGAGACCCCCCAATAACCATGGGACTAGCTAAGACTATCCTCTCTTTCTTGTCCTCGTCATGCTCAACGACTACTCCCGACAGACTCCTCGTCATCTCCGGTCACCTAGATCAATCATTAACTTTCCAAGATCCATTTCACAACCAACTTTCATATAAAATATACCAAATTGAAGCTGGGAGTGACAAGATTACGATTTTACCTAAATCGAAGCCAAAATGTGGTCGGAAAATGGCCTGGAAGTCTCGGCCTATTTGGGCTTCTTCAAATCCATGACATATTTGAGCATTCAAAGCTAAGATCTCGGTCCATGGATGGTGATGAATTTTTTGGCGATGCTAACTTCATCCAATTTAACGAGGGTTGGCCGGCAAAACACATCAGGAAACCTGCAACTCGTCGGGAAAATTGGAGTCGTGAGGTTCCGTTTGAACAACGCATAGCTAGAGAGGGAGGGAGAACAGAGAAATAGAGACTGGAATCAATAAGGTGTTTGACCAGGAATGAGAAAGAGACATGAATTGAGAGGTATAAGGGGAAAAAAAGGGAAGGGGTGGGACGATGAGAGAAGAGGAAAAGAGTGGGACGGAAATGGTAGAAAAAGATAGAGAAAAAGATAAGATCATAATAAAATATTAATAATTTATATATTAAATAATATAATATTAGAATTTGTTATTATCTAGCTTCTTAGTCCAATACTGCACCAAACGCTTCACTAAGTTAGTCCAGTTTAGTCTAGTCTAAGCCAGTCCAGCTTAGTCCTTGAAGCTAATCCAGTCCGAGATAATCCGGCGCAACAAACGCCCCCTTAGAGGATTCCTTATCACGCCACACACGGAGATCTTTCCATTTATAGGTAAGAGGGCTTCTCTTTTACCGTTTTCTACTAAGCAATAAAACTGCATCCCCTGATGTCCGCATCTCCACTTAATTGATTAACCTCACAACCTTTCTTCACTTTCTTTGTTAAACTCTTCCTACAGGTTAGGTCTTTTTATCCCATTTTAATAGTGTATTAGTTTATCTTTTTTAATAAATTTCTTGAGAAACTTGGAGCAAATTATTAATAAGGTACCGGCAGAGATAGGAAGACAAATAATTGAACCAAGATAGGAGACATTAACATTGAGAGAGTAGGGTGGAATCGGTCTTCCCACGCCTTTGTTGACAAGAATCTTAATTAATGTTAGACGGCAACTTGATATGATTCCAATGGTAGAAGAAAAGTCGTTTGTAGTGAAGGGAAGCCCAAAGGTCCATTAATTTTCACATTACACAATGACGTCCATTAATTTTTCTGATTTGGATGCTCTTTTTGTTAACATCATTGCTGCGTAGTTACCACTATCTTTCCAAGTTCTAAGTTCTGAGTATGGCCTATCAATCTAATCCAATGGCTGTTGTATATTGTGTTCCAAAAGAATTGAATAATCCAATTAGTAAGTCAAGTTAATACTTGCCACTCTAGTTGTTATTGTCTAATTTATGAATTGAGATTTTCACATAGGAAAATTTTATTTGAACCCCTGTAACCTCTTTCTATATCCAGCTTACTCTCTTCACCCATATTATTTTTTATTAAAGAATTAATCTCTCTTTAAACCCAAATTTATTACCTAAACTACCATCTCAAACCCAATTCAAAATGTTAAGTTATCTTTACACCCATTCTCTTTATAAAATAACATGTAATTGAATTTTTTTTAAAAGAGGCGTCCTTGCCCCCCCCCCCCCCTTCCCCCCACCTCTTCCCACTAGCATTTCCATGGCTACCTTTTTTTTTTTTTTTTTTTTCTGCTACCAAATCCAGACATTTGCCATTTTTCTTTCTACTGATGTGTATAAACAACAAATCAAACAATTCATCCCCTTCTATTTATCAACAAGCAAAGAAGTTTATAATCTAAGAACATTGGTAATAAGTTTTTCCTTAGAATTTTCCAATTGCAGAAAGTTTAACAAACCATTCGGGATTGATGAAAAAATTGAAACCAAAATACTCATCTTCTGAACTTCAAAAAAAAAAAATTGAAATCAAACAAACAAAATATTCATAAATTGAGTCATACCTTATTTGGAAGATTCAAAACTTCAAAATCACCATCCATCAATAAAAAAACTTGTTTTTCTCTACAAGACCTATTAGGGTTTTAGCCAGAATGAACGTAGAATAAACAAGAAGTGATGGTAGGGTTTAATGGGTTTATTGATAAATTTGAGTTTTATTATTAATTTCATTTTGTACTTAATAGTAATTATGAAATAAGGTAAAATAGATAACTAGGTGTAGCAAGAGGTTACATGGGTTCAAATAAAATTTCCCTTTCGCATTCACATTTTATCCCTATGCATTACCAAAACAAGGGTAAATTACATTGTGTACCCTCAAGTTTAGATGCTATTGTAACTTCATACAACATCTTTAAAACCTTTCAATCTTATACATTATTTATCTTTTCATTTCAATATCATACATCCGTCACAATTTTTGTTAATTTTTCCATTATCTGCCTACATGGATGCCGTGGGCTCCACAATATATGTGCCACGTGTATAAAAGTACCAAAAAAAAATTCCATTTAAAAAAAAGTAGTTAAAATAATTTTATTTTAAAACTAAAAAAAGAAAAAGAAATGAAATGCAGAACTTCATCTTCATCACCGACACTCCTTACCGCCGAATCCCAGATCAACAACCAAAACCATTCTCCAACTTGCCCAATACATTCAGAACCTTGAAATCGTCACGACTTAGTACCGCTGAGTTGCTCTTCAAAGGAGATCTAACCCAAAAAAAGCTCTCAACCCACCTTAAAAAGCCCCAGATTTTGGGTCCGTTTGGATCTCGAGCCGGAAATTGGGGAAGACGAGGCGAATCAGGTCAGGTTTGAGCGAGGGAGAGATCTAAGGTTCTGAGAAAAGTCGTTGCGGCAGAGGACGAGATTTATGTACACCCTGAGAAATGAACCCTTCGAGTGGGAATAGAGCGATGAAACGGGTCGCCGTAAAGCTAGTTATCTATGAGACAAAGGTGGTTTAATTGTTTGAGGTTAAGCGGGTGTATTCAATTGAGAATTTGAGAGATTTAAATGGATTGTTATAGAGTTTAATTGATTTGTAGGGATTCCATGTAACATTTTGATTAATTCCCAATTCCTTCAAAATCTCATGGAAAGAGGTGAGATTTGTGGATGATTAAAATACACTATGAAATCTCTCTAATTCTCTTTAATTCCTCAACTTTATCAAATTCTTTAAAATCAAATTCTAATTGAATACACCGGGAATATTATAAACTTCTTTAAAATTCTGATTGAATACACATTGAATTTCAGAGAATCACTTAAAATCCTGATTGAATACACCTAGATTCGTTAAAAGAATTAAATTCCCTCAAAATACCAATTGAACACCCCCCTCCCACCCAAGAATTGGAGTGGGAATTTTGCCGCATAGTAGGTTGGAGAAGGGGTCCAGCATGGCGAGATTGGAGAGGGAGAAGGGGAAGGAAGGGATTGGGTCATTGGGGGAGAGGGACGGGAGGAAGAGCGCAGGGACTTGACATCATACACCGCCACCGGCCTCCCATTTGCTTTCGGGGAAAGATGGACATAAAACTTTGAGGAGTCCATATATGCCTCTGCGCCTGCAAAAAGAAAAAGGTGAAGGAAGATTCAGCAACTGTCAAAGCTAAGGCAAAAGGGTTTTTCTTGTTGGGCTTTAGAAATTTGGAATTAGGGTGGGGAAAGATGGTAGAAAACTAGATGGCAGCCGTGCCGGGGGAGGGGGCGATGGTGGTTTGGACGGAGAATGTTTTTGGACATTTTATTAGGTTTTGTTTTTATTTAATTTTATTTCGGTTTGGTTTTATTAAACATTTAAATATTATTTATTTATTTACATGGCAAAATTAACTTCCAGATCAGCAAAAATATGGGACTTACAGTTGCCACCCCACTGATTAATGGTCAAATTAACAGATTGACTAACGGATATATGAATTTATAAATAAAATACAAGTAGATGTATGTTATTGAAATGTTTTAAAGATAATGTATAAGGCTGCAATTGCATTCAAATGTGAGGGAGTAAAATGTAATTTACCTTTTTTATTAGGATAAGTCTTCCAAAGGAAAATATAATTATTTCATTTCTAGAAGTCTTCATTCAACAAAGGCGTTTCGTCCACTCTTCGGATTCGACGAAACTTCATAGCCTTTCTTTTCCTAACAAATAGGGGTGTGCTCAGAAAAAATAAAATTAAAAAAAAAAAAAAAAGTGAGGAAATGGAAATCATCTCCAGTCAATTTAATTTCTAGTAATAAAAGTAAATCAAGTCAATACCATGATCAGTTTTACTTTCTTATTGATTGATATATTAGATTTTTATTTGTATTTCCACACATCATTGTTATTGAATGATATTGACAGAGAAAGCTAGGTTAGTTTACGTTAAAAAGCAGATAGTTTGCTTCTATCCCATCATGTACGAGCGAGTGACACATTCGTTTTTTGTTAAACGTAAAATTTTGGGGTAATTAAAGACAAAAGGTTAATTGTGCCAAAAGAAAAGAAGTGGGATGGATGGATGGATTGATGTTTGTAAAAATTGGTGGCTGAAGCTTTAAGTAGTAATATCGATGATTCGATCCATCTGATGAAACACGAACACGTTGCCATGTGAAGAACCAGACACTTGGATCAACTACAAACAATATATAAATTAATAAAGAGATAATGAACCGTCCAAGAGGAAATTAAGATTTGATCAAATAAATGAGCGTTTGAATTTTTCTTCTTGTTTGTTTGTAGAGTACGTGTCCTCTTTTAAGATTGATCAACTGCTGCGAGCCTTACGAGTTACAACACTGCTTCTTGCGTAATTAATCAGAGGGAAATTATGAAAAACAATATTGATTGAAACAAGAAAAAGAAGGAGAAGCTTGTGGAGACTACATACATTTGTTTCACCGGATAGAAGGATCTCAACACCTTTAAATTCAAGAACAATAGCTATAGTGCTACTATGCACTGCCATCAAAACTACAAGCAAAGTATAGCCTCTACCCTTCACGAATGAAAGGAGAAGAAAGTGTGACATTTGCACAAGTTGCTAGACTTTAAAATTTTAAATCCTATATATATGTTTCTGCTAGTAATTATGATTTAGAAAATGTGCTGATTTTGTTCCTAAATCCTAATAAAAATTGAAATCAAACGAAAAAAAAAAAAATTGCAAAAATCGATTCATACTTTAGTTGGAGGATTCAAAACTTCTAAATCATCATCTATCGTTCAAAAAGAGCTTGTTTTTCTCTATGAAAGTGTCTTAGGTTTTAGTTAGAATGAACGTAGGATAAAAATTCCATGATGGTAGAGTTTAATTATTAGATGTGGGTTTATTGATAAATTTTAATTTATTGTTAATTTCATCTTGTGGTTAGTGGTAATTATGCAATAGGGTAAAAAAGACAATTCACATTCAAAGTTTAAATTGGGTGTAGAGAGAGGTTTTATGGGTTCAAATAAAATTTCTCTTAATCAGATCATTTTGTCGATATTGCGTGTGAGTGAGTTTTGTGGTCAAACTTTTGACCTAATTAATAAATTAATTAATTACGGATCACACTCGGCTTTAACTATTACAGCTGAATGCATACTTTTCTTCTGTAAAAGGCTATATATGTGTATATATATACTTGCAGTATTGTAATCTTCTTCCAAATTACTTTCCAGTTTCCAATAATGGAGCCTAAATACTTTTTGTTCTTCATTGTTGTTAAGATGCAGGGTCAGGGAATTAGGTGCTTCAAACTATTTCATGCTTCAATATTTGTGGCGCTAATTGTGCTACAATATTGCATCATTTCCCAATCCCTTGAATTCAATAATATTTCTTCAGGAGTAGTTGGCCACAGGGATTTTGTTAAGGTGCCGAAGGTGATCAGGTGCATAGAGAGGGAAAGAGAAGCACTCCTTGCTTTTAAACAGGGCCTTGCAGATGACTACAATCTCCTCTCTTCGTGGGGAAGAGAAGTCCACAAGCAAGACTGTTGCAAATGGGTAGGTGTCCACTGCAGCAACCGAAACAACCATGTTACTCAACTTAATCTTGGAAGGGATCGTTTGGATCAAGCTTACTCACTTCAACAGAAAGGACAGCAGGAGTATATGGGATATTATTTGCAAGGTAAGATGATAAGTCCTAAACTGATTGAGTTGCAGCATTTGAAATATTTGGCCCTTTCTTCTGTGAACTTCAATGGGACCAGACTTCCAGATTTCATTGGTTCTCTTTCCAATTTAAGACACCTTGATCTCTCTAATGCCTTTTTTGGTAGTCGATTTCCAAGTCAGGTTGGAAACCTTACCCACTTGCAATATCTCGATATCAGCATCAATTACTTTAACCATGTAGAAAATCTAAATTCATGGCTCCCTCATCTTTCTTCTTTAGCATATTTGGACATGAGTAACACCAATCTCAGTAATGTTCGTGACTGGCTAGAAGCAATTAACAAGCTCCCTAAACTTACGAACCTGAATTTACTGGGGTGTGGTCTTGCGTCTCCTGCAATTCATTTCAGTACTCTTTTTAATGTAAATTCTTCCAAAACTCTTGCTCATGTTGATCTCGGTTACAACCAACTCACTTCTCCTTCAATTTTTTTATGGTTGTCAAACTACAATGTCAGCCTTGTTGATCTTGCCCTCTCTTCCAACAGTTTAACTGGTTTAATTCCCCATGTTTTTGGAAACATGAGCTCTCTTGTCCACCTAGATCTCGGTGACAACCAAATTGAAGTAGGGATTCCACAATCTTTTTCCAAGTTATGTAATCTGCAAGCATTGTACCTTGACAACAATATTCTGAGTTTACAGCTGTCCTGGTTGGTTCAAATATTAATGTCTACATGCCCTGATCAGAACTCATTAGAGACTCTGTACCTGACAAACAATCATCTTTCTGGATCAATTCCGAATCTCACAAACTTTTCATTGTTGAAAGAATTAGATCTCTCTTTAAATCATGTAAGTGGAACAATACCTGAAAGCGTTGGGCATATGTCTAATCTGGAGGACATGTGGTTGGGTATGAATGCTTTGGAAGGGATAATTACGGAAACCCACTTCTCCAATCTCTCCAGATTAATATCTTTGGATCTGTCCTCAAACTCACTAGCTTTAAGCTTCAGTTCTAATTGGGTTCCACTTTTTCAATTGCAATACATTTCTCTGGGGTCTTGCATGATGGGTCCACATTTTCCAAAATGGCTTCAAACTCAGAAAAGTTATTTGAGCCTTGATATTTCTAATGCAGGAATTTCTGATATCCTTCCAAATTGGTTTTGGGGCATGTCGCCTCAAGATTATATAGATCTCTCAAACAACCAAATTCGAGGAATAATTTCAAATCCAACATTTGATTTTTCATCCTTCCCTCAAAAGGTGAATTTGAGTTGGAACCAATTGGAAGGTCCCATTCCTACATTTCTTTCCAAAGCATCATCTCTAGATCTCTCCAACAATAAATTTTCAGGGTTGGTTTCATTCTTGTTTCCAAAGACTCCAATCAAGGCTAGTAATTTAACCTTTCTTGATCTCTCAAGCAACCAATTATCCGAAGAACTTCCCGATTGTGGGATGCATTTTGGAAATCTAGTCTTTCTTGATTTGAGTAACAATGCCCTGTCCGGGAAAATTCATACCATAGTAGATTCTTTGTATTCTATTCAAACACTAAAACTAAATAACAATAGGTTTGTGGGGAAATTGCCTTCATCCTTGAAGAACTGTACAAGACTCACAGTTTTTGATGTTGGAGAAAATGAACTATCGGGTTTGCTACCTGAATGGTTAGGAGTTGGACTTCTAAATTTGGCTATCCTTATCCTCCGTTCCAATCACTTCTATGGAAGCATTCCATCACAATTGTGCAATATGAGAAGCATTCAAATTCTGGATCTCTCAATGAATAACATCTCTGGAAGTATACCCAAATGCCTCAATAGTTTAACTCTTTTGGCTCAAAAAGGAAGTTCAAGACTAAATATCACACATGAGTATCAGGGAGTCTATAGGGGAAACTCGAGCGTTTTTTATGATTATGCTGATGAAGAATCCTTGATATGGAAAGGAGTAATGTCCAAATTCAAAAGTACTCTGGGGCTTGTAAAGAGCATTGATCTGTCGAGCAACCGATTAATGGGGGAGATTCCTAGTGAAATCACTGATCTTGGGGGGTTGGTTTCTTTAAACCTGTCGAGAAACAATTTGACAGGTCAAATAACTCCAAAGATCGGGAAGTTGCAATCACTAGACTCGCTTGATCTATCAAACAACCAAATATATGGTATGATTCCAACAAGTCTCTTTCGAATATCAGGCCTTGGTAAGTTGGACTTGTCAAACAACAACCTGTCGGGAGAAATTCCAATGGGGACTCAGCTCCAAAACTATGAACCTTCTGATTTTGCTGGGAATCCTCTGCTTTGTGGAATTCCACTTCAACAATTGTGCTCTACTGAGGAGCAACCAGTGTTCAGAGATCAAGTTGAAGAGAAGGATGGGCTTATAACATCAGGATTTTACGTGAGTTTAGTACTTGGATTTGTTGTTGGATTTTGGGGAATTTGTGGGAGTTTGATATTCATCAGGTCATGGAGATACACATATTACAAGTTCTTGAACTATGTCTATGATTGGCTTTATGTGCGGGGCGGCTTTGATCAGGCGACGAAGAATGACTATTGGGTAAATTGTAAGTACTCTTCCACATAATGAATAATATTATTGCAGTTTTGAGTCTATTAATACGATTGGCTAAGTGTATTTTTAATTTTTTACACAGAAAACTGTAGTATAATGATAATATCTTTTTCTGAATCATTTTAGCTCGTGCATCCACCGTTCGTAAGCCATGCTCTCTTTCAGCTAGAGAAGGAGATTGAAGACTGCAACTTGAAGTTCTTTTTTTGGTTGATGTGAATCATATGATTTTTTTTTTTTTTTTTTCAAATACGACAGTGCAAATAATGGAATGATATTCAGTGAGAAAGCTAGGCCTAGTTTACGTTAAAGCTTCTTAATTTTGTGGGATTTTTGGTCTTGCAAAGATCGATGTTATCTTTGAGTGGTTAGGTCTTCTTTATCGAGAAATTTTTAGTTGTAATGGGAACAAGTGGTACACCACGTGTTTTAATAAGAATAGTGAGATCTTTTATTTTTTAAGTTATTAATTTTTTAGCACACATATCCCACAATTTGTTTAGTAACAAATGATGTAGCATCCTGTGTACCGGTCACACTAAAAAAATCTCCTCTTTATCCCCTTTTTAATAGGGGTAATGTTTAGAAGACTAAATTTGTAAACTAAGTTTTGAAAACTAAAGGACATGGAAGTTGATTATTCATTTATTACTTAAACATTGATAAATGTGTTAATTCTTATTTGTGACATATTATTTAATTTGCAAATTTAGCTCCAAATTTAGTCTATTTTTTCAATAAATTTCCTTGGGGAAACTTCTAACAAATTATTAATCAAGTTACCGAGGGAGAAAAGAAAACAAATAATTCAACCAAGAATGGAGACATTAACATTGAAGGCGTATGGTAGAATCGGTCTTCCCACGCTTTGGTTGACAATAACCTTAATGTTAAACAACAATGCTTCGGTGTTCAAAAAAAACAACAATGCTTCAGCCAACGTAAGACATGAGGGTACCAAAGGTTTTTGGTAATAGGGTCGCTGCCAAAGGTCCATTAATTTCCACATTGAACAATGACGTCCATTAATTTTTCTGATTTGGATGCTCTGTGTTAACATCATTGCTGTCTAGTTACCATTATCTTACCATTATCTTTCCGAGTTATGAGCATATGGACTATCGGGCTAATCGAATTGGTGTAGTATATTTTGTTCCAAGCGAATTGAATAATTCAATTAGTAAGTCAAATCAATACATGTCACTCGAGTTGTCTATGTCTAATTTATGAAGTATACTTGCAGTATTGCAATCTCTTCCAAATTACTTTCTAGTTTCCAATAACGAAGCCTAAATACTTTTTTAGATAACTTCATTTTAATCTTTAAAAAAGATGAGTTAGACTATAACCTTGTTTAAGATTAAAATCCAATTTTAGTCCCTAGTACATTTAATCATCTCATTTATTAGTTATATTTTGATGTTTTATTTATCTTTTTATTCCTATTTTAATGAATTAATTACATTTAAATTTAATTTATCATAACATTTTAATGTCTACATTTAGGCAACTAATTTTTTTTTTGTTTAATAATATATAGTCCAATAACAATTTTGTATTCTCTTCATTTAGGTACATTAATATATTTGAATATTTCGGTATATCCATCAATACAAATATATTGGTACATTAAACATATACATGCATTTTGGTACACACATTTGAGTTTTTATTTTTTTATTTTTTTTTGGTACAATGATATATTTTACACTAAAGCGAGGGGGGTTCGGCTAAGCCACACAATGAACAACTTAATTTGGTATCGAATTCGCCATCAACGAGATTCAAACATGATACCTCTCATTTGAGTATTGACTTTCAAGTACATTAATTCAATATACTATATTTCGGTACATACATTTCGGTACGTACATTTTGGTACATACATTTCGGTATTGACATTTAGGTACATTAATTCAATATAATACATTTCGGTACGTACATTTTGGTATGTATATTTTGGTACATACATTTCGGTACGTATATTTCGGTACATACATTTCGGTATATATATTTCGGTATATACATTTTGGTACGTACATTTCGGTACATACATTTCGGTATTGATATTTAGGTACATTAATTCAATATAATACATTTCGTACATACATTTAGGTTCATTATAATATTTTTTGGTACTATCATGTAGGTACAAAAAAGTCAATTATATATATTTTGGCACAACACAATCATGTATTTATATATTTTATATCATAAATTTCTTTTAATTTTTCTCTACCAAATCTTTGAAGACTAATGCACTGCTAAAGCTCTTTTCAAAGAACGCACAACCAAAGCCGAAGCTTTTCCATCGACCAAAGTCGAAGCATTCCCTTGAAGAATCAATAAGCACTTGTGCCGATTCCTTCAAGACTTTGTTGCAAGCTCAAAACCTGTAACGACGTTTGATTCAAGATCAAGTCATCAAGACCCTTGAATCAACGAAATCCTACATTAACACTACCTTTGCCACAGCCCTAAACCTGAGGTGAAGACTATCCACGCATTGTTTCAAGCTTAAAACTTGAAGCAATCGTTCAATCGTTCATCCGAGATTAAGTCATTGCGACCCTTGGATCAACAATCAACCAACAACATCAAATTTGAAGACTAAATCAGAGGAAAATTGTAAACAAAGATTGTAACCTACAAATTCAATCAATACAAATCTACTCTGTACACGTGTTCTCGTTTCATTTGTTACAGAATTTTCGTGTTTACAACACCATGTCTCAGAACTTGAAATGTTCTAACTTTAATGCTTATGGATATCTTATTTCCATAGCACCAATCACAATCTTGTTCCTTCCATTTAATGGGTTGTCGAACTGTAACAAGCTCGATTTCAATGATTTGGACGTTTATTGACCGAAACCACTTTATATGGGTACAAGAGGTGAATTTCCACTTGATTATCAAGAAATTGAGTAACCATTGAAGCCAACAATGGCATGGAAGAGCTGAATAAGCCTCTACCATGATCTTCATATAAAGACTTATGCCTAAAGCATAACAAATGGAAATACCTCCCGAATGAGGATTCCATAGCTCTTTGGCTCGCTCTTACAAAACGTTTAGTCATGAAAAACATTGCCTGAAGCGCACCATGATTACGTCCATGAATGAGTACAATTTTGAAGTTTATAAATTCGATCGAAAGTTGACTGGAGAATACTTTGCTCGTCCTTCCATGTTTCTAACTCGCTCTTAAAGAAGCAGTGTAGAGAACGGAAGTTTACCAAAATTCTCGGATCTGTTTACTACCACACTTATGAGAGAATGGTACCCCAGAAATTCGACTAGGAGGTATTTAATGGTATAGACCTAGATTCGGTCAGAGTCTACCGAATGGTGGTGCCCTGCTTTGGTAAGGATGCACCGACATACATGCTTTACTTCGGCAGAGGTGCACTGAACAGTATTACTCTACTTCGGCAAAGGCCTACCGAATAGATCCCTCTAGCTTCGGTTGGAGCTTACCAAACCCAAGTCTGGGTTTGTCTCTCTCACAATCTAATTTCGAGTTTGTTTATACAACGTATGGTAAAATTAGGGCTTGCCAAGGTGTGGCACCATGCCCGAAGCGTGCTCCTTGGCACCTAAGACCTAAAACTTCAAGAATAAAGGATAGTATCACTAAACCTCACCCTACAGAATCTACTTTCGTTTTGATGGAAGAGATCATTGGTTATGCACATGTTTGTGCCCATACCAATGTCGTTGAGAAGTACCATTCTCGTAATCAATATGTGAGACTAATTTTGCTCCACCGAACATCGTTGAAAAAGCAGAATTTTGACATGGATGGCCCTGTTGATCGAATCCCCTTAGTAAACCATTTACTTTGTGAACATTTTTCTATGTTCTTGGATTCAAGTTTGGTGTTCATTTTAGTTATGGATAATCTTATGGATATTGTCCTCGAATATGAATTAATTGAATCATGTTTCTTGTATACATGTGACCGAATTTAATTCAACACGTGATTAGGTATGAATGTGGAAAAGTTAGTAGTCTGGATGAATGTGATACTACGCACACTAACTTTATACCTAAATCACATCTCTAGCACCGACTTTAAGTCTATATAACTTGATTAAGAACATTGGCACGCTCCTCGTTGTATGAATGGTACTAATTACCATTTAAGAGACCTTATATTCTCTCCATTCCAGAAGAACGTCATTGTGTTTTAAGGATATTCAAGATGACAATGATCATGAATGAAACCACTAATGGAAAATAGAGTGGAATATCTTTGCACCACCTCCAAAATACAAAGCCCGAAGCTATATTTTGAGGCCAATGGGCTGCTTCCCAACTGGGATGCGCCACATGTGGCCGGCCTAAAGCTCGGTGATTGAGCATTGGTGATTGAGCAGTTTACTTGCTTTGGCACGACCATTTGGGACACTTAGGTTGAACAATGATGCTACGACGCATCTCCTTACCAAAAGTAAAGATCTTGTGCCTACAAGCACACTTTGCCAAGCTCGCTCATTAAGGGAATTTGATTTTCTATATCATTCCTTGCAAAGATACAAAACGACCTCCTTTTCACAGTGGATTCAAGGGAATATATGTGGACTAATCCAACCAAAATACGGATCATATAAATACTTATGGTTTTGGTTGATGAATCGAAAAACTGGTCACATGTTTGTCCACACATATAAGTTTGGAAGATTTGAAAATGCTGGTGAGTTTATATCGATAGTTTTCGATAAAGTATTGCATGTCTTTTGGGTTTATAATTAAACATTGAATTCTCATGTTCACCCCAAAATGGCCTCACAGAGATATCATAAAGCACAATATAAATGATCGTTCAAACCTTGGTGAACGCACCAAGCTTTCAATTTCTACCTAGGGCTATGCAAACTTGTACGCAGCTATATTGGTCCGCCTTGAGGCCCATTACCACCTAACTTATTCGACATTACAGTTGATTACCAAGTATGAACCGAACATTCGTACTTACGCATTTGGGTGTGCATTTTATGTGCCAAGTTGCGTCGCCGCAACGTACCAATATGGGTCCTCAAAAAAGGCTATGAATCTTTGTCGATTACGATTCTCTTTCCCACTAGCTCTCTTTAGAGCCTTTGCAAGCGATCCTTTTACTGCTCATTTTGCAGATTGTCACTTCAATGAGACAATCTTCGTGTCGTTAAGGGGAGATAAGAACGTCAACGTTCCTGTAAAATGACGCGAATTTGTGTGGACATTACCCACTATGTCTCATCTCGATCCGCATACCGCACAAGTGTGATACAAAAGTGGGATGTATTCTAGCTTTTAGAATGTTGCTCCAGACGTATTCCTCTAATCTAGCTAAAGGGATGAGATCATATACCAACTACAAATATGCCTGCAAGGATAGACGTACTTAACGGACATTAAGTCAACATCCTGAAGGGTGTGCCGCCCCTGAATGACGGTTTGGCCTCCCATGTCGAATGACCCGATACCTCAACGGATAGCTAATCAATAGGATTCTCTTCCCTAGAAGAGAAAGGTCACAACATAAAAGGAATCTATACTTGATTGCTATCTCAATCATTTCCATCTTATGAAATTAATCCTGATTCCTCCTGGGACTTGAAGTTCTTGGTCCAATATACTAGTTTAGATAAGATAATGGAATTGGAATGAGATTATCATCGATGAAGTTTTCACTTATATGTTAGCTACTGATGTAAATGAAAAGCAATGATATCGAACCGTGTTTCGTTGATTAATGACAACGTAGAACTGATTGGACACCGAAATTACAATCCAGGTTAAATTCCTTACCTAAGTGTGTTTGGACTTGTCATTCCTACATTGCCCAAGGTAACCCTCTTGTGTTACTAGTCGAAAAGGAAGCATAATGAGATGAATGAAATAGTGTGATATGATGCACTGCTTCCGGAGCAAGGTTTCTCTAAACGCCTAGTGATTGACAGCAGCATTATGAAATGTGGTTAATGTTTCTCTATGGGGATATTAATACGGAGATTTACATGTAAGTTCCCAAAGAATTACATGAACTAGTTCAAATAGTTTAAATCACGGAACACCCTTTCAACTCGTTTAAGGCGTTCACTTTACAGATTAAAGCAATCCGTCGGATGTGGTAATACCCGTCTAAGTGATTATTTGATCATTTATGGATATGAATGAATACCCTTACGTGTTAAACTATAAAATCTTATTTCGAATTGCTAAGAGTTATAGTTTATGTCGTTGACATGAATCTCACTAAGACTCTAGAAAAGCTTGAGAAAACTGTCTCGCACCTAAAGAAGGAATTTGAGATGAAGGATCTTGGAAAAACTCGTTTACACCTTGACCTAAAGTTCAAAGTGTTGTTCTGACAGTACTTTGGTTTACTAGTAGAACTACACCATGAAGGTGTTACCTTTGAATATACCTATGATCTTCCATACACTATATGCAAATGTGACTCTTGAAGAGGTTATGGAATTTGAAGTCCCATATCTGAGTTCAACTTTGTACTTTGTTGTACTTAGCTCATTGCATTAGACAGAACATCTTCTTCGCTATTAAAGACATTTTTTCGCTACCATCAAAAGTACTACGGATTTGGGCTAATCCCAATTCATCCCAAGCAAATCTGACCCCTTTGATCCTCAAAATGATGCTTGCCTTATTTGTTATGTTGACGCTGGTTACTTATCAAACTCGGCATTGTGCTGATGACTTCATCAACTGAACTTAGTTCATCGCTGAAGACCTAATGCACCATTTGTTGGAGTATTTACACACTCAATGGGAGTGTTGCAGTTCTATTAGATTTGGAATATGATTGTGTAAATCCTATCATATCTGGGATATCCTTGTGGGATTCTACCATATCTCTTAGACTATATATTATCCTATTAGAGTTGTAATCCTATTGGGGTAAGGAATTTACCTTCCCTACTACTGTAAATAAAGGTACAATGGGGTGAGATAACACACATCTCACAATTACACCTCTCTTTTTCTCTCTACTGTTGTCGCACCCCCTCTCTGTCTTTTATATGATTCAGTAAATTAGGCCTACAACAATAATATATTATTTAATAGTGGATTGGGCAATTGTTTTTTATTATAATTTATAAGCCAAAGTAGTGGAAATCCATCACATAAGGGGAGTAGGTTTTGACGCCTTGGAAATCAGGAGGCTTTTACTTTGGGGTTTCCCGTTTGCTCTTCCTCCCCTTCTTCTTCGATTGCTCTGCCTAATTCTCCATCGTTCTCCCGACTAATTCCCCATCTTTTTGCCCTGCAAAGTTTTCCAAAACCTAGTCATGGCTCATGGGTCAGGTCAAATTCCTCAAGCGCAGCGAAGATCCTAGAAAACGTTGCCTGCTCCGGCGAAGAAATCTGAAGCATCCAGGTCAAATTTATCCTTTTTTCCTGTAATTGCACTGTTATTTTGATTTCTTCTACTAGTCTTTCTTTCGCTCTCTCACTCTTGGATTTTATGTCGTCACCCTCCTCTTCTATGCGGTGTAGTGAAACAGCGAAGTACAATATTTTAATTGAACCGCCTAGTATGCTGCTGAAACTGCCTATCCCACCACCGAGGCCACCTAGCCCATCCAGTCGGCTGCCTAGACATCAACTAATACCCTTGCCGATTTATTGAACGTTTTTGGAAAAATCGCGATAGCGGTCCGACGCCCAATGCCTAGGCGACCGCCTTGACCACATTTTAGAACACCGCCTAGTTTACCTCTTTCCCTAGCAAGCCAACCCTCATAGTTAGGACTAAAAAAGCTAATGGAATGATATTGACTAAAAAAGCTAGGGCTTAGTTAACATTGAAGCCGATATTTTGCTTCTTAATTTTGTGGGTTTTTTTGTTTGGCAAAGATCGATGTTATCTTTAAGTGGTTAGGTCCTTTTTATCCCCCTTTAATAGTTTCAATAAATTTCCTTGAGAAACTTCGAACAAATTGAGAAAAGAAGACAAATAATTCAACCAAGATCGGAGACATTTCCATTGAGATCATATGGTGGAATCGGTCTTCCCACGCTTTTGTTGACAATGCTTCAGCCAATGTAGGACTTGTCGCAAGCTTGATATGATTCCAATGCTAGATGAAAAGTTGTTGGCAGTGAATGGTCGCTACCAAAGGTCCATTAATTTCCCCAATACATAATGAAATCCATTAGTCTATCTGATTTGGATGCTCTTTTCGTTAACATCATTGCTGTCTAGTTACGACCATCTTTCCGAGTTCTAGGTTCTGATCGTATGGGCTATCGGTCTAATCTAATGGCTGAAGTATATTGTGTTCCAAACGAATTCAATAATTTAATTAGTAATTCAAGTCAATACCTGCCACTCGAGTTGAATAACTACTATAGCTGTAATGCATACTATTCTTCTGTAAAGGGCAATTTTATGTGTACATATACTTGCAGTGTTGCAATCTTCTTCCAAATTACTTTCCAATTTCCAATAACGGAGCCTAAATACTTTTTCTTCTTCATTGTTGTTAAGATTCAAGGCGAAGGAATTAGGTGCTTCAAACTATTTCATGCTTCAAGAAAGAATGAATAAAGTCATTCATAAATATCAAAACCCATTATATTGCAGCAAACTATTTCATGCTTCAATATTTGTGGTGCTAGTTTTGCTACAATATTGCAACCTTTCCCTGTCCCTTGATTTCAATAATATTTCTCCAGGAGTAGTTGACCACATGACTATTGCTAACGTGCCGCAGGTGATGAGGTGCATTGAGAGGGAAGGGGAAGCACTGCTGACATTTAAACACGGCCTCATGGATGACTACAATCTTCTCTCTTCAGGAGGAAGAGAAGTCCACAAGCAAGATTGTTGCAAATGGATAGGCATCCATTGCAGCAACCGAACAGGCCATGTTACTCAACTTCGTCTTGGATGGTATTATTTGCGTGAAGCTTACTCACTTCAACTGAAAGGACACCCGCAGTATATCCAATATTATATGCAAGGTGAGACAATGAGTCCTAAATTGATTGAGTTGCAACATTTGAAATATTTGGACCTTCATTCCATTAATTTTAATGGGAGCCAAATTCCAAATTTCATTGGTTCTCTTTCCAATTTAAGACACCTCGATCTCTCTCTTGCTTCTTTTGGTGGTCAAGTTCCAAATTAGATCGGAAATGTTACCCACTTGCAATATCTCGATCTCAACCTCAATGACTTTAACAATGTAGAAAATATAAATTCATGGCTCCCTCGTCTTTCTTCTTTAACATTTTTGGACATGAGTTGGAACAATCTCAGTAATGCATATGACTGGTTTGAAGCAGTTAATAAGCTCCCTAAACTTACAAACTTGACACTGCTCTATTGTAATCTTCCTTCGTTTCCAATTCGTTCCAATACTCTTTTTAACATAAATTCTTCAAAATCTCTTGCTCATGTTGACCTCAGTTTCAACCAACTCACATCTTCTTCAATATTTGTATGGTTATCAAACTTCGGTACCGGCCTTGTTCATCTTGGCCTCTCTGGCAACAGAATAACTGGTTCGGTTCCGAATGCATTTGGAAACATGAGCTCTCTTTCTATCTTGATCTCTTTTTTAACCAAATTGAAGGAGGAATTCCGCAATCTTCTTCCAAGTTGTGTAATCTGCAAGCATTGAACCTTTTGAGCAACATTCTGAATGGACAGATTTCCTGATTGGTTCAAATATTAATGTCTACATGTCCTGATCAGAACTCATTAGAGACTTTAAGTCTTTCTGGCAATCATCTTTCTGGATCAATTTCTAAGCTCACACACTTTTCATTGTTGATAGAATTACGTCTCTCTAAAAATCAATTGAGTGGAACAATACCTGAAAATATTGGGCATCTGTCCAAGCTCGAGACTATCGTCCTGGGTATGAACGCTTTGGAAAGGGTAATTACGGAAACCCATTTCACTCAACTCTCCAGATTAAGGCATTTGGGTTTGTCCTCCAACTTGCTAGCTTTAAACTTCCATTTTGATTGGATTCCTCCTTTCCAATTAGATCATATAAGTTTGGGATCTTGCAAAATGGTTCCGTATTTCCCAAAATGGCTTCAAACTCAGACCGAGTATTCTTACCTTGATATTTCATATGCTGGAATTTCCGACATCCTTCCAAGTTGGTTTTGGGGCAGGCATTCAATTGAGTATATAGATCTTTCCAATAACCGAATTAGAGGAATAATTCCAAATTCAAGATTTGAGTTTCCCTCATCTTCTCCTCCTAAAGTGAATTTGAGTTGGAACCCATTGGAAGGTCCAATCCCTTCAATCCTTTCCAAGGCGTCATCTCTAGATCTCTCCAACAATAAGCTTTCAGTGTTAATTTCTTTGTTGTGTCCAAAGACTCCAAACAAGGTTAGTAACTTAGTCTTTCTTGATCTCTCAAGCAACAATTTATATGAAGAACTTCCTGATTGCTGGACACATTTTGGAAATATAGTCTTTCTTGATTTGAGTGATAGTTCTTTTTTTCGGTAAAATTCCTACCACAATGGGCTCTTTATCTTCTATTCAAACAATGAGGCTAAACATGAATGGGTTCGTGGGGGAATTGCCTTCATCCTTGAAGAACTGTACAAGACTCGTATACTTTATGTTGTAGAAAATAACTTATCAGGTTTGATACCTGAATAGTTAGGGGTTGGACTTTCAAATTTGGCTATCCTTATCCTGTGTTCTAATTACTTCTATGGAAGCATTCCATTACAATTGTGTAATATGAGAGGCATTCAAATTCTGGATTTCTCGATGAATAACATCTCTGGAAGTATACCCAAATGCCTCAACAATTTGACTAATTTGGCTGTAAGAGGAAGTTCAAGACTAGCTATCACTCATACCTATAATGTAACCTCGATTCACTTTTATGATTATTATGATGACGAAGCATCCTTGATATGGAAAGGCGTAACGTCCAAATACAAAAGTACTCTGGGGCTTGCAAAGAGTATTCATCTGTCGAGTAACCGATTAACGAGGGAGATTCCTAGTAAAATCACTGATCTTGTGGGGTTAGTTTCTTTGAATCTGTCGAGAAACAATTTGACAGGCCAAATAACTCCAGCAATTAGGAAGTCAGCTTTGCTACAATCCCTTGATTTGTCAAGCAACCAAATGTATGGAAGAATTCCATCAAGTCTTCTTCAAATTTATGGTCTTGGAAGATTGGACTTGTCAAACAACTTATCTAGAAAAATTCCAATGGGGACTCAGCTCCAAAGCTATGATCCATCTGATTTTGCTTGGAATCCTCTGCTTTGTGGAATTCCACTTCAACAATTGTGCTCTCCTAAGGAAACAAGTCCAGATGAGCAACCAGTGTTCAGGGATCAAGAAAAGGATGGGCTTATAACATCAGGATTTTATGTGAGTTTAGCACTTGGATTTGTTGTTGGATTTTGGAGAGTTTGTGGGAGTTTGATATTCATCAGGTCTTGGAGATACATATACTACAAGTTCCTGAACTGTGTATACAATTGGCTTTATGTGAAGATAGCGTTGTTCAGGCGACGAAGAATGATTGATGGATAAACTGTAAGTACTCTTCCACATAATGAATAATATAATAATGCAGTTTTGAGTGTATTAATACGATTGGCTAAGTGCTTTTTTATACAAAAAAAATTAAGTGTAATGATATGGCATCATTGTCACCATGATTCATATCATTTTGGTTCTTTCTAATTGTCTCTAAATTTATGACTAATATATGTCGTTTTTCTGAATATTTATAGCTCGTGCATCTACCGTTCATAAGTCATGCTCCCTTTCAGCTGGAGAAGGAGGAGATTGAAGAGTGCAATTTGAAGTTATGGTTTGGTCAAAGTGTTGTACTTGATTTAGCGGCCTTCTTGTTTTTGTAATGAAGTTATTTAGATTATCACTTTTTACCATGTGTATCCTTTTATCCTTTTCAATAAACTTCCTTGAGAAACTTGCAAGAACTTATTAATCGAGTTACAGAGAGAACAAGCAGGCAGATAATTCAATCAAGATTTGATACATTAACATTGCAAATAGCGTACATTACATTAACAGATAATCCAATCAATATATCTCACATCATCGATTACTGATTCTTTACAGTTCAAGTCGGATCAGAATGCATTATTTGGACAACAGAGAAAAACAATTCAAATCATTAAAATCTGATTTGAGTAAGAGCTCACTATTTGTTTAATTGACTATTCTCATCATTCATTAATTCATCATTGCCACCAGCCAACGTAAAACATGAGGTTACCGGTGTTAGCCAAGGATCTCAGGTAGTATGATGACAGAGAAAGATATTCAAAGAGAGATTGTAGAGAGAGAGGAGGGAAAACAATGATTCAATCTATATCTTGCTTAATGAGGAAGCTATTACAAGACAGAATAATTATAGTACCAGACCACACTAACAAACTCAACAAACTAGCTAATTGGTTTACATGTGGCAACATCTCAGCCTTACAATATTATACTTCTAACATCCCCCTCAATCTCATGCTTGGAGCTGCCGAGCATAAGATTGTTACAATGAACCCAAAAAATAGAAGCACTCAACCCTTTTGTTAGAATGTCAGCAAATTGTTCTTGATAGGACACAAATTGAACAAGCAACTTCTTAGCAACTCTCTCTCTCTCTCTCTCTCTCTCTCTCTCTCTTTCTCTCTCTCTCAGACACACACACACACACAAAGTACACATCTATTTCAACATGTTTAGTGCGTTAATGTTGAACTAGATTGAATGACAATGCAATTGCTGAAAGATTATCACAAAACAGCACAGGAGGAGGACTAATTGGAACCTGCAGAAATATCAAAAGTTGTTGTATCCAGTCCAATTCAGCAACCATGGAAGACAATGCTAGATATTCAGCTTCAGTGGAAGACCTCTAGAAACTGTTTGTTGTTTCTTAGAGACCAAGAAATTGGATCGGAACCTAAGAAGACAACTAAACCTGTTGTAGATCTCCTATCATTGGGATCCCCAGCCCAGTCAACATTACCAAAAGGCTTTGATATGCATATTTCCTTTGGAATATGACAATCCAAGTTGCACAGTGCCTTCCAAGTACCTTAGGATCCTTTTAACAGTGGTGAAATGAGAGTTCATTGGTTCTTGCATAAATTGGCATACCTGATGAATAAAAAAGGCAATATATGGCCTAGTGAATGTAAAGTATTGGAGAGCCCCTACTATGCTTCTGTACAATGTTGGATTGTTATAGGGTTGTCCATCATCCTTCAATAGTAATAAAGGAAGACATGAAGTTTCACGAGCCTTGGAGTCACTCATTTTAGTTTTCTGCAGCAGATCCTGTATATATTTAGTATGAGATAAGAACATACCATTAGAATTCCTAGTAATTTGAATTCCCAGAAAATAGTGTAAAGGACAAATCCTTTATATCAAACTCAGTTGTTAGAGCATGAATAACATGTGTAATTGCTGCATAACTACTTCGTGTGATGATGATATCATAAACATATAACAATAAGACCACAACAGATTTGCCAGCTTGCCTGAGAAACAAGGAAGAGTCAGAATAAGTGTTTTTAAATCCCAGAGAAGGAAGAAATGCAGTGAATCTTTCATTCCGAGCCCTAGGGGCTTTCTTCAACCCATATAGTGACTTATGTCACTTGCATACTAACTCAGGATGATGAGCATCTGCAAACCATGGAGGTTGTGCTATATACACCTCTTCTTGAAGAATTCCATGCAAAAAAGCATTTTTGACATCAAGTTGTCCGAGTGGCCAATCAAATTGAACTGCCAATGCCAAAATTAACCTTAGAGTAGTTGGCTTCACCACAGGACTAAAGGTTTCTCCATAGTCTAATCCAGGTTCTTGACTAAACCCTTTTGGTACCAACCTAGCTTTATGTCTAGCTATAGAACCATTAGAGTACTTTTTGATCTTGAAAATCCATTTGCATCCCACTAAATTCTTATGGTGTGGTAAGGAAACCAAACTCCATGTCCCTTGTTTATACAATGCATCCAGTTCCTCTTTCATAGCATTCAACCAAACTGGAACTTTAATTGCAGATTTGTAAGTGACAGGTTCAACCCATGAAAGATCAACACTGGTAGAATCATATAGTGTTGTCAATAGTTCCTCTTCTTAACAATCCCACTTTTACTCCTTGTTTGCATAGGATGTAAATTTAGTGGTGGGACAAACAACACAACTTGACGACTATCATGACTACATTCAAGTTCCACAAGGATTTCAGGATATGAATTTGCAGCTGCAGTAATGGACTGAGATGTAGGATTAGTGGTTAGTTGTGAGGGTAATGGTGAAGTGGCAGAAGTTACAGGGTTTGGTGATGATAACAGCAGGACTAAGAGATGACAATCTGAGTGACACTGGTGTTTGACATGTATGTGATGATGAATAAAATGGAAATGACACTAATTCATTATGAATGTTTGGGACATGTAATGGATATGTAGTGGAGGTACATGCTTGTGTATGTCTTATTTGAAAAACTTGCTGCTGTCAATGAGGCTGAATAAGGAAATTCTTTTCATCAAAGATAACATGTCTGGAAATGTAAAACCTTTGATGTCAAAGTTCATAACAAATGTACCCTTTCTATTTGGAAGCTACCCAAGAAAGACACACTTAGTTGTTTTTTGTTCCAATTTGGTATTGTTGCAAGGCTTAAGAAGAGGATAACAAGTACACCCAAATGCCGTTAAATGTGAAATTAAAGGTATATCCCCAAACAAAAGTTCAAATGGTGACTTATTCTGCAAAATTGCAGACAGCATCCTGCTAATGAGATAATTGGTAGTTTGACAAGAAAATGACCAAAACTGAGGTGGCAACTGAGCATTTTGAAGAAGTGTAATCATGGTTTCTACCAAATGTCTATGTTTTCTCTATGCTAGCCCATTCTGCTTAGCAGTATAGGGACAAGATATTTGTTGAGCAACTCCCTTTTCTTTAAGAAACTTTTGAAATCTATTACTAAGGTAATCCCCACCCCCATCACTTTGCAACATTTGAGTTGATACTGAGAATTGAGTAAACACAAATGAACAAAATCCAACAAATGTGTCAAACAAATCTAATTTAAATGAGAGGAAACAGCCAACAATACCGAGTCTGTTCATCAATGAATGTTACATAATATCTGAAACCATCAGCAAAAATACATGGTGCTGGACACTTTATATCACTATGAACACCTCAAAAGGTTTGACAGCCTTATTGACACTACATTGAAATAGCAGTTTACTAAACTTGCCTTCTAAGCAGCTTTGACACAACACAGGTAACTGAGCTTTTGTACAAGGTATTTTAGCTTTACTAAGCATTAAAGACACAATGGGATTAGAAGGATGACTTAGTCTACCATGCCAGATAGTAGAAGTAACAAGTTGACCAAGCAAAGCAATGGGTTGCAGGTTCTGTTTCTGAGATGCAGGATGATGATTGGCAAGTGAAGGAATTGGATATAGTCCATTACTGCAAATTCCTTTGAACATTATCTTCCCGGTGGCTTTGTCCTGTATCCAAAAGTTAAACGCATCAAATATTAGCCAATGACAGATTTTGTGCACAAATAACAAGTTCTGAGACAATTTAGGCACATATAATACATAACTCAGTTTAATGGGATGTATAGAGTTTTGAGAATTGTACTGCCAATATGGGATACTCTCAGACCTTCACCATTGGCAGTTTGCACTGTTTCAAAAGTAGGATAAGGAGTAGCCAGAGACAAGTTGAAACCTGCAATCATATGATTGGTTGCACCAGATTCAGCAATCTAAATTTGATGAGAAGCTTGAGTGGAAGACATGTGAGGAGTGGACTGTGAAGGTTGAGAAAATACAGTGTTCATTGCTTGCATGGAATACTATGTAGTATATGAACTGCTAGGCATGACAGACTGTTGTTGTTGAAATTAAGGATCTTTATCCTTGTAAAAACAGTACTGAGGTCTATGATTATTTCTTCCACAAATGTAGCACTTAGATTTAGGCCTGAACTGATTAGGACAAAATGGTGCAGTGTGCCCTTCTTGATTGCACAACTGACGCGTGTTGAGAGGTTCAATTATAGAAAAATGTTCTTTGAGATGAGTCCAAATGTTCTTAGAACTGGTGCTCCCTATAGTACAAGAAACAACCACAGGTGACAGTGTTGCAGTAATTAACTGCATAAGTGCATGATCATGCATCTTCCACACTTTATACTCATCATTTTCAACATTAGCAGATGAATTACCAGAGTTGACCTCAGATGCACCAGATTCAGAAGATGTAAAACAATGAGGACATGGGGAAGAACCATCAACAAACCCCATAATACCATGTCCATCCGGCATTAATTCCATTTGAAGGTGCCGGTTAAGGTAAATAGATTCATCCTATTTGATATTCACAGAATTAGAGACGGAAGAAATCAACCAAGTAATTGGGGATTGCAAAATCTAAAGTTGCGTCGCAGTTACCATCTTTATAGAAGAAGAAGAAACTAAGAAAGAGAATACCTTTTTGATTCAGAGAAAGAATCAAACACCTAGGGTGCAGACGAAGAGATTGATCAAGAAATCAAGAATCTTGATTTGGTGTAGAAACCCCAGAATCTTGAACACCAATTCGGAGACAGAAGATCACCAGGAATCACTAAGAAGATAGATGATTCAATGATTCAGACCAGACCATGTTCGATAGAGCCGATGCATGCAATATTGCATTAACGTAATGGAGGTCAAACACCAGGGAAACTAGATTTCCGCACACAGCACGCCTAATAGTCCATCGGTTCAGCTGCGCAATGTTAGAAAATGGATAAGGACCATATTCTAAAATAATAATAAAGTAACATATTAGTTAGAAATTAAAATGAATGAAAATGTCAAATTGACACCTAAGAACATCTGTAAAGGAAATGTCAAAATCTTAAGTGAAACACCACTGTGCATATTTGACATTAAAAATCTCTTAAACTGAAGTGTTATCTGCTAATTAGATTTAGGGATAGACAACGGTTATGGCAGGCGGGTAATCGCTGTTATTTATCCATAACCGTTTAAGCTCTTATCCGTATAACCGTTTACCCGTTAGGTAATTGCATAAATGGTTATACTCATACGTATAACTGTTTATAAACGGTTAATTATACTAATAACCGCGTACTCATTTAACTGTTTACACGTTTTAAACCCGCTTACCTTTTTTTACTCATTTTACCCCTTTTTCACCCGTCACGTTTTTTTAACAACTTAAAAATTAAAATAGAAATTTGTCATAATTTTTTTTTTTAACAATTAAACACCGTTATAGGTACATTTAACATGCATTTTCGTATTTTAATATTTTGAGTCTTCAAAAAACTTATACATATTATTGTATCACTGATGAAAAATGTTACGATTATCGTATGCTTATGTCATGCAAGTCGTTCTCGTTATGAAACTTGTGTGGTTGGCAATCAATTAATATTACAAGAAAAAGAGAGAATAAAACAAATATTGAGGCATCAAACTAGGAACTCAGTATCCATGAAAATAAATTAGGAAGCAGTCTAGGACTCTTGCCTGGAGATTAGTCAGCGGCACCACAAACAATTGCTTCCCTTCCTCAAGTATTTATAACCGCGGTAATAACCATAATCATCCATTTAAATTTTACAAGTAAACGGTTATACTCATAATCGTTTATTTATTTAAATGGTTACCCATAACCGTAACCGTGAGTTTTATGGACGGGTAACCGCGGTTAGGTTACCCATACCCACGGATGTTTTGTCCATCCCTAACTGAATTTGAAGGCTTTGTGATATGAAGTCAAATTTGACATCAATATCAAATTTATTTTTAATTCATTTTAATGGTGGACCCTTATTCCACTAATATTTCAATCAATAAAAATTTTGTTTCAACACTTTTTAATAATTACAACTATTTACAGTTCTATTTAAATAATAAAATAACATTTGACAATTCGGTTAAAAAAATACAAAATTTGACATAAAACTTCAGATTACTACTTCAACCATCAATTGTAATTTGATTCTTATAATTTGACATTTTCTTTGGAGAGAAGTTTGAGTTTGATGGTTAGTATTTGACAATTCTTTTAAAAATGCTCGAGTGAATAGCATATTCTAGATGTTCCATATTAACATTTAGTTATTAAAAGCAGCAATTCAGCGAGAAAGCATCACTGCAGTTTAGCATAGAAATTAGTGTTGGAGAACAATTCAGAAATAAACGAAAAATAACAGAAATAAACAGAACTTGAAATTCTAATATTTTATTGCCCAAAAATACTTGATGTGCAAAATGAAATTATACAATAAATACAGAAACTAATATAAGAATATCAATGATACTAACTTGATCACAGAAGGTAGAGACTAGCGTAAAAACTATGTCCTTCGAACAATATTTTCATCTCATTCTTGTGCTTGTGGTTCTACAACGTCTACTCGACCAGGATTTAACTACCTAATTCTACAACCAGCACTGGATTCTAGAATTCTAGCGGGTTCTACAACGTCTGCTCGACCAGGATTCAACTACCTAATTCTACAACCCGCATTGGATTCTAGAATTCTAGCGAATTTGCTTTGTGTGCTTACTCTCTGGAAATTTCGTACAAAAGAAAAAGAGGAAGAAAAGATGATCTCACTTGGATAATGTGATTGCAAATATATAGGTTGTTTCACACCCTTTCAAATACATGTTCAATGTATTTGAAAGTACACAATTTTTTCTAATAGTTGTGTCTTTTAATCAAAACGTTTTTAATTAATAAATTAATTAAAAACTTAATCCGAAAATTAAAATTAATCAATCTGATTAATTTTAAATTCCAAGGCCCCAAGGCCCTTGTCTTGATTGATTAATATTAATTGTATTTAGACTATATTATATTCAAGCCTAATCCACACAACCATAAGGCTCAAGCCTTCAATTCATTTCCAAATAGTTCAAGTTCTAATTACTAAGAAGAAGGAATAAGCTTATATAAAGGCTAGTAAAAAAATATTGTTGCCCAATGTGGGACAAGAAAGTCTCAAACTCCTATAATTAGAAGTTCTAGGGATTATGAGATATCACTCCCAGTTTTCATTCTGTTACTTTTCCATATGCATTCGTTTACAATTCCTCCCCACCACGATTCCTACACCTCTTTCATCTCTCCTTCCCTATATTTCCCCTCCTTATCTTACCAAAAGAAAAAAAAAAATAAATTGGTTATCAAACGGAATATACCCTTCTTGATTAAATCAACTATTTATCTTTTTTTTTTTTTTTTTTTGGGTAAAGTACAAAATCACGACACTTTCATACCTCATCTTTTAAAATTGACAATGTCATACCTCATCTTTAGAATTTGGTCCAATGTTATATCTTTCGTTATTTGACCGTTTACTTTTCAGTTAAATGCTGACGTGGCTTGATTCAAGACCCACTTTCTATTAAAAATTTAATAAAATATTATTTAAAACTAAAACAAAATTATTTAATATTTTTTAAAATAATAAAAAAAAGTAAAAAAACAAATTTAAAAAAAAAATCCCTCTGTTCGTCCGTTCCCCCCCCCCCCCCCTCTCTCCCCCCATCTTCATCTTCTTCCCTTCTGAATCTTCAACCAAAAAAAAAAAATTTTGAAAACTCATCAACCCCCTTGTGGAAGAAGAAGAAGAGGAAGAAGGAGAAGGAGGAGGAGGAGGAAGAAGAAGAAGAAGAAGGAAAAAAAAAAAAAAAATTTTGAAAACCCATCAACCCTCGGTGGAAGAGGAAGGAGGAGGAAGAAGAACCACCAAATCAGAGTGCCCTTTGGCGCACCACCCTATTAATTACCGTTAGATGAATATGATGTGATTTATCTATTGCACAAATCTCAAAATTTAAACTTTAATAGCAATCAATAAGTTGGTGTGCATTACCACCACTTCAAACAATGGGCAAAAATACTTCAACCAAATCATGATCAGTTCCGGTTCTAGGCACGCAGTCTAGTGACTGGGAAACAAGACCTTGACCTTGTCGCATAACCACCAGTTGCCTACCTCGTCAGACAAGCACCAGTTGGCTGCCAAAACAATAACAACTCCAAATTTGGGACATTCAAGAAGTTAACAATCAGGACAGAGAAAACAAACAGTGGGGGCTAGAAATTTAACAAAGTCAGATACATTAACTATTTCAAAGCATGGAACATGCCGGTCAAGGTAAACAGGAAACTAGCAAAAAGAAAATAACACAAAAGGAAGCAGAGATTTTATTTCCCCTGCTTGCATAAGCTATCCTTAGGAAGTTCAACGGTGGCCAAACCCGAATCACAGCAAGTATTACAAACCAGTCTCTTAATAAAAACAAAGGTAGTTCTGAGCTTTACCCAGTATCCATCTGGCACCTATAGGCCAATCCTAATAACTCTCGAGGTCCAATTAAAGTTTCAGGTCTACGAACACAAAAGCATTTCAAGGGACAATGCATCACAAAGTATTCCTCCCACCACAGCTATAGCTTCTTGAATGGAAAGCTTCCCATCATCCCTACGACGACAGAGAAAAACACATTATTGATTGCATAAAATAATCTATCCAAACCATTAGAAGCCAACAAAACTTTTGGCAGTCAATGGCAAATTGCTTAGCATCTAAGATCTCTACAAATTCATATATCATATCTTTGAACTTTACACAAGTACATATGGCAGATTTGGTAGAGCATGAAATGATCAAGTACCAGGAAGGTTTCCCTACTGCATTGTTCAAATTCAAGAATACGAAAAATAATCAAAAACAGCAGCACACAGTTGATACCACACTTTGACTGGTGGGCTAATTAATATGTTTAGTCAGAAATGCATTCTGGTGGAAAGTATTAACCCAATGGAAAATGATAAAGTCCTAACTTCCCTGCCAGTGATTCTAAGGCCGGACCGCATATAGTCTGAAAATGGAAAAGTTTGACGGTGATTCTACTCATTCATAAATTATTCTACACACCGATACTCAAAATAACATGATACATCCCACCATACTCCCAGAACATCATGGAAAGAACTTAGGGCAAGTTTTTCGTTTTTTTCCTAAATAAGTCATTTTACACGGGGATAGAAAGACCATTAAAATTTTCATTAAGCCCGGGTGTGGATAATAATTTGATGGGGAAGAATGAAACCCCAAAAGAGTAAACTTATGGACAACATGCTGTTTTGAAAAGTTAATACACAAGATTATCAACATAAACTAGTTCCAATCCACCACTGCCCACCACACCCACTCTTATTTATTACACAACATACAAAAATATATTGCATACACCATAGGAGAATTTAAAAATGTGAACATGACGATAACAGAATTAGAGATAGTACAAGACAGGCAAGCTTAAACTCAAAGTTAGTAATCTAGCTCTTAAGCATCAAGGACCCAGATGTTACCATCATTGCTGTCACATCAAGGTTCTCCACCACAATCACCGGCAATAAATTGCCTGATCGATATGGGGAGGAATTTGCTTTATCTCAGTGCCAAGTTCTTGCTCAATTCTATACCTGCAAGAAAGAAAGAATTAAGTCATCACAACATCAAAACCCATTATATTGCAGCAAATTTGGAATAGAAAAATACATACAAGTTGAAACGGTCCTCATAGGTGATCAAATTCACAGCTAAACCAAGGTGTCCAAACCTTCCAGAGCGACCAACCTGCATGTGAGATCCGTGCATACACCACACCAAACAAAGACAGTAAGCAATATATCATGTAAATACTGCATCAGTTTCTACTCTATCTTCATCTGCAAACACTGTTTCTTACGCACCCTGTGAAGATATGTCTCTGAGTTCTTCGGAAAATCAAAGTTAATGACAACATTAACTGCTTGAATATCTATTCCTCTTGTAAAGAGATCTGCAATTATGACCCCAGAGAGAGAGAGAGAGAGGGGGGGAGGGGGGGGGGGGGTGGGGAAGGAAAAAGGTTAGACCAAATCACAAGCATCTATAGCTTTCATTACAAACGTCAAAATTTCAACCATATGAAATGCAACTTAAAACAAAATGAATAACTCAGAAACACAGAAGAACAAAGCATGATATAGAAAGATCAAGCCAACCACATATAATGAGTGATAAAACAGTTCATCACATGCACTATTTCTTTGATACCAACATAAGTGCTAAAACTTAAAAACAATCAGAACTTCATGGTCTCGAAAAAGTATTCTCACCAAACTTGGAAAAAGAAAAATTTGTACTTTTCCACATGCAACCAAACAAAGAACAGCCACATGCTAATGAATACATATTTTTTGTAAGGCCACCTAAATTTCTAAACGGATCTTTCCTGTGCAAGTATATGTTAATTTCAAAAGTAAAAATAAAAAGCTTGAAAATACGACATGTAGAGGGGTGGTGCTGAGAGAGAGAGAGAGAGAGCACAATAAAAAAGACATACCGGTACAAACAAGATTTCTGCATGCACCATTACGGAAGTCATGAAATACTCTGTTACGATGGTCTTGCAGCATCTTTGCATGGATATAGAAACAAGAATAGCCAAGTTCTGTAATTTTCTTGGCCAACAATTCGACCCGATTCACGGAGTTACAGAATATGATTGACTGGTTTATTTGAAGCTGAAAAAACAGATCCATCATCACATCCATCCGTGTGAAGTGAAGTTAAAGTACATGACAACAAATAAATAAATAATAACAGTTCATATCAAACCTTAGAGAAAAGGGTGTTTAGGCAGTGGACTTTCTGTCTCTCCTCGACAAAGGCGTAAAATTGTGTAATACCCTTTAGAGTAAGCTCATCCATAAGATTGATAACATACGGTTTTTTCAGATATCTATCCTTAAAGTCCTTGACAGTAACAGGAAATGTAGCTGAAAACATCAAAATCTGTCGATGTGAAGGTAAGAAGCGGATCAACTGCTCTACTGAAGGTTGAAATTCCGGGGACATAAGTTTATCAGCCTGTCAGACATTGACATATACATCATCAGATTGTTTCAGTACATGATGCTAAAACCAACCAACAATTTTCACCCCTTTCCACTGAAGGGGGAATCTGATCTTGGTATCCCTCCTCTACACTTAAAAGACACTCCTAATAAGTCAAATCACAGATTAGATAAAACAAATAATGTCACGAGAAAGATACAAGCTTAACCTAAAAACTTAACACACTCGTAAGACAGATCATGAGATGACTAATAGTTCAACATTCAATTTTACTAAATAGAGTATCTACTATAAAAAAGTTCTTAAAAGTGGAAGCCCAAAACTAATAACACCCAAAAGAGAACAAGGATGATAAAATGTAACCAACAACTTCATTATGTAAAATTAGTGGAGAGCTGGATAAGTATTTACCTCATCCATAACAAGCATAGAACAATCTTTCAAGATGCAAACACCTTTCTTTGCAAGATCTAAAATTCTTCCAGGAGTTCCAACAAGCAAGTGAACTGGTTGATATAAACGCATGATATCATCCTTTAAGCTGGTGCCTCCAGTTGTAACCATAACTTGAATTTGCAAATGCTTCCCTAGCTCCTTACAGACTTGTGATGTTTGAAGAGCCAACTCACGAGTTGGAACAAGAATAACAACTACAGAAGAATAAAACAAGTATCAACACAAAAAGGCTGTCTATATCATACAAGCAGTTTCTATAACAAAATCATAATCCCGCTGCCTAGCAGATTAGTAGCATTTTTATACCAGAACTCTGTTAAACACTTAATTAGCAAAAAAAAAAATTCTACAGTCTATCAAGCAGCATTTAAAACAAAAGTGTATCTTTTGATTGAGCCTAATGAAATAAATGATGTGCAGGAAGATGAAATTAGATGGTAGAGAACAAACCTTGTATCACATTGTTATCTTGATCAATTTTTTCCAATGCAGGGATGCAAAATGCAGCTGTCTTTCCCGTCCCATTTTTAGCCCTAGCAAGAATATCACTACCAGTTAAAGCAATTGGAATACTTTCCTCCTGAATAGGAGATGGTCTTTCAAATCCCTTCTCATATATTCCCATCAGCAGCTCACGTTTCAGAAAATAATCCTCAAACTCATTTCCTTTAGTTGCCGTTACATCCTGGAGCAAATCATTAGCAACTAGATTAAGAAATCACAATCTATTATTTTAAATAACTTGATTTTATAGATGTGAACTTAAACAACTTGATATTTCACTCTTGAATTGAATGGTGCACTCTTCAAATCTAGAGAGAAGCATCATATTAATAATACAGTACACATGATCAAGAAATGCATACCAAATGATAAATAACTAACCTCTGTTCTGAAACGTGTATCAGCTGGTGGAATCTTTAACCTTGCCTTCCAATCTTGCGAACTAAAGAGGGTAAGTCAAAGAGAAAACCAAAATAAGACACCATGTAGAGTATGATTTATAACGATTATATGTTGCACAATAAGGAAAAACAATAAAAAGATAAAATATTAACATATAAGTGTTGACAAAATATGTTACAAGAAAGCTATTCCAATAGGTAAAATATAAAATTATAAAGTTATAAACCAACAACCAAACATTCTAATTTGATATTTAAAACTGGCATTATGATTTATGAACTCAGGTGGTACATGGAAGCAACTCCAATGTCAAGAATTCCTAAGCATATGACTTGAGTCTTCACTTATACTGAACAACCAACCCGTAGATACAGAAAATTTAAACTGCACTATCAACCAGATTGACTAAAGAATCATCAAGAATCTTTGTCCAAGAAACAGGTCTGAAGAGCTAAATTTTCAAAAGAAATGACTTAGATGTACTAATTTTAGCGGTTTTAACCCAATAAGAAATTCCCCCGTACCTTAATCATATTTTTCCATCTTTAGCCTATATAGAACACCAGCAACCAATAGATAGTTTAATATTTAATACTAATTAGTATAATCACATTTTTTATCGATCCATGTTAATGGATGGATCCAGAAACGAACTAGACCAGTGCCTGTGGCCCTTGCTAATTTCTTTTTCTGTTAACTCAGAAGTATATTGGTCTTCAATCCGATTAATCCCCATGGGCCCGTGTAGACGCTCCAATCCCCAGCAAGGACAAACAATGGAAGGTGGCCCTACAGGACTGTACAAATCCATGGAGAATTGAACATGCGGCAAATGTTTCATGAGGCTCTTATCTCTGCCCATCCTACAATTGGACTAACCCCAGCAGATTTTGGAAACTAATCCCCAAGTGCACGTGTCAACACCAATCAGAAAAATCCAGAAAAGCAATGATAGGTGGCCCCATAGCAGAAGACAAAACCGTGTACAATTGAACAAGTGACCGATACTTTCTGAGGCGCTTATCTTAGGACTAACCCAAGGGAGATTTGTGGCCCTCATAAATTGAAGGCACACTGAAAAAAATATTCTGACCTTTCTACAATTTAGACACCCAAAGACAAGCACGAAACAGATTTTCTTTCAAGGAATTTTTTTGAAATTGGAAACTCGAGCACGAGAAATATCTGACACCCAAATGGAACCAGAACAGGAATTAGATAAGTTAGTCCACGAGTCGTACATCCATGAGAGGTCAAAAGCTTATCAATTAAAGACACTCCATTAACACCAGATGAGAAAGCAACTTACCTATATTCCAAAATCAGATAATTTTTCGCATATTCCTCAATGTCTTATGATACACAAGTAGCATATCAAACTGCTAAAGACCTTATTCAACACAGAACTTCTAAAATAACAATCTTCTGCAGAATAACCATATTCCTCTACATTACGATTCCAATCCAAATCCATAACAAAACCCATTTCACCAAATGGCGCAATAACACAACTAGATTCCTCACGAACCCATTTTTCCTAACCACAAAATAAAAGCCAACCATAATAAGAAACATGCATTATACGAAAGAAAGAACACACCTCGGGTCGACAGCTTCCGACTGCACGGTCTTTTCCACCTCATCAACGGCTGAATCAGCACTCGTACTCCCACCCAATTGGCCTCTCCTGAGCCACTGCTGTTGCTGTTGTAGCTGCTGCTGTTGGTGTTGCTGCTGCTGCTGCTGCTGAAAGTACTGCTGCTGCTGATGATGGTTCGGCAAAAGGTTCCTCTGTACATACTGCTGCTGATGCGGCGGACGGGACTGGAATGCAGGGTTCGCATTCATGCCGCCGCCCCTCCCAGCTCCGATCCCCGGCGGGTACCTCCCTCTATTACTGTTCATCACAACGATTCAAACCCTAAAACCCTAAAAATTTCTGAAAATCTAAAAAAAAAAAAATGAAAGGAACGGGACTAGGGTTTCTCTGGGTCGATAGATCGTAACCGCAAATCGGCGAAACCAAGCGCGAATTTAAAAGGTTTTCTCCGCTTGATAACGAAATTGGGGGAAAATTGCTACAAAACAAAGAGAATGAATGAAATCAAAGCTAAGGTTTTGGTAAATTGTGAGAAAATCGGGAGCGTTTCTGTAAGGATCAGGAGCGAAATGAGTGCCTCTGAGTGAAAATTTGAAGGGTTCGTTTGTTTATCTCCAGAGAAATTGAGAGAAATCAGAGGTAATTGTTGGATTGGGAATCCATGGAAGACTTGTGAAAACTCCAATGAAGCGAGAGAGAGAGAGAGAGAGAGAGAGAGAGAGAGAGGGATGACGAACTGCTTTTTGGGTAAAAGGTCTAGGGCGTCATATATGTTTCTATTTGCTGAATGGCCCCCACGGTTTTCTTATATTCCATCAGAGTCTCAGAGTCTCAGGCCATCAATTGTTTAATTTTTTTGAAATGAATTCCAGGTAATCGCTTGTTTTTATTTGTTTTTAAAGAGTTTTAACGAAAAACTTGTGATACTGTTTACTTTAACAAAAAATCATATTTTTACACTAAAAGATCAAACTAGTACTATTCATTTTACTTTTTATATTATCCTTATCGTTAAAACTCAAAATTTTCAAACTTTTTCATTAATTTTCCTTTGTTTGTTTCTATTCTTTTTTATTTCTTAAAAATGCGAGATAGATGACACGTGCTATGCATGCGTATAAGTTAGAAGTTAAGTGGCGGGTAAGGAAATAGGTGATGTGTAGTGGAGGAATTAAGTGAAAGAGAAAAATGAGAATAAAAGTTTAAAATTGATAAAAAGTTAAATGATTCATTTTCATAAATAAGTTATTTAAGCAATTAAGAGAAATGGAGGGCATGTTTGAACTTTTGAAAAATAAAACATCCAAAAGTGTTAATGCTTATTAATATTTAGCTCACAATTTAAGATTTCTAATACACCATTAAGATTAAGAGTTAAGCAAGAAAATAAACCCAATGAAGGATTCAATTACATTTTACCACCTAAGAGATATTCTAGCTGTATAACTCCATGCGTCATTTATTATGAGATGTGATATCCACACATCTCATTTTACTTCTCACAAACATTTTTAATTTTCGGCCGTCGGATCGAATGAATTGAAGAAGATCAACGGACAGAAATTATCAAGAAGTGTGTGAAAAGTAAAATGGGATGCGTGAATAGCACACCCCTTTATTATTTGAGGACAACGTACTTTAGGGAGTTTTTAGACATTTTTCCACTTAATTCTTGCTGTATAACTCGATCTGTCATTTATTATCTGGAACAACGTACTGTAGGAAGTTTTTAGTTGTAGAACGCGTAGCGCGGAACTTAAAAAAATTCAATAATGAGTTGCTATTTACGGGGTTACGTTCCACCTTAGGGAGCTCCTAGTTGTCGCACTCGTATTAATGGACTCACAACATCCAATTTGAGTTGTTGCATCACTCATACAGATGGTCACAACACCCCATAATTCATTCGCTATTTAGGAACAACGCATATTCGAGAATTCCAACTGTAGCAATTATATAGATGGACTAACAACTTCTTCTTCTTTTAATAGTAAATTGGGACACACTAAAATTTGCCATTTTCAGCACTAATCTTACCTTCTGCATCAATTTCATTAGGAAGGCCTACTTCCACTGTCAACCTCTCCACCTTTGCTTTTAGTGCTTCTACATTCAAAGCAGCAAGAATCTCCTCCTTTATCTTCGCTTCTGCTTTTTTTCTTTCTTCTGAACTTGATGAGCCTTTTGCTATATCCGCCCTCAACTCCTCTATTCTTCCACTAATACCGGCTTCATTCACAACTCTCTCAATCTCCTCATAAATCTCGGCGTTTGCCTTTACAATCTTCTCCTTCAGCTCTGGAGGAGCAGTCACCACATTTTTCTTTGTCACGCCGACAACCTCCAAGTTAGCTGACTTTAGGACCTCCATAAGCTCTTTCTCAACCCCCTCTACTTCTTCCATCAAGTCCTTATCCGTTGCTTCCCCTTTCGATGCCTTTTCTCGAGCATTCTTCAAAAGTTCCATCTTCTGTTTTAGCTCGGCTGGGATTCTCTGATTAATCTCGGCCTTCAGCTTCTGTTTTCTCTCCTCTACCTCTATAAGCCTGCTAACAATGTTTAGCTTTTCAAGCTTCTGCTTTAAGCCAAGGTATGCCCCTGGCTGCGACAAGTTATGGTTAAACTCCTGCATGATTTTGTCAACTTTCTCCTTCAAATTACGGTTAAGGGGCTGACTTGGTGTGTGTTCTGAGGCTTTAGATAATTCCAACTTCACTGCCTCGAGTTTCTCTTGCAAACCCATCGAAATAAATGCATTCGTCATCTCTTTGTCTACGTCTTGCTTCAGTTTTTCAATTGTTTGGATCGTAACAGGATCGGATGGTCCCTTTGCTTCCAGGATCTTCTTTTTTAAATTCTCAATTTCTGACTCTAAGTCAGCAGCCTTTGGCATGTTAACTTCGGAGGGCTTCATGTTGCGTTTCCTCTTCGGTTCCACTGGAATGCCTTCTTGATAACCTCCTATTGACCGGAATTTAAGCCTCCGATGCTGAAGCAACTCCTCTGTATTCATTTTTTCCAGTTCCTAGGTACATTTAATATAGAGGTAAGAGATAAATGAACGGAAACACCCGTGATTTGAGGACACACAGAGCAGTTTTTACTGTGTTTGACTAAGGCATGGAGTGTGCAAGTGCAACACATGATACAAGGACATGGTGATGTGCACACTATCTTTTATTTATATAGAACCAATCTGGACTCGATATATCTTACTTATGAAAGAGCCATATTTACCAAAATAATTATGCAGACAGGAGTCGTGGTTAAAATTATCGAATAAATGATCAACTTGATAAGTTTGCTCTCCTTCTAAGAAAATCCATGCATAATTCTTTGAAGCATTGAAAGAAATACCAACATGAGCGGACATGGGCAAACTTTTTCCGAAAGAGGTCTCTGGGGGATTCCGATAAATTAAACAGAAAGGAAAGTGAAAAATGGCCAAACTAAAACAAGAACTATTTAGAGGGAAGATTTCTTCTTTTGTTTTTTACCCTATCTCTGTGAGAAGATATGAAAATTTAACTTACCTTTATTGCCTGTGTGATTGTTGTCTTAATTTGTTGGGAAGTCCATGCAGGATCAGCATGCGCGCCACCAAGAGGCTCCTGTAACAGCAGCCACAGCATCGATAACAACCAAATAGAACACCATAAACTAGTTGTGGCTTATTAGTTTGTCGTCAATTTAAACACAGTAAACAAAAAGTGCATTAATTTCCCATAAAGTTTTCACTTGGAAATTAATAGTGCACGCATGAAACTCATATTTTCATGGCAATACTTCAAAGCTCTATACCACTACAAAGAAAGTAGAAATTGTGATCTTGTAATTCAAAAAAAATGAAGAAATCGTAAGAGCTTGAAAGAAGAAAGAAGAAGATTGAAGAACAAGGAAGGGGAGGAGAAAACGGCTTATCATATCATAAAAATTCCAACTGCTGAGAGTTAGTGGCAGCATTTGTTTTCTCACCTCACATTGTCATATTAATAAGACGATGTATGATTCATGAAGGAAAAACACTTACAGGAATGATCCCATCGGCAATTTTCAGTCTGTAATGCTCTTGAGCCGTTATCCTTAGTTTTTCTGCTGCCTAAACATTTTCAGAACTACGTTATGATTTAAGAAAAGGCCTAATCCCGAATACGCTCATACGTCAAGACTTCTAATACCTTAGGAGCTGCTTGGGAAGATTTCCACAATATTGCAGCACATGCTTCAGGGCTGCCCCGAGAAACAAAGGCACAAGAAATATGTTACAGAAACCATGGCATCAGGTCTGGAAAGGGACGATGATCAAAACTTAAAGCACCCCTCTATTCTAATGTTTCGTAAAATTATCCTTCTTAAGTAACAATGTTGGAGAAGTGGACCAAGTGAAGGAAGGTAGTATCACCTTGCAACATAGAAAGCAGAGTTCTCCAGCATAAACAGTTTATTGGAACAGGCAATGGCTAGAGCGCCACCTGAACCGCCTTCTCCAGTTACAACCGTTATAATGGGCACCTTCAGGCCAAACATAGTCCTCAAATTCTGTGCTATTGCCTCACCCTGCATAAAGAAAAAGTGAAAATGTTTATTCTGTGGTAACATGTTGACAAAGTAAAGAAATGGTCCTTCCGAAAAAAGATGAACTATTGATGGGAATTTGCAAATTAAGTAGAAAAGTTGCATACTCACTTGACCAAGTTCCTCAGATTTGAGATCAGCAAAGGCCCCAGGAGTGTCAACAAACGTAACAATAGGAAATCCGTGATGATCGGCATATTTCATCATTCTGAGAGCCTTCCGATAGCTGCTTGCAAAGTATGCTCAACAAAACATGGTTCAAAGTATGTTCTAACTAGTAACCTAATGAAAATATACTTGAAACATACCCGTGAGGAGTTGGCATTGCAAAGTTGCGAGCAATGTTCTCCTTGGTGTTTCTACCTTTCTGATGACCTATAAACATGTAGGATTTGCCATCCATGCTCCCAAGACCTGTCACAATAGCCGGATCATCATAGCCAGCACGATCTCCATGTAGTTCCACCCACTATAACATTTTCGTTTTGAGAGAAAAAAGTAAGAGCTCTGATTACTAATTGTTATGCAGTCATACAAACGGAAGTTCTAATCTGATGTATATCACCAACTACCTTCTCTGTAATGTTCAAAATATGATCAAGAACTGTCGGTCTGTTGGGATGTCGAGCGATAGATAGCCGTTGGATCGGTGTCAAATGTTTGTATAAGTCCTTCAGGGCCTGAACTTGAAGTAAAGAAGGATTGGAAGCCGCATCATTAAGATATTACCGATAAAATGTATGAATTTATTGTGAATTCTGATATAGTTCAATGAGTCAAAATCTTCTCAGCAGAGCCAGATATATGATCAAACACTTATGCCAAGTTTGAAATTATTTCGAACAACTTAAGGATGAAGTCAAATGTGAATTTCTCACACAGCTCATGCAATTTCACTCCGAGAAGCAACTTTGACAAATAGTAGGGATTGCCGGACTTGAATTCTCTACCTGTTGATACTTGTTCTCCAGTGCAGCAATTTGATCGCTGAAGTCCAGACCAGTTTCATCAGCCATTCCACGTATCTGCACGAAGAGGATCGAATAAACGCCAAAAATTTGAAAAAGGGCTCAAAGTATAAGCTGGTTGTTCATTTTACCGGTTCAATATTATGCAGAATATGCTCTAGGTAACAATAAAATCATGACAGCAACAAACCTCATTAATCTTTTTCTCGAGATCAACAAGTGGCTTCTCGAATGGTAGGGTAACTTGCTTTGGTTTCTCAGTCAGAGGCTTGAAATGAGACAGGTAACTCAAGTGGCCACTGCTGATGTTTGGATCGATATCATGAGGCCATGGATAATCATAGTTCTTCCCCTTTTTAATTTTCGCGCTAACATGAAACTTGCTCTGGTTTCTAATCCTATGAACTTCCAAATCCTTGGACCTGATTCCATTTGCCCTTGTAAAAGAACTTCTAAGCAATTCACTAGCAAAAAGATCCTTTCCTGAAAACGGATGGAACAATTCTAATCCACGATCTTCTCCTCCGCTTCTTCTTCCACAATTTCCAGCAATTAGTGATAGGGTAGTCATCTCATTAAACAACTCACTACCTTCTAAATCAATACATCACCTGCCAAATTTTCACATGCTGCACTCTGCATTTACACAAAAATGCAAGTTTCTTTGAAATTAGTACAGACCGACGGAACAAACTAGTGAATCAGAAAAGCTTTGATTCATTTGCCTGTTTCCGACACATGAATACCAAAGAGGGCAAACGGAAACACTTTTTCATGTTACTAGCGAAAGAAAAGCAAACGACCAACAATCACAAACTAAGCACACAAAATTTGAAGATAACAATGAAATTTTTAGATTAACTGCGAATGTATTGCAAATTTGTTTCATAATCAAGAATGCCCTTCGCCTTTGGAAATCCAAGCAAAAGGGGACCTGAATTCTCACCAGAGCCAGATCTTCCCTAATGAAAGAGTTACAATGAGGGCTTCAATTGGAAAAGTCAGGTAAACTTAAAAGAAGAAAAAGTAAAAGGAACCAACAACCAGATAAGGCCAAGCTGGAAAAGCAATAAACAATCAGCATCCATCACTCAATTTGTCTAGATAAAGGGCTATGAGAAGTGCCCAATTTAAACAAGTCCCTAATTAGGACATAAAATAATTAATTAACAACCTCACTACTCCATCAATATATACATAATACACATTCAGAATTCAAGTTCATGAGCTTACCACTGCATCCAAAACCACTTAATTCCCATGCGTATTAAGTCCTGCTTCAAAAGCTCAAACATTTTCATCTAAAACACAAAAAATAATCAAAAGGGCACATTAAAAACCATCAAATTTTCTTCCTTTCTGCTTTTACTCAATTTTCTGAGAAACCAAACAAGAAATAAGCATATGGGTACCTTAGAACTTAAGCAAAAACTGCAAAGGTCTTGACTTTTTAGCGCCAACAATCCAGATAAACTTCTGTAGCAAGACGTTTTCAGAAAAACAAAAATTGAAGAAGAGAATGTTGGCAAATTTTTTACTGTTTTTTTCCGTTGCCAGTTACAGGTTGGCTGCTAAATCCCGGTAAAGTGGGACAGTGGCAGAGCAGGTCTAGACGGAGGTGGAAAAAGGTGATTGGGAGGTGTGATGCACGTGCTTTGAACTTTGAAGGTGGATTGGATAGGATATGCAATGCTGCGTGGAGAAGATACGCCCATCGTCTAATGAGATGAGGATAACACTTCCACCTACATCGGGGCCTACTAAAAGAAAAACTATGTATATATACCGTCATTGAGGCAATGGAGTCGGTAAAGTTGACAATGAATTCCACGTAATTAGAGATCATGTATATGTTTATAAATAATTACGTTATTTCTTATATATTCAATTAATTTTATAGTGAAATTTTAATTTTTTTTCAAATAATACATTATGTGAATACATAATCTGCACAAGACATTATAGTGATACCGTACGCGTGTTATGAATTTTATTTTTTTTAATAAACGATATTATCTATACTAAAAGGAGAGGGTGGACTTGGCCTCACAATGGATTAGCAATAATGTGGTTCAAACTCGTCTTTGGCGAAAATTGAACCTAATACCTCTCACTTACAAGTGAAAAATAATAATACTAGACCATAGTATTAAGTGGTATAAAGAATAATAATAGACGCGTTTTATGTTAACATTCTTAGATAGATGCAAGTGTTGGACGGCCCTGGAAGTTAAGGGATTCTTTTTCCACCCAATGATTGCTTTCTTTAGTCAAAACCAAACCAAATCGGCCACTACAATTCGAACTCTACATCATGAATTCAGTCAGATTGATGCCCATTCCTAAGACTGGTCCTTGCCATTCGATGGATGAGGCATCACAACATTCAGAAAATTTGGATACGGTAAAATTGTTTTTTGATACCATCAACATCGATAGTGTGGGAAGAGGTGATTAGCCATTTGATATGGTAGGGCTCACATTTTCACTTTGTCGAAAGAGATATTCTCAATTTGACAGTATAGGTTTAACCAAAAAAGAATTCAAGTCATATAGATTATATTAGCCATCTCTAGCCAAAGATATATAGGTCACTTTTAGTATGAATGTGTGTAAAGTGCATATTCAGAAAGAGCTATTTATAGATTCGAGGGCTACTTACAAGTAGCAAGTATTTAAATATCTGAAAAGCTTTTCGTGGAATTCACGTGAGCATTCTATCTCTTTCTTCTCAATATTTTTTTTTTCTCTAGCCAAAGATATATAGGTCACTTTTAGTCTGAATGTGTGTAAAGTGCATCTTCAGAAAGAGCTATTTATAGGTTCGAGGACTGCTTACAAGTAGCAAGTATTTAAATATCTGAAAAGCTTTTCGTGGAACTCACGTGAGCATTCTATCTCTTTCTTCTCAATATTTTTTTTTCTCTAAATAAATCAATTTTTTTTTGGATTTTGGTTGCATGTAATTTGATAATCTGCTTGTATAGTAATTAGTATCCTATATTCCATATGATAATGAACTCTTGTGCCAATTTTTTTAAACAAAGTGGCAGTCTATAAAAATTGCTCAAACTAAGTTGTAGAATTTTGCAAGTGAATTGGCCAAATAAAACTGAAAACATTGAGAAGCCCAACAAAATTGGGCTGAAGAATAACTTCAAATCAGAAGCCCAACAAAACTGGGCTGAAGGCCCTTTTTCGATTCCAACCCGAAAAACCGAAAACATTTCAACGAAATGGTTCGGTTTCTCTGTTCTTTTCCCTTCCCATACCGTTCGATTCGGTTTTCGAACAAACCATTTCACTTCGGTTTTCGTACCCTACAACTAATACTTAAAAAAAGAGAGGAACAATCAGGGTTGGGAACACTCACTGAGGCATTTCAACCTCTATTGACCACGAATCTAACTTCCTACTTCCATATCAGTAATAGATTTCGAATCTAAAACCTTTAATTTTTAATTTGAATAAAACTTTGCAATCTGTCTTTTACCACTGACCAGCTCCTAGTTACCCCTGCAACTAATACTATCAAACAGAAACACCCAAAATTTCTAGCTACGCCAGCGCAAGAGGGTCCTTTGACACATTGTCACAGATCAAAGATATGTTCAAAAAGCTACAGCTAGAAACAAAGTATATAAGATTGGGATTAAGCGTATCAATTTGGAATTTTGCAATGGAGTGTGGGACCCTAGGAATATAACAAAACTAGAATGGTGCAAAAACTAGAGCGCAAGCAAAGGCCAAATATCAAATATAAATACTTCCACTTTACACGCAGACCGAATCATTTCATTTGCATAAGTTTTGCTGCACCTCCCTTCTTCAAGCTTTGCAGGTGAGAGCATCTTTCTCTTTTGCAAGAACAAAATTTGACTTCATGTTTTATTGCATCAAATAGTTAACTGATTGGATTAAATTCTGTTCTTTTTATGAGCTTTACTTATCTGAGTTTATTGTTTCTGAATCAATTTTTGTCTTGTCAATTTAGGCACACTGAACCGAGTTCATTTCTTGAGCTGAAAACCTGAAACTGAAGGTAACCCTGTTGCATAATTTGATCACTTGGAAGATATAACTGCTGGGTTTTGTTTAATATGTCTCATATTCTTGGAGTTGTGATTAAATTTGATAACTTGATTCTGTAAATATCTGGGTTTTACTTTTTGGTGATTCTGGTGAAATGTTTTTGAAAAGTTTTAATGAGTGAATTTGGAGCATGACTGGTTTGATGGTGTTTTTGTCCGGTAATTTTCGGATTAGTGTGTCAAAGTTATTGTCTTTATCATCCTTATTTGATTGTTGGGGTGTCACACTTCAGGAATTTTTGCTTTATTTGATTCTTTGGTAATACAGCACGCTAAATTGAAAATCACTAGAATATGCAATAACACCATATCATCAATACTAACTGTTTTCGATGATTCTATTGCAGCACTTGCAGATGACAATGGAAGTTCGGGGAGGAGATGAGATTCATAATTGTGCGATCAAGCTGGTTAGTTTTACTTCTTTCATTTTTTTTTTTTTTTCAATTTTGTTTGCCTTAAATATTCTCATATTCAAAATCTTTCTGGCTAATTAAATTAAGACTAGGAGAGTTGATTATGTTGAGTTTGAATTGTAGAGAGATAATCCTGAGAAAAGAAGAGACAAGGTTTACATTGGCTGTGGGGCTGGGTTTGGAGGTGACAGGCCTTTGGCAGCTCTTAAATTGCTACAGAGGGTCAAGGAGCTGAACTATATCGTGCTTGAATGTCTAGCAGAACGTACTCTTGCCGAGAGGTATCAAGTTATGGTGTCGGGTGGTGATGGTTATGACTCTAGGAGTATGTATCTGTTATTCATAGATGCCTTATGATCTTCTTCATTTATTAATTAGGTTTATGTTAATTATTTTGGTTAACATTTGCCACTTGCTTCTGTTGGTCATCCTCTGGTACATTTCAATGACTCTGCAGTTTCTGATTGGATGCGGTTGCTTCTACCTTTGGCTGTTGAGAGTGAAACCTGCATAATCACCAACATGGGTGCAAGTGAGAAATGCAGTCTGCAAAATTCTAACTTTTTCTCTTGACTACAAATTTCTGCTAAGTGGAGCTTTTTATTTGTCTGAATATTTTCCTTTGTTTTTGTGGCAAGTGGATCCACATGGCGCACAAGAGAAGGTTATAGAGATCGCCGGCAGCTTGGGGCTGAACATTTCTGTTGCTGTGGCTCATGAGGTTTCTATTACAAACACAGGTAATTAGTAGTGAACTTTTCTAAATCAAATATATAACGATATGCGGTTTCCTACAGACCAAGTATGACACAGTCCTTATTTCAACAGAGGCTTATTACAGGATTGAATTACACTTTTTCCCGTTTTATATAAAGACAATCCATTTCTTACAATACACATGTTTCAATTGTCTATGTAGGTTCAGGATCCTCTCATGAGAAGTCATATATCATGGAAGGTGTAAGAACCTTATACTCTTGCATAACTTTCGTTCGTTCATGATTTGTGTATAGGCAATGTTTTTTGTTTTTTGTTTTCTGATGCCATCACATGTTAGTAACACAATTGTGGGAATCCTTTCTTTCCATGAGCATTTTACTCCAGAAATCATGTGAAGCGTGCAAACTAGTGTTAATATTATGTTTCTTGTGAATCATATGAAGAGTGGGTTTGACTAATAGAGATTGATTCCTGTTCTCTTTTCCTTTTATATTGTACTTGTAAACAGTAGACCTCATATTTTGTTCTAATTCCTGAAGGGTATTAGCACGTATCTGGGAGCAGCTCCAATTGTCGAATGTTTGGAAAAGTATCAACCAAATGTAATAATTACTTCACGGGTTGCAGATGCTGCCTTATTTTTAGCACCTATGGTAAGAAATTTGACCGCTTAGGATATATCTTTTATTGTTTCTAGGAAAAATATCATAGCCTTGTGTGAGGGGTGTGCAACTCAAAGCCAAGCATTGAGCGGGCAGAATGAGTGCACTTACCAGTTACCACCACATGACACTTAGTGCTGGAGTTTATTCTGAAAAAAAATGAAAGAAAAAAAAAATGTACCTTGTTTAGTAAAATGTGTACATCTATACCTTTTCTCAAGCTTGCTTTATTGCTCAAATTCTGTATGCTAAATCCTTAATCAGTTTTCTCAGAGGAAAAGTAGTCTTGGTCATTAATTCAAGTAAATGAAGCCTTTGATACTTATTGCGATGGTTACTTAAATCTTTTCAACCATAAGACGTATAGTTTATATTTGGTCCTGCAGTAATGAACTACAAAAGGTCATATTATCTGTTGACTGATATAAAGGTCATATCGTCTATCGGTCCTTTATGATCATATGTTATAAAAGATGAAATATTGTTGAAGTTTTTTTAGGAAAAGATGAGTACCTTATAGTTTTATCAAAATGGACTGCAGTGATTGAACAAAATCAAATTTTTCTTTTTGTGGTAAAATTATGTGAGCTAATGAAGTATATGCTCAAAGACACACTGATTATTTGTACTGTTGGCCTAATTGCTTGGAGTAATTCTATCTTTATCTGAAATTATATTTTAATACTAATGATTCTATAAAATATTTAGTCCTCTTGCTTGGTTACTATTTCTGTACTTATTTCCTTTGAGAAGGAATGCTGAATGATATTACTGGGGTATTGATTAGATCTACGAACTCGGTTGGAACTGGGACAATCTGGAGCAGCTAGCACAGGGGTCTCTGGCAGGCCATCTTCTAGAGTGTGGCTGTCAACTAACAGGAGGCTACTTCATGCATCCAGGTGATTTTTTATTTTTGTTAAACTCCACCTTAGCACAGTATGGAGTTACTAAGATAGAATTACAACTTATTTTTTTTTGTTCATGTGATTTCTTTATGCAAGCATTTTCTCTTTCTGTAGGAGACAAATCTCGAGATATGTCTTTATCTCAGCTCCTGGATTTATCACTTCCTTATGCTGAAATTAGCTCTGATGGAAAAGTATGTGTGGCGAAGGCAGAGGGTAGTGGTGGAATTTTAAATATAAGTACTTGTGCTCAACAACTTCTGTATGAGGTTGGAGATCCAGGTGCTTATGTTACTCCTGACGTGGTAAGTTGTACTAGTGTATTCAAGCATTTGTTATGGAGAACAGGGGAAAAATAAGAAACTAAAAATAATGTTCTATAGTGCAGACAATTGATATTCGGGATGTTTCATTTTACCCGTTATCAAGTTGTAAGGTTATCTGTGCTGGAGCAAAACCATCTGCAGTATCAGTGCCTGATAAACTGCTGCGGTTGGTTCCAAAAGTAAGATTCTGGTGGTTTATGATTAAGTTTGAACAAATGCATAAAAACTGAAAGGTTCAGTTTTCTCTGCATGTAAGCACTTTAATACTGTTATTGGCGAATACTCAACTTTCTAGTTTTCAGGACTTCGGTTGGAAAGGATGGGGAGAAATATCGTACGGCGGATATGAATGCGTTAAACGTGCCAAGGCTGCAGAGTTTCTGGTAGATAAACTCAAAACCTTTAAACTGTGTGACTCTGCGAATATGTGAAAATTTAGTTAGTTTTGACTTTTTCGAATGGCATCCTTCATATTGATTCCGCTTTACTTGAAACCTCCAACCAGTTTAGCTATTTCCTGTTTCCATATCAACTAGGTTCGATCATGGATTGAAGAAGTAATTCCTGGTGTTAGCAGCCATGTAATTTCATATATAATTGGGCTTGATAGCTTGAAGGCAACCAGTCTTAGTGACAATGCTTCATCTCGGATGGTTAGCGACATCAGGTTACGCATGGATGGGTTATTCAAGCTAAAGGAACATGCAGTCCAATTTATTAGAGAGTTTACTGCTTTGTATACAAATGGACCAGCTGGTGGTGGTGGTATCAGGTAAATTTCGCATCAGGCTTTGCATAATTTTTCCTCCCAAATTAGCATTTTGTTGCTTAAGAAAGTTGAACTTCGCCTTTCTCGTTTTTGTGGCTTGGCAGCCTTTTAAATTATCTGTTACATGACTATACTGTATTTAATCAATGCAGCACCGGACACAAGAAAGAGATAATCCTTGAAAAATATTTGGTATTCCCTTGCTCTCTCTCCTCACCTCCGCAATTATTAACCCTTTTGATTTTCTTTCAACAACCTATTCGATGAACTTGAAACTTTGACCATAAGTAGCGTATTGTCATTATTAGTTTTTAAACCCCTTCCCCTTTTTTTCTTGTTGATCATTTTTCCTTATTGTACCCCTTGAAGTTAACCAAACTTGTAATAGTTTTGACTGATAAGGTCAGGTTTTCAATCAAATTGGTGATAGATTTTTGTTACACTCATAACAGTATGTGGTGGAAGTGAAGAAATTCTGAAGAAAAAAATAAATTTGTCTGATCTTTCAGGTCAAGCGGGAACACGTACTATGGCGGACTGCAGTAAAGCACACCAAAGCGATAGATTCAAGTAATTTAGGAATCCGAGTTGAAGGTGGCACAAATATCTGTCCTCTGTATGAGTCTGCATTGCCAATGACACATTCTAATGAAGTCAATTCTTCTACAAATTTGGATAACCGATTTTCTGGCAGTGCAAAATCTCCTGCTCCATCTGGTCGGAAGATTCCACTCTATGATGTAGCACATGTCCGGGCTGGAGACAAAGGAAATGACTTGAATTTTTCCATCATCCCTCATTTTCCTCCAGATATAGTGAGATTAAAGTCGATCGTAACACCCCAGTGGGTAAAGCAAGTGGTCTCAGCCCTTCTAAACTCGTCTTCGTTCCCAGACATGGATGCTATCAACGAAAGAGACAAATGGATCCATGAAAATGTAAAGGTGGAAATTTATGAAGTTAGGGGAATCCGATCACTAAATGTTGTGGTTCGGGACATTCTTGACGGTGGTGTAAACTGCTCTAGAAGGATTGACCGACACGGAAAGACCACCTCAGATCTCATACTGTGCCAGCAAGTTGTGTTGCCTCCATGGTTGGGTCGTTCCAATACTCTTATAGCATGATTTCCTCTAATGGGGTGACTTATGATTTAATTCTTGTATTCTAGAGTTGAATGTGAAACATTTTGATTCTCAGAATTCTTGGTTTTGATGATTTGTAAGTTATGTTTTCATTCAGATAAAGAGAAAAAGAGTCATGTATTCCAACTTCTAGCAACGTATGTGCTGCTGAAGAATGGAAAAAGTTCCACATCGAAAAATTGACAAAATAAAATACGATGTATAATGGTCTTATTACCAAATTGCACTGAGACTTTTTATAATGAAATCTCACACCTGATGTGCTAGTAGGTAGCGATGTACAAATCAAGGACAATGATTAGTAATGGGTCGTTGGTTCGTCTCTCTTGATATTTACTAATCTGTAATGACTACATTTTGGAAATATAATTTACAATAGCAAGTGGGATTTTTTAAAATAACCCATATTTCCAGCTAAAATTATCATTCACTCACTTTTATTTATCTTATGGCCAGGGCCACCTAATTGCTTGAACACTATCTTTTGGCATTGCTAATCAGATGGTTGGCCCTTACAAATTTGCAATTTCCTGCATTGGACAATAAAGAAACATACTATCTTTAACCAACTTAACTACCAACAACCAGGAAGCTAAACATTTGGCTATCATTTTGTCATCGAAAAGGTCAGATCACCAACCTTGTTTTACTCCAATCCAGTCGGATGACTTCCACAATTAGGGTAATAAATTACTCCCTTCACTTGTCCTCCATTTAGCAGCGTTACGAAATCCATTATAATCTGATATAAATTAGGTTTTGTTCAGACAAATCAGAGACTTTGCTCAGTCCCTTTTCAGATTTGTCTGAGGTACCGGTAGCAAGCACGGTGCTTCCCCTTGTTGAACTTGCCTCGGATTTCTCAGGCACCTGAGTTGAAGACAAAGACTGCATACCTTTTCGGGTTTTTTGTTTCGATCTGTTTGAATAAGGAAGACAATGGCGTTTACAGGAACTCTGGATAAATGCAGCGCCTGTGATAAGACTGTTTATGTTACCGAAATGTTGTCCCTTGAAGGAGTACCTTATCATAAATCCTGCTTCAAATGCAGCCACTGCAAGGGATTTCTCTCGGTATATACATCGCTTTTCACCTTTTAACTTTGTTTAGGTTTGCAACAGATGCGTGTAGGCTTTCTCCGGTTTTGGGGACGATTCTCAACAATTGATTGATTTGTAAAACTCACATCAATGGTTGAAAATCGCTCATGCATGCGTCGTTTTAAGTTGAGTATAACATGTTATGACTCAGAAGTTAGACCTAACAAAGAAAGATGGACTTAACGTAACTTTCAATACCTAAGAGTCATGAACAATTGCAAAGTTAATTTGATAACTATAATTAAGCCTTCATTTATTTGAAAGATCATAAATCTTGGTTAAATATTTCCAAATATGAAAAGGATCAAGAATTATGTATATAATTTTGACAGATGAGCACCTATTCCTCCATGGATGGAGTCCTCTACTGCAAACCTCATTTCGAGCAGCTTTTCAAGGAATCTGGGAATTTCGGCAAAAATTTCGGTGAGTTTTTTTTTTTTTTCTCTTCATATCTTTAATTATTCTATTTTTTAAAAAATAATCTGCATCATTGAATAACTACTTCTTTTGTTTTCCCTCTGTTTGCTAACAGTATGTTGTTTTCTGATGAATTTTTTTTTGCAGCAAAATCTGCCGAGAAGCAGGGCGAACAACTGGTATGTATACATTGTCACATCCAAACTTGGTCTAAGTTCGGATTTTACATTTCGGATACACTAACCATTGGATTTTGATCGAATGATTGATGCCGACGGATTTTCTTGATCAATAGGGAGTCAGGGACCAAGTGATCAAAACTCTATATAAATTTGTATCATATAATTTGCTCTTAAAATTGCAGTAACATGACATATGAACTGTATGATGTTATACAGAATAGGGCCCCCAGCAAGCTCTCTTCCATGTTCTGTGGAACCCAAGACAAGTGTGCAACTTGCTCAAAGACAGTCTATCCACTGGAGAAGGTAAGTTATATAATTAAGGAGATAAATTTGATTTCAACGAGCCTTTTATTTCCTTAACAAGCGATAGTTTTATTATATTGAATTCATATAAACTACGGGGAGGGGGATTCAATCTATGGTGCAGAGGGTGGAGCACACTGCTCTATCCAATTTGATTTCAATGAGCCATTGAAAAATGCAACATTTGCCAAAAACGCATATAAGCAGTTCCCATGTTTATAACATGTTGGCTGCATAGATATAGTAATTACTAACAAACGCTACTTGACTCCTTACATACGAGGAATCATTTATTTTTATCTATAAATCAGAGTTTGACACAAACGCAAACGGAACTCATTGAAATCATGAAATGAAAGTTTGTACTCACATGTGAGACGAATAAGTAATTGTTTTGTGATATTGTAATTTAAACAGGTGACATTGGAGGGAGAAAGTTACCACAAGTCATGCTTCAGGTGTGCTCATGGGGGCTGTCCCCTTACACATTCATCCTATGCGGCTCTTGATGGAGTCCTTTACTGCAAGCACCATTTTTCTCAGCTCTTCCTGGAGAAAGGGAACTACAGCCATGTTCTCCAGGCTGCTGCAAATAGGAAAAATGCCACATCTGCTGAAGCAACTGACGAAGCAGCTGCCGCTGCTGAGGCCGCCTCCAAGGAGGCGCAACCAGAACCAGAATCAGAATCTAAGGACCAGACTGACCAGCCACCTGAGGAGTCTTAAAAATGCTTTTTGTGCCACATCTCTTCCTCTTGCTTTTCAGAGTAACTTGAAAACTTCATTTTTGTTCTTTTGGCTGAAAAACCCTCCTCATCTTGTTCAAATATATGTATAATTTGTTCACATATTACTTTCAGACTGTAAGCTGATTTTGGTTGCTTGTTTTAAACAAAATCACATGGATATTAAATGTATCCAATTTTTTTTTTCCATTTTCTTGAGAAATTAATTTGGGAAACTTAACATTTGTAACAATTCAAATAAATTATGTTCATTCAGTTCACGATTGTTAAGAATTTGGGGATTCAGAGAAGTGCTCCTATATTCACTTTTCTGCTTAGTTTTTTGACTAGGCCAAAAGCGCGAGAGATTCTCTTTTGCAACTAATGACATTATGTGACAACTATCTAACGATTTCAGGATCTTGTGTGAAATTCATAATGGGGCCTTCTTATGACAATCTTAAAAAAAAAAGTTTGAACAATGCATTGATGCTAAAAAGCACTAACTAAAACTGAAACAAACTTTAAAAATCAGGCTAATTATCAGTTTCCAAATATCATATAATGTAAAGAAAGCTACAAAAATAATCATATTACTTAATAGTTAGCAATCAGTTCAATATTAAGAAACCAAATGAACAAAAGCTTCAAAAAGTCCCGAATTGAAGTTTAACTTAGAGATAGTTCTTCGTGCATTCTTTGCTGCAAAAGTAACAAATACATCAACAAAATTTTGTATGCAATCCTTGCAGTTGGAAACAACAATCCTCTCAAGTAGTCCAACATGTCAATGAATATCTTCATTTCTTTCGGCAAATGCTCTCGGAAAAACTTCAACTCTACAAATAATGCATTCTTGTCAACATTAAAAAAAAAAAAAATCACATTTCTTGAGAAAATTTTGAAAACGATTACAACAATCTTTAAATTTATTATTATCTATTGAATTCAACCTTTTCCAACGTAACAAAAACCTAATATATATGTCATATGCACTTCACAGTTTTCTTGAAGCACGAGATCAACTTTCATAAAATTTGATGTAATAATATTATATTAAATAGAAATTTATTTGGGAGCCCTTATATTTTGAGGCCAGGTGCGATTGAACGCTTCGCTCCCTACCCACAACTGCCTTTGATCTAACGAATGGATGATGTATATTATGGTTGCTATCTTTAAGTTCATTGAATTCTGTTAAAACTAGCTATATCCAAATAAATTCTCTCATTTTATATGTTCGACTTTCTTTATTGTTACACTATTTTGCCAAAGTTTCAGAATTGCTTTTAGCCAAAAGGTTTTCTAATAAAAGTTAACAATAATGAGGAAACCGCAATTCTTCTTCCCTCTTTGTAGGAAAGAAAAAGGGAAGCACACACTTCATGAAGAGAAGCAACACAAACTCCCCCTAATGTTAGAACCATTAACTAGAATGGAAGCTGATCCCCATTTAAGTAAGAAAAGGTGTAACGGGTGCAGTCAACGTTGCATCCCAGACAAAGAAAACAATATGTCACTTGGAGGAATATAACTATATGGACCAGGTTCATTGTCACTATTAAGTTCAGTCTTTTATTGCAGCGTTCTGTGAAAAAATGACTTACATATAGCATTGTATTAGTGAATCAGAATGTTACGAGAACAATACCGGATACAATAAATCCTCCCCTGCATAGATCCATATAGAATCTGGTGTATCATTCAATCGAGAGTTAAGTCGTTATACATCTAATATCTATGGAGTTTGATTGACTTTGTCTGGGAAAGATATATAGTAACAAAGAGGGAAAGATCTATAGTAACAAAGAGGGAAAGATATCACCTCTGTATGCATGACGAGCAATCGACAAATAGCGACCAAGAAATCTGGAAAAATCACCGACGAACACTGACGAGAGCACTAACTTAAAACTTTCGATGAAATCACTGACTTGCAAGATCGGAGAAGAAGCTCCAAACAATGGCAAGAACTAATTAACGAAGAAACTGTTAGACGAAGTCAACCTCAAGATAATTCCACCGTGCTTTGAGGAGTCCAGCGTACTTCCAAGAGTTTGTTTATGTTTGAACTCCTCACTGATTAGGCTTCCTTGTTTATAAGATGTATCTTTTCAATATTTGTAATATGTAGCTTTCTGTTATGTATCTTTTGAATTTTGAATCTCCTTGTAAATAGGGTTTTCAAACCCTCAGTTGTAATCATGTTGAAGCTATAAATACAGGCAATCCACAGTTTAATGGGTATGCAAACAAAGTGAAAACCTACGATCTTAAGTTCTATATGGTCTTTAGAGCCTTTTTTGTCTAACGACAAAGATCCTAGTCTTGTCATTATTCCCAACATCGCTTCCATGGTTAAAAACAATGTTCCATTTGTTCCAGTTGTTCCTGTTGTTAACCCAACCCCCAAAACACCACCTTCCAACCCTTCTCCACTATTGTCACCATCAAATTAGATAGAACCAACTACCCACTGTGGTTGGCACAAATTCTCCTTATTATGAAAAGTCAGGATCTGATGGGCTACGTTAATGGCACGTTGCTATGCCTTGCAAAACATGTTGATGGTTCAGCCACTGTGAATCCTACGTATACAACTTGGGTGCAGCAGGATCAAATGATCCTCAACTGGATTAATGGATCTCTCACTACTTCTGTCTTGTATGTGGTAGCAAGCAAAAGAACTGCTCGAGCTATCTGGGAAGCTCTTGAGCAAAGGTATGCATCCATATCTCAAAATCGAATTTTGTTTCTGAGAAATACATTGTTGCAGACAAAAAAAAGTGATCTATCTGTGGCGGATTACCTGGATTGAATGAATGCAATAGCTGACAACCTTGCCCTTGCTGGGCAACCTGTGAGTGATGAAGAACTGGTTCAGATTGTGTTGAATAATCTTGGGCTAGCGTTCGAGATGATTGTGAGTGTTGCACAAGCTCGTGACACTCCTATCATATATCTAACTCTTGAATCCATGTTGCTGACTATGGAACGGAGATTGGTAGAACACAATGTCCCTTTGGCTGAAGGCGCTACTGCCAATGCCTTTGTGGCCTCACGAGGACGTGGTGGTGGTTTCGTGGTGGAGGACGAGGCAACCCCTCAAACCGTGGTGCACTTCCAAGAGGGAACAACCTTCGCAACACCAATCATCCGCAGAACAACCAAGGTAATGGAGACAGGTTTGTTTCTTGTGGAGAAAGAATTGTCTGTCAAATTTGTGGCAAACTAGGTCATCCTGCACTTGACTGCTATCAACGCATGAATACTGCATTTGAAGGCAGAATACCAACCAAACGTCTTTCAGCAATGACGTCATCACCTATCACCCTTAACAAACAACATAATTGATCTTCGCTCCTCGACACAGGTGCCAATGCACACATTACCCCAGATCTTTAAAATTTGGACAACCCCAAAGAATATAATGGTAATGAAGGTGTGGGAGGTGTAGGTAATAATATTGGTATCTCTATTGCACACTATGGTTCAAATCAACTTCAAACTAATGCTTGCTCTTTTGTTTTAAGAGATGTCTTTCACTGTCCTAATGCATCCACTAATATTCTTTCTGCCCATAGGTTTACCCTAGATAATGATTGTTACTTACTAATTTTTCCACATTTTTTCCTTGTCAAGGACCTCAAGACACAGAAGACGTTTTTCTGAGGGAGATGTGAGAATGGGTTGTACCCATTTCCAGATGGCAGTGGACACCTCAATCATTCTGTATTTGCATTTGTGGGAGTAAGGGTCTCGGCTCAAAAGTGGCATGCTCATCTTGGCCACCCCGCCAAACCAATAATAAAATTTTTAGTTACAAATAAAATGGTACCTATTCATGGTACTTGATATGTAACCTTTTGTGAGTCATGTCCTCTAGGTAAAAGTACTAGGTTACCTTTCAATATTTCCGAGTCTATGTCTCAATTTCCTTTGCAACTTTTACACTTTGATGTGTGGTGTTCTCCAGTTATTTCTAATGAAAGTTTTCGTTATTATGTGTTGTGTGTTGTTTGGCCGAACACAAACATAGCCACATTGTTGAAACTGCAATTGTCATGCTTTCTCAGTCTTCCATGCCAAAAAAAATTTGGTTTGATGCATGTTTAACTGCTACATAATTAATCAATCGCTTGCCAACGCGTGTTCTATCAAACACATCACCATTTGAGAAAATGTTTCATAGGAAACCAAATTATGACATGTTGAAAGTCTTTGGTTGTCGTTGTTTTCCCTGGTTAACACCATACAATCAAAATAAATTGCAACAAAAATCTAAACCATGTGTTTTTCTCGGATATTCCCTAAATCATCAAGGATACAAATGCTTCGATCTGTCCACGAGACGAGTTTATTTGTCTCTCCATGTCCTGTTCGATAAGGATTTCTTCTCTTTTAAGGGACTCACATCTTCTTCTAAAAGTGTTGATGCACCAGGTAACAATCACTTGTCCCAATTATTATTTACGTTCCCATCACCGAGTACTTCTACGATGCTTGTTTTGTCTAGTCCTAGTCAAACTAATCCTCTTCCTATCCCACAAATTTCTCCTACCACTAATTCCGCACCATCTTCAGACTCCCATCCTGATGCTACCACCGTGCCAAATATAAACCCTTCAATTGTTAACTCACCTACATCTTTTTCACCTGTCGAACCTAGGCTGCCCTTAGGACCCTCCCTACCATCAAATGAGCAAGTATTATTGGATTCACAACCTGTGCATATTAATGAGCCTCGTGGTACAAGTCATTCAATGACTACACGTTTCAAGTCAGGGGTCATCAAACCTAATCCCAAGTATGCTATGCATGTTGCATTTGATTCAGTTTTTGTTGAACTTACCTGTTACAGTCAGGCAATGAAGCATGAGGAGTGGCGATATGCTATGGTGCAGGAGTTCAATGCTCTACAACGATGTAGGAACTGGAGTTTAGTTCCATATCATCCTAACATGAACATGCTCCCAAACAAATGTGTGTTCAAGTTTAAACGAAAAGCAGATGGTACTAAGAGCGTCACAAAACTCGTTTAGTAGCCAATGAAATTCACCAAAAAGCTGGCGTGGATTATAATGAGATTTTCAGCCCTGTGGTTAAGCACAACACGACTCGACTTGTTATGAGTTATGCCGTGTCCAAGAAGTGGGTTATGTGCCAACTCGACGTTCAAAATGCGTTTCTACACGGCTATTTAACTGAACATGTTTTCATGCGTCAACCATCGGGTTTGATTGATCAGCAGTTTCCAAATCATGTCTGTAAGTTGCAACGTTCTATTTATGGTTTAAAACAAGTGCCTATGGCTTGGTTTCAACGCTTTTCAGACTTCTTACTTCAACTGGGCTTTGAAGAATCTACATGTGATTACAATTTTTTTGTCTTCAATAAAAGGGGTTTATATCCTATTCTGTTAATCTATATAGATGACATTCTAATTACAGGAACTAGTTCTACTTAAATGGCGCATTTGATAAAGAAACTTGGCAGTTTATTTTCCATGAAGGACTTGGGGCCATTGAATTATTTCCTGGGTATTGAGGTCAAATATAATGGTGATTCCATGCATCTCAGTCAGTCTAAGTATGCCTTAGACTTACTCACGAGAACTAAGTTCACAGAAGCCAAACCTATTTCTACTCCGGTGGTGACTGGTCAGAAATTAAGTGCCTATGATGGTGATCCACATGAAAATCCAGAAATGTATCGTAGTGTTGTTGGTGCTCTACATTATCTCACGATAACTCGGCTTGATTTGTTGTACGCTGTAAATCAGGTGTGCCAGTTTATGCACTCACCGAAGAACACACATTGGGCAGCGGTCAAACGAATACTTCGTTACTTGAAAGCTACGTTTAATCATGGCTTACTGTATAAACCAGGAGATGCAAAGTTAACAGCCCATTTTGATGCAGATTATGCTGGTAACCTAGATACTCGTCATTCTACCGGTGGTTTTTGTATTTATTTGGGTTCAAAGCTTGTTTCCTGGAGTTCAAAAAAGCAGAAGACCGGCTCCAAATCGAGTGCCGAGGTGGAGTACCAGTAATTAGCTTATACTGCAGCTGAGTTATCTTGGTTACAGTCATTATATAGAGATCTCCATTTGCATCTGGTTCAACCAATAATCTGGTGTGACAATGTTGCTTCGATTGCTCTTGCCTCCAATCCCGTTTTTCATTCCAGAACCAAACATTTGGAAGTGGACTATCATTATGTTCGTGAGAAAGTTTTTCGTGGTCAACTCTTGGTACAATATGTTTGTTCTCAGGACCAGCTCACTGAAATTTTCACTGAAGGTCTATCTTTGTCAAGATTTAAATTCCTTGTTTCCAAGCTTCTAGTTGTTTCACAACCTGTTAGCTTGCGGACTGTTAGACGAAGTCAACCTCAGGATAATTCCACCGTGCTTTGAGGAGTCCAACGTACTTCCAAGAGTTTGTTTATGTTTGAACTCCTCACTGATTAGGCTTCCTTGTTTATAGGATGTATCTTTTCAATATTTGTAATCTGTAGCTTTCTGTTATATATCTTTTGAATTTTTAATCTCCTTGTAAATAGGGTTTTCAAACCCTCAGTTGTAATCATGTTGAAGCTATAAATACAGGCAACCCACAGTTTAATGGGTATGCAAACAAAGTGAAAACCTACGATCTTAAGTTCTATAAAAACAACACCAAGAACAATCACCGACAAGCACTATGAGCAGAAGCAGTAAGATTGCAATAAATGGCGTAAGACTTTGATTGGCGATGATACCATGTCAACTGTAAGAACTTAGAAGAAGAGAGGGAAAAAGCTCAAAGAGAAAGAGAGAGAATCTTGGAGAACAATCTTTTCATTTCACCACTTAATAATTACAATGCCTTGACTTACAATATAAATACACTCAGTGTAACCACCTTAGGACATAATACAACCAATCTCCTAATGACACATGTCACTCAATACAAGGCATACAAAATATCTCAACTATGTATATCCTAACACTAAGTGGCAAGGTATTTGGTGTAAACCTAGGTTTGTGATTTTTAGTATTTGAGACTTGAAGAAAATATTGTTATGGTGTGTTTAAAATTCCCCGTCAACGTTAAGGGGAGTGTTGTTTAGCCAAAATCAAGGATAAAACTTTAAGTGGATATTAATCAGCAAAGTTACTTGGAATCCTATGTTCAAATCTCTTCATTTAAGTCTAGGACATAAAATTACAAGTCATAGCCTATGGAATACAGAAAATGCACAACAGGAGACATTGGAAAAGGTTCTATTGCGTTTTATTGCTACTTTTCCAATATTCATCTTCCCAAGCTTCCACTTGCTTAGTTGAATTAGCCTTTCTCTCAAGAAAATTACGAAGAGCCGGAGAATCGTATGGTGGAGGCAGAGTGCATGGCAGTTCATCACTAGGATACTTCACCATGGACTCCACCATGAAGTTCTTCCATGTACCCTTTGCAGCACATGCCATTGTTTCTGAGCATAGCTCCACTGCACTGGGAGGTATAGTCGGTTTGAATTGCAAGAGCTTTGCATATTCATTTAGCACATGAAACATGTAATCATACACACGGTCCATCTTTAGATCTTCTTGTATGAATTTGCTAGCTGCCTCCCCAATTTCCTGCACCTGCCATATTTACGAGATACCAAAATGTTAATTTCATGCACCTACAGTTCAAATTCACAGTCTGCAACATAACATGTCCTACTGTTTCACAAAAAATACATATAATTTCATCGTATGCTTGAAGTTTTACTAGGACATAGACAGAGACATATAACCTTGTCTGTGTGATTATTGCCCCATTCCACCGCGAACTTAAGAGAAGTGCACTTGCTGTTGTCCCTAATAGGCCAATAATGCTGCAATGGCGTCATGCCTCTCATAAAGAAATCGTAGTAACGAGGTTTTACATACAGCGTCATAGAATCGCATGCCATGATGTATTTTTCACTTACAGACCATGCCCATCCTTCTACATATATTTTATACCTGTGCAAACCAAATTAAGCTCTATATATCAGTACAACACAGCAAAAGGAAGAAAGTTTTAAGTTGTTAATAAATGGAATTTCAAATGAAAAGATATTGAAAACTACCTGTGTGTGCACTGGTCTACCAAGTTAGATTGCTTGTACCCTTGTTTAGATTCTTTCTCCCAATCCTGAAAATTAAAATAACAAATAGACATATGCAGCGTTATCTCATATCATCTGTACCAAAGTAAACAGTTTCTGAGATTAATTTGGATAAAAGAAAGTAAAACTAATACATATGGAAGTTACATTTGTGTATATATAGAGAAATTTACCTGTATATAAAGGCGTGTATTCCAGTCATTTTTTTCTGAGACATTGCATTTGAGAAGGTCCATTCTGGTTGGAGCCACATAAGGGTTGCCTTTCCAGTAAGCATAAGGTATCCTGTCCTTCCACTTTGTTCTTTTATTGCCTTCTTTTATGCTTGGCAATAAACTTCTCCATGGTTTTATGTTGATCTCAGCCCTGCCAAAATTAAAAGAAGAGTTTGCAAGATTCCATGTGTAACATATGGTTCCCTCAAATAAACAAAGAAATAAAAACAAAAAGCACTTCACATGCTAAAACACTACATATTTATAAGAGTAAGACATAAGATATATTTACCAGCCCCAAAAGGACCAATCTGGAAACACAATGTCCAAGCTCTCCTCATCTGCACAATATCGAAACACCGGTGGCGGGCCAACATTAGGCCCCTGAAAGTCCTTTGATCGGACGACAGGCCGATCATCACAATCAAACATGAGCTCCAAGTCAGGCAATCTACCAGGGTACACCCTTAGAAGCTGTAAAATGCCCCATAATGTGAACATGTCCCTAGTTTGTATGGATTGTCTATACTTCTCTATGTAGGCCTTTCCATCCACGATCACAAGCCTAAAATGCGCAGTCTTTCGGGCCCGCTCTATCATGTCCCTTGTGATTCCCGTCCCTTTCCATGGTCGTAGATCTTCATGGATCCATCTAAAGTGTGACGGGCATGTGAGGTTTGATGGACGGTTAGGATTTGTGGGGTTGTGTGTGGTAGGGTTGGTTCTTGGACAAGTTTGCTTTACATTAATTCCTTTGGTACACTGCAGAGGGAATTCTTTTCTTTTTGGGGTTTCTTTTGTGGGTGTTATCGACTCGTTAGAGTAAGTACCTGAAAATATAAACTTTCTCTGAGAAAGAGAGAAAGGATGAAAATATTTTATACGTTAGTATGAAGCGAAATTTTGATACAAAAGAATCTTTTATGTGAAATGCAAAGGTACCAAAAAACAAAATTAAATATTAGAGAAGTAAAAAGATTAAACTCTCAATCTGGAGTTTGGAGTTGGTTCTTTCTAATTGTTCTGAACGACAAGGAAGGACACTATTATTGTATTTCGATGATCAAACTTCGGAAATCCTAGTTTTTTCCACTCGTGCTAAGTGAGAGGAGAGTAAGATTACAATAGTCGTCTAACGACTGAGCCTTTATGTATGGTAGTGTTATTATTTTTCAGACTATATTTTCAGACCACCTCTGCAATATATGAATCCACTTCAAGTCAGGTGGTCGATAAATACCTTAGATTTATTTTCCTTTAGTTTATAATTTTTGTTATAAATAGTCTTATTTAAAGAAACAAAATATAGAAGATGATAAACATACCCAGTATGTGACAAACTAGAATTCCTTTATTCAAACTTTATGTATAATCTAGCATTATGAGTTCATTGAACTTACAGTATCAATCCAGCCAGCAAATAACAACGCAGCAACACACAAAAGCAGCAACAACAGGATGAAGATTAAAGAAGCTGTTGCACTTCTCTTCTGCCCATCCAACAACTCATACAAATGCTTCCCATTGTTCCTCTTCATGTTTATGCTTCAAGCTATCTTCCAAGCCACCTTGAGGAGGCCTCCTGTACTTCTATGCTATACAGACAAGTCTTTGAGAACTTCAATTACAAGTCCTTGGCCTTGGTATCTAGCTTCTTCTCAATCTTATCAGATATTTAATGTTTATATTGTCAGACTATCAATTTAGATCATCCAGTCAAACAAGAGCCCATATAACAACTCATATAGGTTTTATGCCACCATAACAACTCTTATATTGTTTGGCAAGAAAACTATACACACACACACACCCACTTTTCACGTACCATGTATGTTTACATTATCGTGGAATGTGCAGTGTCTTACTTTCATAATTCACGTTTTATGCCACCATCTCCGTAATCACGTGAAATTGATGAAAATGACTATAACTACACATTTTGATAAGTTGAGGGACCAATGGTAATGAATTTTTAGTTGAAGGACCATTGCTCTAATTTGATTAAAGTTGAGGGACCATTACTACAATTTACTCTTTTTGAAAAGAAGTCTCCAAAGACTATAAGGTCTTTGGCCTAACAATGGACCCTCCCCCGTTATGGCCTAATTTTCATTATTGACCTAAAACATCTAAGAATTTTTATCCTAAATATATATCTCTAAATTTCAAAAGTCCTTATTTAACCCAGTGGATGGTTAAGGTACGCTGCTACAGTAACGTACTGGGACAATTTGCAGTAATAAAGTTTATTAAGTAAATACTTGAATAAACAAAAGGGGTCAGACAATTACAGATGACAAACTACTCAATTAGATCAAACATGTTACAGTAATTAAGTTTATTAATTGAGTAGAAAATTAACTAATTGCATCGTTTACTTTGACAGAGGAGAATAGAAATATTATAATAATAATTGTCTTGTAGTTCAAAAGGGGATACATATGGTTTTTAAATGAAAAAAAAAAAAAAAAAATCTCTGAAGAAAAAGTTTAGAAAGTTGTTGACGTAATTGATATCGATTATATATAATCATAAGTTATCCTTGATCATTTAAAAGGATGATGAGTAAAATTGGAGAAAGGGGTGAAATATAGCGACGGTTAAAGTGGAAGTTGCAGGGAAACAACGTTGAATGCATGCATCAAGGCCGAAAGGGTGTGTTTTTAACTCTCCTGTATATATGATGAATTGCATGCATGCATGCTTTGCTTCCTCTATTATTTATTTATTTATTCAAGTAACAGTTGCTTCCATGCAAATTATCCATCACTGTGCAAGCTCTCCAGCGTGAATTGAAATGAAGATTAATTAAGGAAAAACGTGATCCGACTAACTAGGCACTTAATTTGGTGCATCATGGTTTGTAGTTCGTACTTTAATGGCCCGTTTGTTTGGCTTCATTAAACTTTCTTAGACTAGATCAGATTACACCTTAGTTTAGTCCCGTGTTTGTTTCACGCAGAGACTATGTTTAATGAGACTTGCCTAGACTAAGTCGGACTAAAAGCTTTGTTGAAGGGTCTTAATGAGGCTCCCTGAAATTGGCCAGACTGCTAAGCCAAATCTGCTCGCTTCACCCTCCCTACTTCGTTCCTCCCATCTGCTTCTTTATCGTGTCCCACAACCCTTTTCAAACCCAGATCCCACAAAATTCGAAGGAAAAAAAAAAGCAAAAAATTTCAAACCCAGAAAATCCCAAAATTCAAACGCAAACAAACTCACAAATCCAAAAAAATCTGCAGTGGGACGACCATGGTTGCTTCAATCACACATGCACCAAAAAAAACCCAGAAAACCCAGACCAAATCCAACCCTTACCTTCCACCTTTGAGCCAATCACAGATGCATGCGCCTCCTTCAATCTCTTTCTGCTCTATGTTTTGATTTTGAGATTTGCAATTGATTTTGTGAGCGAAAGTGAACAGTTAGGAGGAACAGGTGAAGTGAAAAGGCAGGAGGCGAAGATGAAGTGGAGAGGCAGAGGATTTGCAATAAAAAATGCCGTATGTTCTTCTGATTAATAAAGGTTGAGGATTTGCAAATGTGAAACATAATTAGGTTTTTAAAAAAATTAAATAACTACAATAAATTTTTTGTTTTTTAAAGGTAAAAGTAAATTAAAAATGATAAAAAAAAAAAAAAAACTTGGGTCTTAAAAGATTTCAGTCCATAGTTTAGTCCCACACCAAACATTTTACAATCTTTATTCAGCTTAGTCAAAGTCAAACCAGTCCAGTTTAGTCCTTAAAACTAGTCCAATCTGAAATAATTTGGTACAACAAACACACCTTAAGGGTGTGTTTGTTGCACCGGACTAACTCGGACTGGACTAGCTTCAGGGACTAAGCTAGACTGGCTTAGATTAGACTAAGCTGGACTGATTTAGTGAAGTGTTTGGTGCAGCATTGTGCATAATGTTTGCTTATAACCAAGTGGTATGAAGGGACAAATGTGTATGTTTCATGCATGACTTGGAATAGTATTAGTAAAGTCACACAGGCCAATCAACTTGTTGGCAAGTGGTCCTTTACTACAGTGCTGAAAAAGTGTTGTGCTCTTGCATGACGACGTGTGTTCGAATTCTGTCGATGACCAATCTAACGTCTAACTTACTAATGATATCGCTCGACTAAAATAAAAATGTATGTAGTGGATAAACACATTCTTAAAATTTAATAAACTCACATAACAACGATAAATAAAGGCATTATCACAATTTAGGGGTGGTGAGCAATCCCATTAAAATAGAATATACATATTAAAAAAAAAAACAAATTGATGCAAAATCTCCTAACGACTAATACTATTCCAAGTCATGCATGAAACATACACATTTGTCCCTTTATGCCACTTGATTATAAGCAAACATCATGCACATGCATGAAACCTACACATGAAACCTACACATTTGTCCCTTCATGCCACTTGGTTATAAGCAAACATCATGCACATGCTTGAAAGCTACACATTTGTCCCTTCATGCCACTTGGTTATAAGCAAACATCATGCACAAGTTGTCTACTAATTAGTATTACTACTATTCAGCTTGTATCATGACCATTTTCTTTCATTTATTCGTATGCCCAAGACATTGTAAGAAATAATGTTGATTATTCAAAACGAATCAACAACTAGTTGCATAGGGTCATAGTCAATGATACTCCCAACTTGATAAAGAAAAAAAGAAAACAAAAGGAAATCGACTTCCAATCTAAAATAAAATGTATATAAATATAGAAAATTTTCATTAGCACTCCAAAAATCTCATTTGGCACTCCAAACTTTCTATAATTAGAAAGAAAAATACACTTGTGCGGAGTGTAGAATTAGATTTTTGGAGTGCTAATAACAGTTCCCTAAATATGTCTTAACATATATTGTACGTGGCATTGACTTAGACTTTTGCGAATAGACTTATAATTTGTAGTATCTAATAAATATTCAGATTGAAAATATTCATCAATCTACAAAATTTTCTCATGGAGGTACCCATTTTTTTGCCACAGATACCAATATAGAGGCTAAAAGACAATACGATATTAAATTCATATGTGGTCGAGATATTTATGAATTTAATCATTAAAATGCATAAGCTCAATTATACATTCAAGTTAGATCAATTCCTGAAGTTTTGGTCAACAATAAAACTACTTACCTATGAGTTCACCTATAAAACCTGCAAAGGCGATATACTTTTTAACCACAGTTATATGTATTGTGAATTTTTGTCCGCAACTTTTGTGGCATATAAAGGCTAAAAGATACTACGATATTAAATCCATATATGGTGGAAATATTTATCAGTTTAATCATGAAAATGCATAAACTCAATTACACATCCATGTTAGATCAATTCCCGAAGTTTTGCTCCAGAATAAAAACTGCTTAGCTATGAGTTCGCCTATAAAACGTGCAAATGTGATATACCTTTTAGCCACAGTTCAATGTAATGGGAATTGTTGTCTACAACTATTGTATCTAATAAACATCCACGGTTAAAAATATTCATTGATCTACCAAAAGTTATCATGGACGTACCCATTTTTCTACCACATATAGGACTATAGAGGCTAGAAGATTCTCATTTAATTGAAACATACCAAACTCATTAAACATTCTAACCAGATGCTCATACTTATTATTAAGCTAATTGGTGCTCTAGAAATTTAGATATGTCAAATGATGAAGAAAAGGAAGAGGAAGAGGTTTGGATGACTACGGAGGAGTAGATGGGAGTGCAGAATGACAACCATATGGGAGATGGAAGGATTTTCTAAAGAGAGAGAGAAGGGAATTTGCTCCATGGAGATGATAGACTAGTTAGGGTTTTATTTTTTTATTTTTAAGTAGATTGAGTTGGGTGTAAAAAGAAATTTGATTGAGTTGAGTTTTGATAAGTAAGGACGGTTTCGGAAATAATGTTGAGTTTAAATAGATAATAATAGATAAATCAAATACAATGTGGATATAAAAAGTAAGCTGGGTGTTGAAATGCAAAATATGAGTTCAAATAAAATTTTCCTTGTCTTTTTACCTATATTTGGTTGACAAAGAGAATTTTATTAATAGGTAATTTAGATTTTATTACTAATTTAGGTATATTGTTAATTAATATGTATACACATGTAATATGATTACTTGTTAGAGTTCAGTGTCATTAACACATCCCACTTATGCACCTCATACAAAACTAACACTTCGGACAGCCCAAATCTTTTTTTTTCTCTTGAATGATCTAGATTCTCTAGTCTATCGTCTCCAGACACAAAGATCCAAAAAGGATCTGAATTGAGAAAAGAAGGATGGTAGAATGAATAAGAAAGAAATGAAAATGAAGTGGTACACAAAATTAAAACCAAAAACAAGAAACTGAAAACCATATAAATTAATTTCACTTTCAAGTTTTTGTCTCATGCATTATCCTTCGTTTCTCCCTCCCTTCACCCTTCACACGATTATATTTTCCCTTTTACTGTTTTCCTCTATCTTTATCACTGATAATAAAAAACTTAACGCTAAACACAAAATGGTTATCAAAATCACTAAATTTGTTTTCTAGCTTCTGCAAAATGTACACGCTAGGTGCAGACTGGGGATGCAAATTAGGCGCACCACCACAACAATTGCCGTGTGGAACTTAAAAGTAAATCAAAGGGGTTATAAAAGTACAAGTTCTTATGACTTGTGAATCTAAGAGTGACAAGTACGTAACCTACAAAATCCCTTGGTTCTTTGGCCCCCCTTAGGCAGTAGGCACTCATATTTCGGTTCCCTAATCACAGCTTTGCCGGCCTTGGGCGTGTAGTTTTGACATGTCCAGCAAATAATACAGATGATAGCTCTTCGGGCCTTCGGCATAACATACACCTCCAGTTCTTAAATCCTGCTAATATTCATGTCCGTTCAAATAACCATTCTAACAGTTCCAGTAGTTCTCTAGTCAACAAAAAGATCAGTTATAAAAGCTGGAGGATCAAACTCTCAGCCAGTTTTGCACTCAAGAGTTCTTTGCGAAAAAGGCTGTGCAGCCGCTGCAGACAGAAGCATTCACACAATTCAAAGTAATAAGCAATAGAACCAAAATATTAACAGCGAGTCTGCTATTTCAAGAAGAGATATGCAGAAAGGTGCAACGAGGGGAGACACAATGACCTCTCTCCTTTGTTGATCCGAACACAAACCGCTCCATCGGTATTATGCCGTTGAAGTGCTGAAACTGTCATTTTCTAACCACTAATGTCCTGACTCCTGAAACCCCTAAACCATCTGTGTCAATTTTCACTTGATTACCATATATAATTATATACTCACAACGATCGTGCAAAGATCGTAATACACACACACACTAACCACTATTATTTCTTGATATGCACTGACCTTACTGTATCGTGGCCGTGAATGCCTCAAAATGTGGGGGTTTCAATGACCAATTACTAAAGGGAGGTCTCGTTTTTAGAAGTTTTGATGTTAAATTGTATTCCTGTGCCCTTTCCTGCATGAAGCAACAGGGTATAATTAGCTAATGGAAAAAGAAATGATATCCAGTTAATTAAGAACCACTTATTTTTCTCTCTATTGTTTGGCTGTTGCACAATACATAAGCGTCAGTGGTTATATAACTAATTCATAATTTTTTTTTTGTTAAACATTCATAATTTTGTACTAAAAGATGTTGAGCAGAAGATTACTTCTACAGATATCTAAAATTATGTAGATCATACCATTTTACACAACAAGCAACGACTAATCTTTCAGTTACATGTGAACAATGGTCTCAGTACGTAGTTTGAACTTCTAAGTAACCAAAGCACAAAGACCTCTTAAACCACTTGTGCAACTTAGCAGGTTTAGATAGTTTAATGTCATGAATTTATTGATCACTTGTAAAGAATATTCCTAAAACTGCATAATCACCTAGATCAACAAAATATTATATAAAGAAGTCTGTAAATCAGTATCTGGAGTATTGACCATACCTTGATTTCTTGATAAGACGTCTCATTCACTGGGATTTTGATAGGGCATTCATGTCTTACAGACAAGAAAATCTCCAACAGCCGCTTTCTGTCAAACAATAAGAACGATATGAAAATGGTAATAAATGCCTTCTCCATATATAGGTTGCATCACGCTTATCACCCTACTTGCATAATAATGACTCAGTCGATGGATAATGTGCCCCTTTGGCAGCGGTTCCTTGCTTTCTTCCGGTGGTTCCAAGAATGACTTCATGCAGACCAGATTTATTCCAACATATCGAATACCTGAGAATCATGTACCAAAAACATAAAGCATTAAGAAATTAGTAACCAAATAATTAGATGATAACTTTGTTGGAACATGTCCGATTAAATTACCCGCATGTTAAAGTGGTCAAAGCTGTCTCAGAATGCTGAAATTCCTTTTGTGGTGTTGGAGCTGCCCATATTAATGGCTGCCAGTAGCATTAGTGTACACGTTTATGAAAGCCTTCTCACTTTCAAAATCACAGAGTACAAATTTCACTGACCTGGTTCACTTGGAAAGGACTCTTCAGCTCATTTGATAACGGTAGAACGCGATCGTGCAATGACTGTTTCAATTGATCAACCACAGAAACCATTTTAGAGTTTCAGGATTGCCCAACAGAGACCGAAGAAAGGTATACAGGTTGCAGAAAGAATGAAAGCAAAGATCCTGGAATAAGAATGTGAATGACCTCATCAACTAATTATTACTAGAAGTGCCCAACCATTCAAGTACTTCCAGTAAACATGAAGAAGTCAAGCTGTCAGTATCCAGGATCGACTGAATGAAACCATATCTGGAGTACACGACAGATCAAACAACAAACCTTTAACTCCAACAACATTCCAGGGGGCTATCTTGTCAGAGCAACTAACTGATAATGTTGTATCACCGCGACCAGGCTTTCTTTGTACCAAGCCAATTAGTTGTGAAGCATCACCTGAAAATGGAAGCAACATACAGATGCTACATCACTCAAGTTTCGTATCAAGTGCAATGATTTTTTTCTCGAAAGGAAACCACCAGAAACCCGCTACAGGAATACTCTTTACTAAACCCACCGCATTGGGGTAAAAAATGGAAACAAAGTAGAGAATGGTTCAAAATTCCACTACCATTAGTCTTTGGTGGAGCCTCTCCTGCGATGGCATTATTAAGCTCGTCCAAAGATGAACCCCGTTCTCTCGGTGCAGTATATTTTGGAGGGGACAACAGTGAACTCGGAGAAGCAACCCCACCTGCAAGAACCATAAATGTCAGCCACCATTTTTCTCAGATAATGTGTTTATTCATCACCTATCACACATGAATCGCAGTTTAAAGGAAACAGAAAATCTCGGAGAAAGGATACTGGGAGTAGAGTTGGGGGGGTTAAGGAGAAGTAAAAAAACAAGTGGAGAACTCAAATCTATGCATTACCCATTCAAACCATCACAAGAGAATTTTGTTCACCATGACGAAATCCATGGATGGACGAAGAAAATCTACTGGTAGGGCTTTTCAAGCATGAGAAAAATATTAGGAAAATGTTATTATGGACAAGTCTATGGTTGACTCGTACCAAAAAAAAGTCTTATTTTTATTATGAGCAAGTCCTTTTTATTATTATGGACAAGTCCATGATCAACAAGAATCGTTTAAAAAGGAGAAAACATTAAGAAAAGACTAATTATAATTATGGACAAGTTGTTGTAATTTGTCAACTCTATTAAGTCGTTTATTTTTATTCCTAATTACATGTGGGCAATGTAAGCTATAAAAATTGAACCTGAGCAACGTTCTGTTCCACATGTTAGTGTTTAATTCTGTTAATTCGAAAGAAAAGAAAGGGATGAATGTACTGAAAGATGAGAAGGATGAAAAATGGTTGCACACTCTTTCTGCAGAAACCACAGAGCAATAATTCTTTTCATTTAATGATTCTCATACCTTGCACAAAACGTGCAAGGAGAATAATATAGTTAACAAAGCTGAGCTATACCAATACATCTAGAAATTGATCACATCCACTCATCTAGCAAGTAGCTAGGATCATTACACATTGCACTCAAGGTCTTACATATTAGACCTACACTTGGTAATTCTAAACACAAGTGGATACACAATTAAACACAAGGTTATTCACTAATACTAATCAGCTCATTGCTTATAATTCAACACTCCCCTTTAAGTTTTGAGCTAATTTTACTCCAAGCAAATCTCTAAGGTAGTTGAATCGATCTTTAGCCAATGGTTTTGTGAAGATATCTGCCAATTGCTCATTCGTAGGACAGTAAATCGGGTCTATAATTCCTTCTTGCAGAGCATCTTTGATAAAGTGATACCTTCTGTCAATGTGCTTAGTCTTTTGATGGAATACAGGATTCTTTGTGATAGCTATTGCAGATGTGTTGTCACAATGCAATGGAGTTGCTTCAGTTTGAAGTTCTCCAAAATCCTCCGGTACAAATCTAAGCCAGATTGCTTGTGCAGTTGCCTCTAAAGCACTGATGTATTCTGCCTCAGCAGATGAAAGTGCTACACAATTTTGTTTAACTGAAGCCCAAGAGAAAATCCCACTGCCAAAAGAAAAAGCATACCCTGAAGTGCTTTTGCTATCATCAACTGATCCTCCCCAGTCACTGTCACAAAAACCAATTAACATAGCTTTTCTACCCTTCACATATTCTAGACCATAGTCTAATGTTCCTTTAATGTACCTGAGAACTCTCTTGGCAGTTCCATAGTGTTTCATTGTAGGACAATGCATAAACCTTGCAAGCAAGCTTGCTGCATACATCATATCAGGTCTTGTAGCAGTAAGATACAGTAAACTCCCCACAATCTTTCTATATTATTCTTCATTTGCTGGACCACTTCCATCATCTTTGCTCAATTTTTCAGTTGCTACCAGTGGTGTTGTCACAGATTTGCATTCATTCAAACCAAATTTATTCAACAAATAAGAGGCATACTTCTGTTGATGAATAAAACGGTTGGAGTTAGTTTGAATGACTTCCATTCCGAGAAAATGGTGAAAAAGACCCAAATCGGTCATCTCATATTTCAACATCATGTCCTTCTTGAATTCTCTCAACATTTCGATGCTACTACCTGTATAGACAATATCATCTACATAGATAGAAACAATTATAATATCTTTTTCTCCCCCTGACTTGATATACAGTGTTGGTTCACTAAGACTCTTTTGGAAACCACACTGTGAGAAATATGTATCAATTTCCTCATACCAGGCTCTAGGTGCCTGTTTTAGTCCATAGAGAGCTTTATGGAGCCTATACATTTTGTCTTCCTTGCCTTGCACTATAAACCCTTCTGGTTGATCTACATATACCTCTTCATGCAGTACTTCATTTAAGAAGGCAGATTTAACATCAAGCTGATACAACTTCCAGCTCTTTTGGGCAGCTAATGCAATAAGAGTTCTGATAGTGTCCAGTCTAGCCACTGGAGCATAAGTTTCATTATAGTCCAAACCAGGTTTCTGAGCATAACCTTTAACAACCAACCTTGCCTTATTCTTTCAGGCTGGGCCATCCAGATTCAATTTGGTTTTATAAACCCACTTAACTCCAATAACAGGCTGCATTGTTGATCTATCCACTAATTCTCATGTGTCATTCTTTTCAATCATGGTCAACTCATCCTGCATTGCTTTTAACCATGATTCATCTTGAGCTACATCTGCATAACTTTCTGGTTCCATAACACACATATTGCATTGAGCAAGAATATCATCAAGATTCCTCCATTTCAGTGGTGTATGATCATAAGCTTGAGTACTCCTTTCAACTTTGCTTATACTCTTTGAAGATTCACCTGAAAGTGATTGAGTACTGATGTAGCTAGAATCAGTTGAACGGATACTTTCCTCGTGTGGAGATAGAGACACATGTGAGGATGAAGGAGTTTCACTTCCATTAGCTTCAACCATTTGCACAGATTGTTGAGGATCTTCTTTCCAATTTCATGAAGCTTCTTCATCGAAGACAACATCTCTTAATAGAACAAGTTTCTTGGAGATTGGATCAAGAACTCTATATCCCTTTTCACAAGTTGCATAACCAACAAACACACCCTTGGTGCTTCTTGCATCTAGTTTTTTTGTCTCAGCTTGGTAGGCACATGTACATAGCACAAAGAACCAAAAATCTTGAGATGTGCTATACCTGGTTTTCTACCACTATAAGCCCCAAATGGGGTTATATTTCCAAGTGCCTTTGTAGGACACCTATTTAGAATATACACCGTAGTGTGCACAGCTTCAGCCCAAAGAAAGTATGGCATACCTCTGTCATGTAGCATAACTTTTGCCATTTCAACCACAGTTTAGTTTTTCCTTTCCACTACTCCATTCTGTTGAGGAGTATAAGCCATGGTAAGTTGCCTTTGAATTCCTTCAGTTTCACAGAACTTAGAGAACTCAAATGATAAGAATTCTCCACCTCTGTCATGCCTTAGACATTTAACTTTGAAACCACTCCACAACTCCACCATTGACTTGAACTTTCCAAAACAATTGAATGCATCAGATTTGTATCTGAGAAAATACACCCAAATCATCCTTTTACAATCATCAATAAGGAACATAAAGTATTGGTTTCCAACCAAGAATGCATTCTGCATAGGACCACACAAATCTACGTGAATAAGTTCCAGGGGACAATTTGCTCTCCAAGCTTGTTCTTTTGGGAACCAATCTCTGTGTTGTTTTCCAAATTGACACCTTTCACATACTTCTTTGATTTCTTCTAAATATGGAAGACCATGCACCATATCTTTCTCTCTAAGTTGCTGTAGTCCCTTGAAATTCAAGTGACCTAGTCTTCTGTGCCAAGTCCGAGTAGAATGATCTATGCTAGCTTTTAGAACCAACTGATTGTTTTTCAACAGAGAAAGAGGATATCGTCTATTTTCTTTCATCTTAACTTTGATGAATAGATTGTCCAGTGAAGGTCCATCAAACACACTACATATGCCCTCTCCAAATAATAGATATTATCCATGCTCATCCATTTGTCCAACACTCAGTAAGTTTTCTTTCAACCCTGGCAAATGCATGACTTCTCTGATGTACTTATTGCCTTTATTGGTGTCTGTTGTCAATGATCCCATTCCAGCAACATTTACCAACACACCAGTAGGCATTTGCACTTTTCCAGCAACATTTTTTCTTATATCAACAAGGAGATCAGCATTCCCTATCATGTGGTTACTATAACCGTTGTCAATGTACCAATTGCCATTGACATTTGTCTCTGAGATTGCACTATTAGCATAGAACAAATTCCCTGTCACTTACACCTAATTTGCAGAATTTGCCTTTTGTACAGTCTTTCCTACAATGCATTCTCTAGCCTAATGACCAATTCTATCACAATTATAACATTTTTGTTTCCCCTTATGCTTGCACTCTCCAAAATGAAACTTAGAACATACTTTGCACTAGGGTTTTCCACCTACTTGACCTATAGATTGTGATGAGGTCAGATTCTGTGCAGTTATGCCAAATGGTTTCTGTTGAAACTTTGGCTTTGAATCCCATTTCTTACCCCTTGAATTCCAGCTATTCTGAGCCTGATAACCACTAGACTGTGAATTGTTCTTATTCTGTCCATTACTACCCACAGATAAGGAGGCAAAGGTCTTCTCAGTTACATCAAAGGAATGTAAATCAAAACGCTGCTCTTGACTTTTCAAAATAGCAAGTACTTCTTGTAACTTAATAGTTTCAAGGCGTTTAGTATTTTCAATCACCAAGCATATAGAATCATAACTCAGACTAATCAACACTTTTTGCACTAATCTCTCATTCGAAAGTGTTTCTCCAAATGTTTTCATTTGATTAATCATCTCATTTAAGCGAGTAAGATAACCAGATAAAGATTCACCATCTCTCATCTTAGCATATTCAAATTCACGCCTGAGATTTTGAAGTTTAACTGACCATACCTGATCAGCACCATGATATTCACCATATAACACATCCTAAGCCATTTTAGATGAGTCTGCGTTGGCAATCCAAGGAAAAATTTGATCGGAAACTGCATTTTAAATAATTCTGAGAGCTTTGGCATCCTTCATAAACATCGCAGCAATCAGTTCATCATCTTCATCCACCGCTTCAGCTTCATCAACTTCCTTCTTCTTCTTATTTGAATCATCGGGAAGTGTAATCCCTTTCTCTACCAGTTTCTAGAGTCCTTGAGACTTGAAAACCGTCGTCATTTTGATTTTCCAGAACTCGTAGTTCTCACCGGAGAATATCGGAGTTCTAACTTCTGAACTTCCAAAACCGGCCATCATGGGCTCCGATGCTTTGGAAGAGCTCAAATTTGATTTTTGATTTCTATAAAGCTCCGGCGACTTCACCAGAACCAAAGCGAGCTAGAATGTAGCTCGAATGCTTCAACATCAATGACATTTTAGCTTCACAGTCACGCCCAGATATCAAGGAATCCAACCTGGCTCTGAGGCCACGTTAGTGTTTGATTCTGATAATTCGAAAGAAAAGAAAGGGATGAATGTACTGAAAGATGAGGAGGATGAAAATTGGTTGCACACTCTTTCTGCAGAAATCACAAAGCAATAATTCTTTTCATTTAATGATTCTCATACCTTGCACAAAGCGTGCAAGGAGAATAACATAGTTAACAAAGCTGAGCTATACCAATACATCTAGAAATTGATCACAACCACTCATCTAGCAAGTAGCTAGGATCATTACATATGGCACTCAAGGCCTTACATATTTAGACCTACACTAGGTAATTCTAAACACAAGTGGATACACAATTAAACACAAGGTTATTCACTAATACTAATCAGCTCATTGCTTATAATTCAACACCACATTGGTTTCTAGCAACTGGCTATGAATCCCAAATCTATTTAAAAAATTGGTGTTCCTAAATTCTCCAATTAATTCTGCCTTAAGAGTTCTAGTTTGTTGATTTTTTTTTTTTTTTTCCTTTTTGGGTTTCATTACTGGTTGTTGATTACGGGTAACAGAAATGATGAAAATTAGTAATGAGGATCCGGCAGATGGCAACATTAAACTGAGGTTAGTTTCTCTGAATATTTTTTTTTTTTTTAATTTTTTTTTTTTGGCGGTGTCTCTTCGTGAAGCTTGGTCATCTACGAATGTTTTTATTCTTTCTGGTTTGTCATGGACTTATGTTAAAATGATGTTGATTTGAGAATTAGTATTACTATTAATGGTTCTTATTATTGGATTTCAAGCCTTCAAGCACGCATTAATAATTTTTTTTTTCTTTGTTACATTGAAGGGTTTCGAACTCTTAATCTAGTATACTCTTACTCATTACTTACTCATCTTCACTATTAGGCTAACTCCAATGACTTTGATTTTTCCTTTTTGTATATGAGAGACGAGGCTATTACTCGGGAGATCTTCTGACAACCATAAATTCTGCTACCACGTCGACAGATGCAGAAGATTCAGATCAGACGGAGGAGAAAAAACATGAAGAAAATATTCCACGGACGAATTTGATATTTGTAATTGCATGCATGGTTGCAATCTCTATAGATCCCTTGTTTTTGTACATTCCTATCATCGATGGCGAAAGTAAGTGCCTTCGAGTGGACAAAAAGTTGAGGATCGTAACTCTTCTTTTCCGATCACTCATAGATATCACCTACATAGTGTATATTACATATCAAATTCGTCAAGCTATTAAGTCCGCGTTACCAGAAGACCAGTCTCATCCCAACGAACAAACAGTTACTTCAAGTACTTGGAAGTCGAAGTTTTTCGATTTGTTTGAACGTCGTGATAAAACATTTGAGTTCTCATGGACCTCCATCATAATTGACATTCTAGCTGTTGGTCCAACCCCACAAGTAAGATTATATCAGTAAGTGGTCTGTTTGGTAAGTTATTAAATCTGACTCATTATTTGTCTTGTGCAGGTGTTACTAGGAGCTGTTTGTTTCAAAATGGGAGGGTCTAGATATTTGGATAACATAAAGATTGTGAATTTCTTTCTTCTCGTCCAATATCTGCCAAGGTTCTATGAAATTTACCTAGCTGCTACGGAATTTAGGAAAAACACTCCAGTGTGGATTAAAGGTGCTTTCAACTTTTTTCTGTACATCATTGCTAGTCATGTAAGTTTCATCGATTTCTCCTCATTTCTTCATTTTGATTGTTTTTTATCTATAGTTACTAATCAATGCTTTAATAATTTTTGATCGAAAAGTGTTGACCTAGGAATTTGGGGTCTTTATTTACTATCAAATTAGCAGAACCCCCATAATTCCCGGCATTTGCTCGATAAGAGCATTTCCAACCAAATAGCCAAACAATCTCGATGTCACATGAGTTTTATGAATGGGTTGGCTCAGTCTAGAGTTCAAATATTTGTCTAACACTAGGTACGTGGTGTTTTTCTCTACTTATAATTGAGAAGTTTTAACTTTTTGTATAAAATAGGATAAAAGTACTTTTTTTATCACCCCAATATTATATAATTACTCTTTTTCTTTTTTATAATTGACGAGTTCAACATTAATTTAGCTAATTGATTATTGTTTTTCAGAGCTCTATAGATACTTTTCTTTCTCTTGGTGATCTGTTTTTGATACTTTTCATTGATTAACCGTATAGTCTGTTGGTGATTTTTTTAGGTACTTGGAGCTTTTTGGTACCTTTTCTCTATTGAACGGGAAACAGCGTGTTGGCACCAGGCATACAGAAACACTGCAGGATGTAAAGCCAGTTTCTATTGTGATGACAATATTTCAACGAATGTCACAACATTGCTTACTGAATTCGGTCCCACAAGTCCACTAAATTCTACGGTATTTGACTTTGGAATATTTTTCTAAAGGAATTGAGTCTGGAAACACCGGACGAATAAATTTTTTGACAAAGCTCTTTTACTCATGGTCCTGGGGTATCCTAAATCTAAGTTTTGGATTATAATTTATTTGTGAATTCTATGGTGTTTTGAAGTATTCAATATAGTACCACATCTTGAGTTACCCTAATATTCTATTTTTCTTTTGCAGTAATTTTGGTGTGGGAGAACCTCTATTCAATTCTTATTCCCGCTATTGGGTTGCTATTATTTTCTTATCTTATTGGAAACGTGCAGGTTGGTTATCTATATCCCTATGTTCATTATTTTCCCCACTGAAGGATGCCTAGTTAGGGTTAGGGTTATGTAATAGGGTTGGATGTAACTGAAGCTTTTTTTTTATTTTTTTGTGAAACAGAATTGTCTGCTGTGGGAGGAGGAAAAGAAAGTGCAAGAACCGAAGCGGAAGATCATAGTGGAAGGTCTAAGAGCGTGGCTCTCCGAAAACAATCTCCGTCCAGATTTGGAGAAACAAGTCGTAAAAAACATAAAACAAGCAATTGAACTAGACAAGGATGCAGGTGTCGATAATCTATTCTCTCTTCTTCCATGGAGTACCAGACGAGAGCTAAAGCGTTCTCTTTTCAAGCCAATGATTAAAGTATGTTCCTCGACAAAACTCAAACTCGTCTCTCCTCCTTCTCTCTTCACACACACACACACACACACACACACACACACACATATACGCTGGGAGTCTTTCTTAAGAGGGACATCAAACCAAATAAAATTAAAAGAAGAAGGCAGCGTCTGTTGGAGAACAATTTAGAAACAATAAAATAACAGAAATACAGAATCGAAATACTTATTCTTTATTATTCAAAACTACTTGCAATACAGAATGCAATTACACAATAAATACAAAAAATTAAAATGATACTAACTTGAATGAATTGAAGGTAGAGGCTAGCGCAAACGCTATGTCCTTCGAACAGTATTTCCGTCCTACTCGTGTGCTTGTGGTTCTACAACGTCTGCTCGACTATGATACAACTACCTAATTCTACAACCCGCACTGGATTATAGAACTCTAGCGAATTGCTTTGTGTGTTTACTCTCTGGAAATTTTGTACGGAAGACAAGGAGGAACAAAAGATGATTCCCACTTGAATACTGTGATTGCAAATATATAGGTTGTTTCACATCTTTTCAAATACCTGTTCAGTGTATTTGAAAGTACACAACTCTTTCTAATAGCTATGTCTTTTAATCAAAACGTACAACTCTTTCTAATAGATGTGTCTTTTAATCAAAACGTTTTTTAATTAATAAATTAATTAAAAAACTTAATCCGAAAATTAAAATTAATGAATCTGATTAATTTTAAATTCCAAGGCCCCAAGGCCCTTGTCTTGATTACTTAATATTAATTGTATTTAGGCTATATTATATTCAAGTCTAATCCACACAATCATAAGGCCTAAGCCTTCAATCCATTTCCAAATGGTTCAAGTTCTAATTACTAAGAAGAAGGAATAAGCCTATATAAAGGCTAGTGAAAAAATACTGTTGACCAATGTGGGACAAGAGGGTGTCAAACTCCTACAATACCCCACATTTGAGATGACTCTTTGGTCCTAGAAACATTAAGATACGAGAGTAAATAATAGATGTGACATACATCAAGAGATGTATCTTTTGGACTTAAACCTACCTTAGTATATACTTATCGGATTTACTAAATGACGCAATGAATATAAAATCTTGAACTGTTCATCTCCGCAGTAAACCAAGACAATAAGCAAAACATATGCCACATGTACACATTACAAATTTATACGTTTGTGTTCTTTTTAGTCCTGAACAAATCCTGGATTCATGAGAGCTTTAGAGAATGTAGCCATGTAATTCTCATAAATGCGACCCCACATTTACTCTCATATAGGTGATATTGATTAAGAATAGGCTGCTACTATTCCACTTGATTTACAAGTATCAATATCATTAAACTACTGTATCCTACATCATCAGCAGTCACCACACTTCTTCCATCATAGGAATGGGTATGTAAGTGTGTTTCTTCTCGAATCTAGCCAAACCAGTTTGCCTATTGAACCTAGACCATGGGATCTCCAATCAACTAGGTTAGGTTTCCGTTTGGCAGTTTCATTTTACTCTATTGGCTTTAAACCCATTCCCCTCGATGTATGCTTAACTTGCTCTCTAGACAAACCTTTAGTAAGCAGATCCGCAATATTATCTTTTGACTTAACATAGTCAATAGAAATTACACCACTAGAGAGCCATTGCTTTATTGTATTATGCCTTCGTCTAATTTGTCTAGACTTCCCATTGTATACACTATTTTTAGCTTGATATTGTGCAGCTAAACTATCACAGTATATACATATTGCCGTTACAGGTTTAGGCCATATGGGAACATCCTCCAAAAAATCTCTTAGCCACTCAGCTTCTCCTCCAGACCAATCGAGAGCGATAAATTCCGATTCCATAGTTGATCGGGCTATGCGTGTTTGTTTAGAAGATTTCCAAGATATTGCTGCTCCTCCCAAAGTAAATACATATCCACTTGTGGATTTTGTATCATTACTATCCGATATCCAATTCGCATCAGTAAATCCTTCAAGCACAGGAGGGTACCTCGTATAATGCAATCCATAATTCATTGTATACTTTAAGTATCTCAATACTCGAATTAAAGCTTCCCAATGATCATGCCCAGGATTGCATGTATATCTACTTAGTCTACTCACTGAGTATGATATATCAGGCCTTGTACAGTTCATAATATACATAAGACTTCCAATAACTTGTGAGTATTCACGTTGAGATATAGCATCACCTCTATTTTTCTTAAGTTTGCTATTGGCATCAAAAGGAGTAATTGCATCTTTACTTTCCAAATGACCATATTTTCTAAGTGTAGCTTCTATATAATGGGACTATGTAAGAATATATCCTTCTTGGTTTCTTTTTATTTTTACACCAAGAATCACATCAGCTAATCCAAGATATTTCATATCGAAACTTGATTTCAATATCTTCTTGGTCCAATTTATTATGTCTTTGTTAGTTCCCATTATAAGCATATCATCTACATATAGACACAACATAACGCAAGCATTATTTTGAGTTTGTGTGTAGACACACTTATCACACTCGTTTATCTTAAAACCATGTGTTATCATAATATGGTCAAATTTTTCATGCCATTGCTTTGGAGCTTGTTTAAGCCCATATAGTGATTTCACAAGTTTACAAACTTTGTGTTCTTGACCTTTAACCACAAACCCCTCAGGTTGTTCCATATATATTTCCTCATCTAAGTCTCCATTTAAGAATGCAGTCTTTACATCCATTTGATGTATTTCCATGTTATGGAGTGCAGTTATAGCAATCAACAGTCTTATTGACGTAATTCTCGTTACAGGCGAGTATGTATCAAAGAAATCCAAACCATTTTTTTGACGGTATCCTTTAGCTACCAAACGAGCCTTATATTTGTTAATCGTACCATCAAGTTTTAATTTCTTCTTAAAGATCCATTTGTACCCAATTGGCTTATTGCCAAGAGGCAAATCGACTAATTCCCATGTATGATTTTGCATAATTGAATCTATCTCACTGTTAACTGCATCATTCCAAAATGGAGCTTCAGGAGTGGACATGGCCTCCTTGAATGATTGAGGTTCTGTCTCATTTAATAAGGTCACAAAATCAGGCCCAAAGTCCTTTCGAATTTTTGTCCTTTTACTCCTTCTAGGTTCAAGTTCTTATTCTTCTTGAACTCTAGACGAGGATGAACCATCATCATGTTCTCTAGGTTCGTCATTAACCTCAGATACATCATCATGTAATCTCTTTTTCAATAAATTAGACTTGCCTATTTTGTATGGAAATATATCCTCAAAAAATATTGCATTTATAGATTCTATAATAGTATTGACATGTATATCATTGACTTTGGAATGAAAAACTAAGAATCTATAAGCTGAACTATTAGATGCAAAACCAATAAAAACACAATCTATAGTTTTAGGCCCTAATTTTGTTCTCTTTGGCAATGGGACTTGTACTTTTACCAGGTAACCCCACACTTTAAGCAATTTAAAGGTTAGGGTTCTTCCTTTCCATAATTCATACGGTGACTCCTTTCTCGTTTTAGGTGGAATTCGATTCAAAATTTTATTTGCAGTAATTAAAGCTTCACCCCACAAATTGTGTGGAAGTCCAGAGCTATTCAACATAGAATTGATCATGTCTTTAAAAGTCCTATTTTTCCGTTCGGCAACACCGTTTTGTTGTGGTGTATAAGGGGTTGTTGTTTGATGAATTATGCCATGTGTGGCACAAAATTCAGCAAAGGCATGAGACTCATATTCTCCTCCCCTATCGGACCTTAAGACTTTAATCTTCTTGTTAAGTTGATTCTCAACTTCTGCCTTATATGTCTTAAATATATCCAAGGTCTCATCTTTACTATGAAGTAAATAAACGTAACAATACTTATTGAAATCATCTATAAATGTTACATAATAGTTCTTTTCACCACGAGTTGGATATGATCTAAAATCACACAAGTCACTATGAATTAAATATAATAAATCATTGGACTTTTCATGCACTAATTTAAAGCTTTGACTCGCAAATTTCGATTCTGTACAAGTCTCACATTTAACATTATCTAGATAATCAATTTTGGGCAGCAAATCTAAATTATGCATTCTAAAAAGTGAACGAAAATTTACATGTCCTAACCTAGAGTGCTATAAATTAGACTAATCAACAATATAAGCAGAAGCATTATTTATTTCATTCATAGCATTAGCAAGTACATTTAGTTTGAATAATCCATCAGCAAGGTAACCCTTCCTTACAAACATTCCCCCTTTAGTTAGTACAAACTTATTAGACTCAAAAACTAGTTTGAATCCTTTATTACTAAGGATAGGACCAGAAACAAGATTCTTCTTTATATCGGAGACATGTAGCACATCAAGGAGGGTTAATTCCTTTCCAGAAGTGAATTTCATAACACATTTCCCTATTCTAGCCACAACAGATGCAGATGCATTTCCCATAAACAGCTGCTCGTTTCCCTCGATTTTCTGGTACGAAGATAACATATCTCTGTCACCACACACATGGCGAGTTGCACCGGTATCTATCCACCAATCAGCGTGATTAGATACAAGGTTGATTTCAGAAATCATTGCAGCCAAGGCATCCATATTGTTTTCAATCAGGTTCACATGGTTGTTGTTACCTTGATTTCCAGGACCTTGATCCCTTCGATGGCGACATTCTTGAGCCCTATGGCCTTGCTTTCCACAAACCCAGCAACTTCCCTTGATTTTCTTGAAGTCTTTGCCTTTCGCACCATGGACAAAGTGTATTTCCTTCTTCTTAGTTTTCTGGAACTCCGGCCTTTGCTTTGATGAACTTCCTTCAACAACATTCGCCTTGGCTTCCATACTTGAAACCAGGCCCTTCTCATTCTTTCTGTTATCTTCCTCTATTCTCAGCCTTACAATGAGATCCTCAAAGGTCATCTCTTTACGTTTGTGCTTGAGATAATTCTTGAACTCTTTCCAAGAATGTGGCAGTTTTTCTATAAAGGACGCCACTTGGAAAGACTCATTGATCACCATCCCTTCAACATGAATGTAATGGATGATTTTTTGGAGATCTTCAGTTTAAGAGACAACGGACTTGGAATCCACCATTTTGTAGTCCAAAAATTTGCCCACGACAAATTTCTTCAAACCAGCATCCTCAGTTTTATATTTTTTTCTCAAATGATTCCCAAAGTTCCTTGGCTGTTTTGCATACTACATAGACATCATACAATGAATCATCTAATGCATTGAGAATATAGTTTCTGCAGAAGAAATCGTTATGATTCCAGGCATCTATAGCCGTTAAAGTTTCTGCAGAAAAAATATTTTCTCCATCTGCAGTAGGTATAGTCTCGCGCAGAACATTAGCCAAATTCAAGGTTGTCAAATAAAACAGCATCTTCTGCTGCTATCTTTTGAAGTCTCCACCCTTAAATTTCTCAGGCTTCTCAGAATGAGGTTTAGTTCCCGATTGTTTCATATTGTTCGAAGATTGTTGGAGAACAATTTAGAAACAATAAAATAACAGAAATATAGAACCGAAATACTTATTCTTTATTATTCAAAATTACTTGCAATACAGAATGCAATTACACAATAAATACAAAAAATTAAAATGATACTAACTTGAATGAATTGAAGGTAGAGGTTAGCGCAAACGCTATGTCCTTCGAACAGTATTTCCGTCTCACTCGTGTGCTTGTGGTTCTACAACGTTTGCTCTACCAGCATACAACTACCTAATTCTACAACCTGCACTGGATTATAGAACTCTAGCAAATTGCTTTGTGTGTTTACTCTCTGGAAATTTTGTACGGAAGACAAGGAGGAACAAAAGATGATTCCCACTTGAATACTGTGATTGCAAATATATAGGTTGTTTCACACCCTTTCAAATACATGTTGAGTGTATTTGAAAGTACACAACTCTTTCTAATAGCTGTGTTTTTTAATCAAAACATACAACTCTTTCTAATAGATGTGTCTTTTAATCAAAACATTTTTTAATTAATAAATTAATTAAAAAACTTAATCCGAAAATTAAAATTAATGAATCTGATTAATTTTAAATTCCAAGACCCCAAGGCCCTTATCTTGATTAATTAATATTAATTGTATTTAGGCTATATTATATTCAAGCCTAATCCACACAACCATAAGGCTCAAGCCTTCAATCCATTTCCAAATGGTCCAAGTTCTAATTACTAAAAAGAAGGAATAAGCCTATATAAAGGCTAGTGAAAAAATAGTGTTGACCAATGTGGGATAAGAGGGTCTCAAACTCCTACAGCGTCTAATCAAGAAAAATGAATTTTCGTATAAATGATTATTCGAGCAAAAACCGTTACAATGCAAACGAGGCCTAAGATGAAAATGACACGAGGCCGCCTTAATTTAGCACCTTAATATGATTTTTTTTCACAACAATAAAAGAATTTAAGGTACATCAGATTAAATTTATGAGAATAAAAGATTTTTTTTCTTTTTCTTTCTAATCTAGAATAAGATAAACAACGAAAATTTTAAGATAAATAATAAGAGTATGAAGAAAATATGAGGCCTAATATAGAGTGAGGCCCAAGACACAAACCTTTTAGGATTGCTTCTGGACCGCCTATGATTGAAGCGATTGTCCCTTGGCACCACATGCATTGCGTTCTTAGTTCATGTATTGTCTTTAATAGATGGTTCAGATTGTTGAAATTCGATTTAGTGTGGGTTCCACAACTAATTCCTATTTTAAAAAAAATGGAAATAACTTCCCTTAAAGCACTTCCTATAAATATAACATGTTCTTTTTTTTGCTAAAATATATTTATATCTTGATCAATTAATTAATATTGTAAGCGTTACTGCATGTGTAGTTACCAAGGCTACGAAATATGGATGAGAAAGTGCGGGAAATGATATGGGACTATCTCAAGCCAGTGGTGTACCCTCAGAACACCATCGTTCGTCGAACGGGAGAACCATTTGATAGCATTCTCTTCGTTACAGAAGGCATTTTGTGGGTTTACTCGACCACTGATGGAAGTCAGCAGACTGGAATGATGAACCAATTCTTTCAGAAAAGTGATGTTTATGGAGACGAAGAACTTCTGAGTTGGACAACATCCCACAGTGGCAGCCCCTCCTATACAAATCTTCCGTTCTCGAAGGAAAATGTGAAATGTCACACAAAGGTACAAGGCTTTGCTCTCAGTGCTATGTACTTGACAGCTGTAGTTTCCAAATGTGGAGATTTCTGGAGCCCTAGTAAGACCACTACTCTAGTGCTGGTGTAGATATATAGGAGCATTGGCCTCTTCCCATTGTGCAACAAAATTGGCAAAGTTGAAGAAGTGTGTGACAAGCAATAAAGTCCTTTTCATTACAATTTCTAATTCAGTTTTAATTTTTTATGTTTATAAAATGAACTATTGTACTTTCTTTGCAAATTCCTTTTTGTTTTTCTCAATGCAATGATATTTTACACTAGAAGTTTGGGCTAAGCACACAATAGGTTAACTATAATAAATTTGGTATCAAACTCGTTATTTAAGAGGATTAAAATGCAAGACCTTCCATTCAAGAAAAATATCACCAGACAATAATGCTAGTTGCAAACCCCTTTGAATAGAAAAATTGAGTTGTCTCCTTTAAGCTAAATTTTTTTACATGATGCCTACAATGTTCTTTTTCTTGGCTGAAGCCTAATCGAAATTGAAGTGTCAAATTCTCATCCCCGTGAAGAGGAGAGTCGGATACTGGCTCATTAAAATACATCTACCTTGATAGAAGTCGAGAACTGAGTAGTAACCATCTTGCTTAAATATATGTATTACTTGTTCGCATGTTACTTTGAGACCAATGTAAGCTGATTTTTGGTTAGTTGGTTTAAACAAAACCATGGATGTTAAATGTGTCCACGTTTTGCAATTTTCTTGAATTAATATGAGAAAAGTTACATGTATACCCATTCCCTCTCTTTCCTTTTTTTTTTACGCCCCCCCCCCCCCCTTCTCAATGTCACCATATGGGAGAGACATGGGGACGTAAAAAAGAGATCCTATCAACTTGTACCGACTTAGGATAATAACCTCATGAGCTTAGTCTTACTTCATTGTTGAAAAACTAAAGAAGACTTCTATCTCCAAGTTTAACTCAGACGTAGCTTACTTCTTTTTTGGGTGTGAATTATGTCAAAACAAAATACCCAACAAGCATTAGTTCTCCCTAAAAATGTGTTTGGAAGTGCTTTCAAAATAATTAAAAGTGCTTTTGATAAAAGTGTTTTTGGAACCTAAAAACATTTTCACCAAAAATATTTTTGATCATTTTAAAAGCACTTCTAAAAAAGTTGTCGTATTAAGAATTGAGGGAATATAGAAAAACGCTCTTATTATCATGTTTTCGCTTATATTTTCAACTGGGCTGAGAGGGCCCAATATGTTTCAATATTGAAGACTCGATGTCCATGTCAATTTGTCATTCTTCTGTCTCATCAAATTTGATATTTGTGAAGTGCTACTAAAAAACATTATTGTCACTTAGTACTACGGTCTAATAGTATTTCTCCTAACTTTTAAGTGAGAGGTCTTACGTTCCATTCACGCCAAAGGCGAATTTGAACCACATTATATCAGAATATGAAAAGTTGGAGCAATGGTCAGGTTCCAGTAAACAAGGGAGACAAGTTTTCCAAAAGTCAGTGCCCAAAGACTAATTTGGAAATAACCAAGATGCAGTCCAAACCTTATGCTTCCTTGGTTGGAAGCCTGATATATGCAACTATTTGCACAAGACCGAATATTGCCTTTTTTGTAGGCAGGGTTTCAAGCAAATCCAGGTGAAGCTCATTGGGAAGCTGCTAAGAAAGTCCTGAGATACTTGCAGAGAACCAAAAATTTCATGTTGGTTTATGGCATAAGTGATACTTTGAAGCTTGTGGGATATACAAACTTAGACCTAGCTAGAGATGTAGATGATAGGAAGTCAACATGAGGATATATATTTATGCTTAATAATGGAGGGGTTGTTTCATGGAAAAGTGCAACACAAACTGTCATTGCAACATCTACCATGGAGGCTGAATTCGTGGCTTGTTTTGAAGGCATGAAGCAGGCAGCCTGGTTAAGAAACTTTATGTCAAATTTAAACATTGTGAATTCAATACAAAAGCCAGTGAAGATGTATTGTGATAATAACTCTGTTGTGTTCTTTGCCAAGAATAACATAAGAACTTCAGCTTCGAGATTGATGAATATAAAGTTTCTTAAGGTTAAAGAACAAGTCAAGAAGGGAGTGATTGAAGTACAACATATTAGCACAACTATGATGCTTGCTAATCCTATGACTAAATTGCCTATTGGAAAGTTCAAGTTACATGTTGCTCGGATGGGCTTACTAGAAGGTTTTGATCAGTGGGAGTAGTTGGCTAGTTTTGGTAAGGGATCAAGATTGTTGTTGTGAGGATTAAAGATTCTGGAACAGTTGATGTTATCCTGATAATGCTAAGGTTAAATTATTTTTATATTGACTAGTTCTGTAGCTAGGTTTTTAGTCTCTTTTTGTGTTTTGATGAGTCACTTTGCATTAATACTCAATTCTTCATTTATGGAGTTTTGTGGTTTTGAATGGCAAACTAAGTTTGACGATTGGATTCATTTGTTGCTTTGGAAAATAGTTTATCTGTTTAAGTAATTGATTGTGAATTGTTCTTTTGATTTATAATTGAAATGCTGCTCTCAAATGGTGATTGTTATTTTGAATCTTTTGAAGAGCAGGAGCAGATTTGTTGTATGAATTTGTATATTAGTTTTGGTCAGGAGTTATAAATTGCAGATTGGATACCTGTGAACTTAGAATCAATACTGCATGATTGTTTGTGGTTCATGATTCTTAGTTTCTGTATTTTGAGATGCAATAGAACATTAGTCATGATAATGGTTCTTGAATAAGGCCTTGTGATCACTTCTTATAATTAGTGTAGTTGTGTCTAAAATTGATCTTATGCTCAAGTAGGAGAATGTAAGAATATATGAGTATAAGGTTGGATATTTTGGCTTCAGCTCAATGGTGGATCCAGGAAAAATATTTCGAGGGGTCACATGTAAAAGTTTACAAGCATTTCTTAGACACATAATAACCTTAAAATTAAACCATAGTTTCATCATTCATAACTTATAGAACAAATAACGATACAAGTTACAATAGTCCCTGACTCGTTTTCATATTTTGAAAATGTTGCATTATAGCTTCATTGTCAATGGAAGAAAAAACATTGCTCTCAATATAAACCACCATACTATCACTCATCCATTGATCTCCCATTTGGTTATGCAATAGAGTCTTCACAATATTCATAGCGGAAAAAGCTCTCTCCACTGAAGCAGCAGCAACCATTAGAACCAAAGCCAATGTAATTAGCAAATACACATGATTATATACTCTATTCCTCCCTGTCTCCACCATTTTTTTTTTTTTTTGCTAGACTACCAATTCCTTTCAATTAAGAAAATTCACTATTCAAATGCATATCAAGAATATAATGCCAAAGTTGATCTTCAAGTGCCAATAGTTAACAAGTAGTAAATTCATTCGGATAAAACTAAGCAAAACAAATTAGCTTTTGTTCATCAAAGCCGAGAATGAATCATCCGGGCTCAAACTAGCTAAACAAAGAAGCAACTCTGTATTTGCCTCATCAAAGCGACTATTTAATAGTAACAAAGATCTCCACACGATAATGATGGAAGTTTGTGATTCTTTGAGCTCCACACCGTGATCTCCCTCAAGTAACATATCGATCATCCATGCTACAAATCTCAATATCATGCTTGTCACAAAATGAAGACACTTGAGCAAGCAAAAGATGAAATCCATTCTCTCTCATGTTTTGTAGTTATTGCTTACATACATAAACTAAAGCCATAGCATTCACAATCGAGTAACATATCGATCATCCATGCTACAAATCTCAATATCATGCTTGTCACAAAATGAAGACACTTGATCAAGCAAAAGATGAAATCCATTCTCTCTCATGTTTTGTAGTTGTTGCTTACATACATTAACTAAAGCCATAGCATTCACAATCTCTTGATCTTTCTTTTGTAATGCTTGTGATAAATTTTTTGTAACCCCCAATATAGATTTCATTAAGAATATGTCAAATACAAATTCGAAAGATTGTATATCTCCCAATGACCTATTTGCTTCTCCTACATTATCCCTAGAACCATCATCAACAATCATTTCAAGCACTTTCACCACAGAACCAAACATGGAAATGATACTAATCAAGGTACCATAATGTGAGTTCCAACGTGTGTCACTGGCACGCTTGAGATTAGTTTCTCGATTTAAACCCCGGCCCATTATAAGACAATCGTTTTCTAAAGCTTCCACAAGATCCTTTTGTAGTTGCTCTCTAAGTGCATCACGAAACTTACAAGATGCTCTAACATTAGTAACCACACTATTTGCCAATGTGAAAAAAGTGGCAATATCAACATTTCCCTTTACCACCGCAACAAGAGCTAGTTGAAGTTGATGCACAAAACAATGAACATAAAAAACACAAGGATTTTCTCTTAATATCCTTGATTTAAGACCATTGAACTCACCTTTCATGTTACTAGCTCCATCATAACCTTGTCCTCGTAGCGTGGAAATACTCAATTTATTTCTTGAAAACAATTGATCAATGGACTTCTTTAACTCAATTGAAGTAGTCTCGGCAACATGTTGAACTCCCACAAACCTTTCGATTACTTCCCCTCTTTTACTTACATAGTGAAACACCACTGCCGTTTGCTTAATTAAACATCATGCGACTCATCAACAATTATAGAAAAAAATGCACCATTCATATCATGAAGGATAACATCAATTGTTTCAATAGCACACGCATTAACAAGGTCCTTTTAAATTGAAGGAGCAACTAACTTTAGGTTACCAGAAGCATTTTCTAAGACAACGACCTTAATTGTCTCATCATGATCTGCGAGAAATTGCAAGAGCTCTATATAAGTCCCCCTATTATCCGAAGCTTCTTTTTTATCATGGCCACGAAAATGAAGACCTTGTCGCTATAAAAATCTAGTACAATCAATTGCCACATTCAACATAATGCGTTAGTTAACATAGCTTTGGTCGGTATGCTTGATCAAAACTGTTTCGATATGTTGTTTTTGATTCATTAGATCCAAACATTTTTGGCTAACTTTATTGTGAACACTAGAAGCACCTCCTTCATGCCTCCTAAGTAATTCTAGCCCTTTCTTCCAATTTTCTAACCCTTTCCCAACAAATACATCATTACTTCCTTGTTGAAAATTACAGCTAAATAGATAGCACCAAATACAATATGTGGCATCCTTTTTTATACAGTACTCTAGCCAATGGAACTCATAATACCACTTGGGATTAAAGCGTTGAGGAACTCCGGAAAAAAAGTCTTTGTGGAAAAGGCTGTAGTGTAGGCCAACAATATGCCTTTTGTAGATAAGCTCTTCTAACTTGATCTCAAATATTAGGCTCATAATCTAACATTGAAGGTCGAGTTCCAAGATCCCCTGGAAGAGTATTCAAAATTTCTTCTAACTCACTTTCTTTTGAACTTGAACTACCCGGATTGTTCACTGTAGGATTTGTGCATTGTTTCTTATAATATCGCAACATAAATGTATGATTTGAATAAAGTCCACACCAATTTTATTAGGAATTACTCTAATTTGATAAACTCACTCAAATCAACTCCTCACACAAAACTCAACACATTCAATAGTCTAAATAAAAACTTTCATCAATTTATCAACACAAATACTAAAAGTCTAAAACACACATATCAACTAATCTAAATAAAAACCATATATGACTCACATCAATAATCAAATGTAAGTATTCATGAAAGAAATTTAAATTGAATAAGTTATGAAAAACTTACTTTGAAATTCGAAAGATGAAATTTAGGTGGTTGTCGAAATGATCGTCGAAGTGGAGTGCTAAGAGTTTAGGCGTTAGAGATGGAGTTTGGTAATTGGAATTTGTGAATGAGAATTGAAAATTTGGAATTGAATTTGGGGGCTGTGCTGGGGACCTGGGGTTTGCTTTTCGCTATTGCTGCATGAATGGGAATAGGAGACACGGACAAGTATTCCCTTTTAAAAAGTTGTAGAGTATCTTTTTTTTTTTTTTTTTTTTGGGCTCTTTGTGTTTATTTTTTTTAATTAGACTAAGGGTTCAAAATTATGTTGTTTTGACAAAGTAATATTTATTTAAAAAAAATACTAAGAAAAGCCATTCTTCTTTCAGACATTTTATCAAACAGTTGAAAGGCATGTATGATGTCAACTCTAATCTTCAAAAGGGTAGCACCCAAGGTATCCATAGACATTCACCGAAGTTTAGAGGGTTAGCACCCTAGATATCCATGAACGTTCATCGAAGTTCGGGGGTCTGCTGACCCCATGCCCCTCAATGCATCCGCCGCTGCTTCATTTATATATGTCCAATTAGTATAGGAAAGCCTTATTAGAAGAGGAAGACTAATTCTTATAGTTATATGATTCAGTTGACCGTGTGAACTTATGTGTGTGTGTGTGTATCATGACCTCTACTCTCACAGATTAATGCTCTCTTTGGAATTAAGTCTATTCTTGGTTTGAGCCTGAGACAATCTGATAGAGAGCATAAGAGTTGCAGTGCATTGGGTTTTGGTTTGCAGCATTCATGGCATCTTCAGGTGGAGGTTCTTCAGGTCAATGTATTGCAACATTCTTATATGTTAAGGTTTTGTGTTTTGCTTGATTGTGATTCAGCAGCTTAATCAAGTTTGTGAATTTATGTTTAACACATTATTGCTAACATATTGTGAGGCTTAGCCCACTCACCACCTCTTTAGTGTAGATAATATATTTTGTTAAAATAATAATAATAATAAAAAAATAAAATAAAATAAAAAAACATCACTATGCTTAATCTATAAACAACAATGTTATAAAATATAAATAAATTATTGTAAAAAATAAATATATAACAAAAGAAAGTACGTATTGCTTCCAAATAAGATTCACACTTTTCCTTCCCTTGATTTTCTTTCGTTCCACTTAAGGGTTAAGACTTGTCACATTTTCCACTTGGATCCAGCTGTCTGCAACACCCTTTGGTACCTTTTGAAATAAGCTTCTTCTTTTTACTTGATAGCCCAAAAATAGTCTTTAAATTTATGGAGATTGCAGAAACTACTTTTTATTTCCTTTGGTTTTGTATTTGCATATGCTTAGAGAGAGGTTGTAAATATTAGTTACCTGACATTAGCTGCAGCCACCAACTTGGTGGGAAAATGGGAATTTTCTTTACCCGCAAGCAATGTGGGCTGAATCTGGCAATCCACACAGAGTCAATGATATTTTTTTGAATGCAAAGATGATTTTAGCTGGAAATAACAAGTGGTTTCCTTCATGCTCAAGTAATGATCATTTTGCTAGACGTACGTCTACATCAAAATTAAGGAATCAATATCTCCATACTCCACTCTAGTATCTAAAAATGTCGAGAGTGGAAATTTATTTTATCACACTCTCTTATGGAAGCATTATTTTAAATATAATCAATTACTAGGTAATTTGTGTCGGAGATGATACTATGTTAATATGAAGAAATATAGAAACCATAGGAAGTGGAGTTATGAGAGAGAGAGTTGCACAAAACGAGAGAGAGAAGTAAGAAGGTAAAAGAGATTTCTGTATTGTTTACTTAATGATGAATTAATTACAAGAGTATGTATTTATAGTGAACTAATCACTCAAATAGACTTCCTAACATGCTAACTAATCTAACAAATCACCTAACCTAGTTACAAATGGTAAGATCTCATCCATATACAACATTATACTTGAACAATTTGCTCCCTTTGTAATTTAAAGTAAAACCATAGAACACAAATACAAGGGTCTATACAAAAATTCAAAACCTTCATTTGTCATGTCTAATAACCATTTTGTTTCAGTTTTCAATTTTATTCATTCATTTATTGAAAACTATGAACTGAAAGCTAATTTGATAACTAGCTTCAATTTTCAGATTAAAAACCAAAATCGAGGTTTTAAAATTTGACTTTCAGTAGTTTTCACCTAAAAATAGATACCAAATAAATTTTCTGTTTTTATTTTTTTAAATGAAAACTCAAAATTAAAATATGACCAAATGGGCCCTACACTACATACTCATTATCACCATAATTTTCAGTCAAACAAGGCACCACTTGTTGTTCATTGATTATTGTAAGCAATTTATTATATAGAAGTTAAGGTAATTAAAAAAAAAGAACAATTTGGTTCTCATGATCCGAAAGGAAAAGCAAAATAATCATTTTTTAGAGCACGGTTAAACGAAGTGCTTTGAGACTCAATACTAATATTTTTATTTAAAAGATGAGTGATATTTTTACCTAAAAGATGATTGTGAAATTTGATGTAAGTCTCACAACAAATCAATCACAATAATTAAGTATCGATTTCGTCATCTAAATGAGTCAAATTAAAACCAGTTAGTTACAAATAAAAAAATCAAACTCTAAAAGTACAAATATCTTTGGAAATGAGAGTTCTTAGGTTCGAATATCGTGGATGGTGAATTTGATACCAAATTAGGTTGCCCATTGTATGATTTAGCTGAACTTCTCATTCTCTTAATGTAAAAATATCAATGCACTAAAAAAAAAAAAAAAGTACAAATATCCTTTGCATATTGGCTAGCTCTTCCGTCAAATTAACCTTAGCTTCTATGACGTAGCAGCATTCAATTGGCTTATTTTAACGTAAGTTTGACGACAAGTGAAGTAACAGATTTAATAGGAACAACAAAACAAATAAGAACTTTTTGTCTTTTCTAAAATACGCCTTAATCTTCTAGATTTAGAGTGAGTTGAAATTTGACCTGTAAAAGGTTTAAGAGTTTTGGCAATTTGGCATACGGGGGGCCGAATGCCGAATTTTGTTTTTAAGACAAATCAAAACGATTACTGACCTAATGTCAATGAATCGTAACAACAAGGCCATTCCATCACTTGGCAAACATTAACTAGTTGGTATCGTGATGTTTAATTTCTAAAGAGTTCATTTTCCAAATTCTAAAGTAAGGAACACATTGTACATGCTCTAAACTATATAGGCACATATATACAAGGACGGATCCACATAGGGACCAGGGAGGTCCCAGGACCCGTCGGCAATCCTAAATCGTTTCTATAAATTTTCTGGGGACCCTCGTACTCGAGCATGAGGTTTGTGTAGGTTGCAGTGGCTGTTTTCTTCTCGAAGAAGATGACCGCGCACAGAGAAGAAAGAAATAGGGACCCTTCCTGCCTCTCTCCTCCTTGCTTCTGCCATGGTCTCATCCGTCGGTGCCACCCACTTCTCCTCCAACCTTTCTCTGTCGTCTGGCGGGGGCAGTACATAAGCCCAAACTTTCCCAAATTATTTCAACCATCTTAGTAGTTTTTCTTATGGGTGAAATTTCCTTCATAAGGTTAGTAAGATGGATATGATCTGTCATGGGTTGGTGAAATTTGGTGGTGGAGCTACCATGGCTTTGGGAGAATGGGGAGGGAGGCGGTTGGTGGAGGTATGGTAGCTTTGTTCTTAGTGAGAGAGAAGGTGGATGTTTGGAAACTAGTAAAAGAGAAAAATGGTGTGTTTGGTTAGAAAGATAGTGGGAGTTTAGGGAGAGTTTTATTTGACCGGTGTTTTAAATTGGGGTGTGCTATCCACACACCCCTTTTTACTTCATACACACTCTCTTAATTTGCGGCCGTCGGATCGACTGAATTAAAGAAGATCAAATGACAGAAATAAACAAAGGGTGTGTGAGAAGCGAAAAAGGGTGTGTGAATAGCACAACCCTTTAAATTTAGTGGTTCATATTAGATAATCAATAACTTAGGTACTCCCTAGTAACTTATGAAACCTCGTAATGGACACTTGAATTATGATTTTATAATTTGTAATATTGTTTTGCATATGATTTTTGAATGAAATGTATTATATTTAAATTTTCAATGTTATTTTTGTCTATAAATTTTTTGACCTTTATAATTGGGACCCCCCGAGTTTAAAATCCTGGATCCGCCACTGCATATATATATAAAGGTCATTTAGCCGAAGGTCAATAAAATAATTACTAATTAGCCATATATTAATGGTTAGTTCTTTTGTACATAATCAATGAAATATTTATAATAATTATACATAGGTCAATGCAGCGTGTCACATGAGTTTAGGCTAGTTATAAAATAACTATTACACCCTTCTCTCTTCACTTTATTTCTATCCTTATCTCCCGTCTCTACTGTCTTCTATCCTGATTTTCTATCATGTCTCTCTCACTCTCTTTCCCCTTCTCTTCACTTTCTCATGTTTATCTTTCCTCGCTACCTCTCTTTCTCTCCTTCAAACCCAACTGCTCGCTCAACGACACCGAAGTTTATCTACATCTCATCTTTGTCTTTATTTTTTCTTCTTGAACTGTGAAGCATAGGAGGCGTGTGAGTGGTAGAAAAAAAAAGAGAAAATGAAACGGACACTACAACGTAAAGTCTGAATCCAAATGTAAAAAACAAAATTAGAAAACAGACATTGTAATTGCAATATTTGAATCCGTATTGACCTATCCCAAAATATAAAAATTATAAAAAAGGGGTTGCCAGTTGAAGTGGGTATAGTTGTAGTGGTAAATTTTGTAACCATTGTTTATTTTAAACGCATTTAAGTATTATAATACATAATTATTAATTAACTATTTATTATTAACATAAATATTATTGTTATATGGTTAATATTATAACTTTTCATTGATTTTATACAAATCACCCTATATATATAAATTCATACCCCTACTATTAATGTTTGGAAAGTGATTCTTTATCATAATGATGAAAATGTGTTAAATTCTTACGTAACGATGTGAATTCAAATCTCGTATATAATTAATAACATTTAATATAACAAAAATTTATCGATTGATAAAAAATAAAAAATAAAAAAAGACTATTAATGTTTGAACTGTACAAGCACGAAGGCAGGCGCCGACAACACAGGGAAAACAGACCACTCTCAAATCTAAAGACTGTTCAGTTTCTTTCCTTCCCATGTGTCTCTCTCGTCCCTGCCATATTTATTGCTTGACCCCTCCAATAATACACAGGATAAATAAAACATTTTCATATGAAATTAACATCAAACAAAAGAAGGAGCAAACAAACTTTAATAATGTATGCTTCTTATTTATTGCTACCCTCAATGTGTTATTTCACATTTGCGTTCTTATCAACCAAACCCTTCCAAATTGTTTTCTTAAAAGAAACTAAATTTATTCGATTTTATATAATCGTGCGTCTATATCTGATAATTCACTATGCGCATGATGTATAAATTAAGGTTTTAGCTATCATCTTTATCTGTCAGTTAGGCCATGTTCGCTTGAGAGATTTGTAAATCTTAGAAGGCTTAGGTCACGTAAGGAATAAATTATAAAATGTTAGAAAGAGAATTAGAAATGTATCACATGAGCAAGATAAAAGTATTCTAGAGGGATTTGTAAATGGTTACAAAGCCAAATGTCAGAAGAATTTGTAAATGACTTTTTCGAAATAATCATTTAAGAATCCTTTTTTACATACCATTACAATAATATTATGCAGTGCATTTTTATTCCCTCGTATCTAATGTTTTGTAGTCATTTATACGGTTTCTAACTTGTCCTAAAGTTCCCCTCCTCATCTAAATATATGCTCATCGCATAATATATAATGAAAGAGACATAATTGTATAAAACCGATAATTTTATCCAGTCTTGCATATCTTGTAACTTAAATTGTGTACGCTTATACTATTCATTTGTCACCCATCTCAAATATTTATGTAGAGGTATAAATGTTTGCCGCAGACGACGAGTAGAAATAAATGCTTGTCGCAATGAACTACAGGAATTCCTACTTAAATGCATAAATGTTGGGAGGATCCAAGACTGCCATGTAGATTTTATCGCAGCACATTATGTGAACATGTCATGTGACTCTCATGTATTTTCTGTCCAAATTCAAAAACCTTATACCGTGCAAGTGATCTTTTATTACAATGGTGAAAAAGTGTTAAGTCCTTATATTAGGGCGTAAGTTCAAACCCCGTTAGTGGCTAATCTAACCTCTAATTTTACAAAATCTATCTTTTGACAAAAAAAAATTATACCGAAGAATTATCAGATAGACATGCCAAAGGCCCATCCAATAATATCGCTATTGTCCCCAACTCCATCAGGTGTGGCCTTTAATCACAGAAGGCCTCAGTAATACTTGGAGTAGAGTTAGAATATTTAAACTCTTCGTTTCCCAAATATATGGTAGATTTGAGATATTTCAACATCTACTTCTTTTTTTCCGAAAAAAAAAAAATAAAAAATAAAAAATAAAGTCTAACTGCAATGTTACATTTTACTTAGTAGCACAAGTTTTATGCAAATTTTAACATTTACAAAAACTCATTAAATTTCATATGCAAAATTAAACCGTTAATTTGTAAATTTCTAGACCATCACTATTTAAGAGAAGTTTGGGGAAAAAATGAAGTAAAAATTAAAAATTAAGGTTCCTCTTCAGATTTTCTTTAAGAGAATTCTGAAAATTCTTTAATTACATTCGTTTATTGTATATTGTACGGTTAGTTTTTATCAGGTACTATTTATATTTAATTTTAAATAAAAAATTTACAATAATTTCTGACCGTATGATACATAATGAATGTGATTTAAAAATTTTCAAAATTTTCACAAAGAAGATGAAAAGATGACCCTCGTTCCTTTAAAAAAAAAAAAAAAAAAAAGAAGTAGAAGACTAGTAGTAGAGTAACATGGAGGGTTTGCAGAAACTTGACTTTGAATATTTTCAGTTGACCACATTTATTAGATTTAGACTGAATAGACTTTGCACAGTTTACCAATTTTGACTTCTTTTTGACTCTCCTCAACTTGCTCAAAACCAAATTCGAACAACACACATATCAAATGATTCATTTGCATTTTACAGTGGGACTGTATACGAAAAAACAAATCTATTATTGGTTATTTTGAAAATAGAAATCATAACTAGTGAAAATTTTGACGTAAATTATGATTTCCTGTGTGAATAATGTTTTATGCAGTGAATAGTGTATTTCGGAGTTTGTTGAATTACATTTTCTATCTAGGATACCTTTATGGAAAAAAAAAAAAAAAATTTTAACGAAAAACCTTCAGTACTGTTTACTTTAACTAAAAATCATATTTTTACACTAAAAAATCAAACCTAGTACTATTTACTTTACTTTTTATTTTATCATTATCATTAAAACTCAAAATTTTCAAACCATTTTTATTAGTTTTTCCCAAAAAATAGGCAAGTTTGCTAAGTCTCGTCGTTTTGTCAGGACCTGAAATGGATTTCGGGTGTTTGAGATCGTTTCGTGGATTAGAATAGATTTTTGTTATTTTGGGTATTTTGTACTTTCACAGTTTATCACATTTTATTTTTAGAGTTTCGTGAAACCATGTTATCTTTTCATTATATACAAAAAAGAGTTTTTTCTCAATTCTTTGGTATTCTAAAAAGTTAATGAAGTGACCGTTAGTGATCTCTTAACGTATATTTAGTAAAACATATCATGGGAATTGTTATTAACAGAGTAAGATATTACTATGAAGGTTTTTAGAATGTTAATATAACAAAATAAGATATTATTGTGAAGATTATGTAAAATAAATCAAAGTGATCGTTAGTGAACTTGTCACATCCCGGCCCGAGGGGGACCACTTTCCGGGCCCGCTCCATCATCGTAGCACGATATTGTCCGCTTTGGGCCCCGATCACGCCCTCACGATTTTGTTTTTGGAAACTCAAACGAGAACTTCCCGATGGGTCACCCATCCTGGGAATGCTCTTGCGCGCTACTCGCTTAACTTCGGAGTTCTAATGGAACCCGAAGTCAGTGAGCTCCCAAAAGGCCTCGTGTTAGGTAGGGATGAGAATATACATATAAGGATCACTCCCCTGGATGATGTGGGATGTCACAGAACTCTTAACCCATATTTAGCAAAATATATCCAAGCGACCGTTTGTGATCTCTTAACCTATATTAGAGAAATAACAACTCATTTGTGTCTTACGTTATTTCAGTTCATCAACTTCGTTCATTGACTTGTTAACTTTTAATTGTGGCATACTAAATATGCATCATCCATATAATGAAGATTATGCAGATGCCAACAAATAGAATTGATCACAAGAAGTTCAAGCGATAAAATGAGCAAAAATAATATTATGATTTATGATCACATATTGATCTTTCAAATCCAGGCAATTATTCAAGAGAGAAAACTGAGCAAAACCCTCAGTTATTTTCTTCTTTCTTCTTCACCTAATTTCTTAAGTGTATATTTGAACGATGAATTTTCAAATTTCAAAGGATTAAGGTATGGTGATAAAGAAATGGATCACAAAAGGGTGGAACCAACCAACCAACCAAAGGGTGGAACTCTGCAAGCAAAGCAAGAAAACTGAGAACAAAAGCATTTGAAGTTCATTTATAATAGCTAATTTTCTTAGCAAGAATCAGTGGTTTTATTTCTTCTTCTAAAAATTTCTTATAAATTAAGAAAAAAATATAGAGGAAAATGCAAATCCAGTAGTCATATCATGGCAAGTCCGTACTCTGCAGACTGCATGTCATTGTCTTTGACATTAATGCCGTCCAAGTCCTCTCTGTCTAAAATAAATATATCACTCTGTCTTTCTGTGTGAGACTCCAACATAAATGCTTTCACAACCATCTTCCCTGCATTTGGCTACTCTCTCTTTCCAGTTGAGTGTAAATTCAAACCTCAAAAGGAGAAATCCCACCATTAAATCCCATCCCGCTGCATAATTTCATTGTTTGGGGCCAAAGTCTCTCACTTTTAATGAGATGGACAGCTTGAAGCTAGCTGAGCTTGTGCCTTTCCTTGCCTTTCAGACAACCCACATCCATATTTCTGTATAATTATTATTATAACATCACTTCCCCTTTCTCCAGATAGAGATCGAACTCCTCCAGCATTAACTCTCTCTCTCTCTCTCTCTCTCATTCTCATCAAAGATCAAGTCTTTTGTGGGGGCTTTAAATTGGGTTTTTCTTTTTCTTGGGATCTTTATTGTTGGGGTTTGGTGAGTGGAGCACTGGTGGCGGTGGTGGTTGGTGGTTGCTTCTCTCTCTACCCCTCTCTCTCTCTCTGTGTTTGAGAATTAATAGGGTAGTGTGAGAGATATGGGGAGGACTCCATGTTGTGACAACAAGAAGGACTTGAAGAAGGGGCCATGGTCGCCGGAGGAAGATGAGCTTCTTCTGAACTACATCATCAAGAACCATGGACATGGAAGCTGGCGTTCTCTCCCCAAGCTTGCAGGTTCACTTGGCTTTTTCTTCCTTTTCTTCTGTCTTGGTTTTTGGTGCATATATTGCCTTTTGAGCACAAAGTATCTTGCTTTTTTGAAACCCAAAAGCCAAAAGTTGGTTTTGCTTTGATTTTGTTGTTTTTCTGAAGACAAAGAAAAGTGCTTTTGTTTCTGTGTGATACAAATGGTGTCAAACTGGTGTTTAAAAAAAATGGTGTCAAGCTTTTCTTCCAATCTCTACTGAGCCACATAGTTTTTTTGTTCAACTTTCAAGGGAATGTGAGTGATGGGTTTCAAGATTCTGGTCCCAACCAACCGTTTTCACCCTCTTTGAATTAATTGGTAGCATCCGTACATTTGCAAACAAATTATTTATTTATTTATTACTATCCATCTTCTTCTCCACTTTTACTTGTGATTTTTATTGTACTTTCTAAACTTATTTTCCTCTTCAACCTGTTTGTATTCTTTCACTCAAATATAAACTTGCTTATAGTCTTAGAATCTGAACATTTTCTCCCCTTTTTTGATTTCACAGACAATCCTTCTAAGAAGTGGAGAAATGTTTATTAGTGGTTTTGGATCATGCCATTGTTAGCATTTTAATGGTTTTGCAGAATATAGGTGTATTAGGGTGCTAATTTTTCTTGGATATTATGGTTTAAAACATCCTAGGAGGTGGGAAAATTCATGTTACCCAATCTATCATGGTCGTCTTTTTCCAATAGGTCTTCAACGCTGTGGGAAGAGCTGCCGGCTAAGGTGGACAAATTATCTCAGGCCGGACATTAAACGAGGCCCCTTCAGCAAGGACGAAGAGAAACTCATCATACAGCTTCATGGCATGCTCGGAAACAGGTAGTATATTGGTGCTTCTTAACCGTGAGACACCGTGTTGTGGGTTGAAACTGATTTACCTCACAGGGAATTGGTGCTTCTTACCGTGATGCTCCGTGTCTTGGATTGATGCCGTGAGACACCGTATATTGGTGCTTCTTACCTTGTATTAACTGTGTTAAACCTCACAGAAATAACGTTCCACAAAGAAAACCAACCCTGCTGTTGTGTTAACAGATGAATACGGTAGATTTATCTTTTACCGATGATTGGCCCGGATTTGATAAATTGATGCATATGGTTTTATAATCTTATTTGATGAAAAACAATGGAAAATTTGTAACGTAGCCTCTCGTAAACCAAACTGTGTGCGATTTATCTGTTGTAGAAACTTTAACCTGTTTCTAACTCTCTTTTTATTTGTATCGAAAACATTTTTCAGGTGGGCTACCATAGCTTCTCAGTTGCCTGGAAGAACTGACAATGAGATCAAGAACTTATGGAACACGCACCTGAGGAAGGGCCTTATCGCCGTGGGGATTGATCCACAAACGCACGAGCCTCTTGCCTCTAACTGGTTAAGTAACAATGCACCTGCTTCCGCAGCCACCCGTCACATGGCACAATGGGAGAGTGCTAGGCTTGAAGCTGAGGCTCGGCTTTCCAGGGATTCATCACTCTTCAGCCGTGTTCCAGAGAAATCTGAGTCTGACCATTTTCTGCGCTTGTGGAACTCCGAGGTTGGAAAATCATTCAGAAAGCTCAGTACCTCGGATAAATTTGCATGCCAAAGCCCCATTTCTCAGGCATCTTCATCGACCAAATGTGGATCGCTGTCAGCCGTGACAACAGAAGTTGGCAACTTAACTGGGTCATCAACCATGGCAGGCAATCAAAACGAAGATTTGATATACAGACCTTTCTTGATCAACACTGAAGATGTGGAATATAAACCCTTCCAGTTCAACACTGAAGAGGTGGGATACAAACCCTTCCAGTCCAACACCGAAGAGGTAGAATTCAAGATCTGCCAGTCCAACACTGAAGATGTGATGGCGGGGTCTGTCTCCTCGTGTTCAAATGATTTGGAGGACTCATCAGATACTGCATTACAGCTGCTGCTGGATTACCCAACTAATGATGACATGAGCTTCTTAGAAAACAATGCCAATGACTATGCAACAACTCCTGCGGAGCTGACACCCAATTCTTTCATTTGCCCCCTCTGAAGCAGGCGTCCGAGCTTCTTTTGTTTTCGAATCTACCGCACGAATTTTTGGTGGTGGTTTTCTATAAGCCGTCGATTTAGTTAGAGAGCTAAGATGAAGGGTTCTGCGCTTAATTTTTGGCTTACACTTAAAGAGGCAGTGCTGTTACCACACCACTTAGTAGGGTTTCAACAACAATCCTAGTTTGTTCAGGATTCCGTATATATAGTAGATAAAGATTCCTCGATCGTTTCAGACATCGATTTACTAGTTAAATCTTGCTTAGTTTGTCGCTAATGACATATATATTTAGATGCTAATATGTACTAAGTTACATGTTTTCGGTTATTCTTCTTAGGCCTGGCAAACGGGTCGTGTTTGTCGTGTTCGTATCGTTTTCGTGTAACACCTGTTATCTTAACTGGTCGTGTCGTGTCACATCCGTTATCTTAACGGGTCCTTAACAGGTCGGGTCACTTTACCCAACAGGTAAAGTGACCCGACCCGTTATGACCCGCTCTGACCCGTTAAGAAAAATGGTTTTTTTTTCCTTAAATTTGCACATATCACACATTGCCACATAAATATTACTTCAAAACATTAAAACACATTTGTCGTTTAATTACTAGATCTACACTTGAAAATAAGAGCCTAATAAACAAACATCCATACACTACTAATTTATTACAAAATATTAAATGTGCAAGGATATGCAAAATGAAAAAATTTTTGTTTTCAAGGTTGTAAAGCCTTTCTCAAAAGTTTAAACCTTGCCAATGGAACTCAGAGCTTGCATATTATTCCTTTTACAAAATCCTCAATTTTCATCGATTATCATGACATAAGATTTTTTGGTATCAATAGTGTAAATATTTTAAATTGAAGATCAAATTCATCTCTGAATGTTTGGTTTTGCGATTTTTGGCGTATGCGATCTTAAAACATATACAAACAAGTTTGACGGTTGGATCATTGAAATTATTTTCGTAGAATGCGTATCCCATCAAAACGATAGATTCACTAACACTTGGAGTTTATTTATAATTTCATTAAGTATAACATAAGATTTTGTGGTATCTACTTGGGTAAATATTTTAAATTGAAGATCGAATTCATTCATTGTATTCATATAGGATCAAGAAGTGTAGCTGTAAAAAATCATCAAAATCGGAGTTAAAATAACCGTTAAATCGTGATTTTTCGTTGATAACCGTCGAAAAGTTTTGTCCCATTACTTTATATCTGAATGTTTGTTTTTTGAAAATTTTGGCATATGCGATCTTGAAGTATATACAAACATGTTTGACGGTTGGATCGTTGAAACTAGTTTCATAGAATGCGTATCCCATCAAAACAATAGATTCACTAACACTTAAGAATTTATTCACACTTTCATTAAGCATAACATAAGATTTTGTGGTATCCACTTGTGTAAATATTTTAAATTAAAGATTGAGTTTAGTCATTGTATTTGTATAGGGTCAAGGAGTGTAGCTATAAAACAAATCATCAAAATCGGAGTTAAAATAACCGTTAAATCGTGATTTTTCATTGATAACCGTCGAAAGGTTTTGTCTCTTTACTTGATCTCTGAATGTTTCTTTTTTGTGATTTTTAGCGTATACGATCTTGAAGCATATATAAACAACTTTGACAGTTGGATCGTTGAAATTAATTTTGTAGAATGCGTATCCTATCAAAATGATAAATTCACTAACACTTAAGAGTTTATTTTCATTAAGTATAACATAAGATTTTATAGTATCCACTAGTGTAAATATTTTAAATTGAAGATCGAATTCATTCATTATATTCACATATGGTCAAAGAGTGTGGCTGTAAAAAATCATCAAAATCGGAATTAAAATATCCGTTAAATCATGATTTTTCAATGATAACCGTCGAAAACTTTTGTCCCGTTACTTGATATCTGAATATTTTTTTTTTTTCAATTTTTGGTTTATGTCATCTCGAAGTATATACAAACATGTTTGACGGTTGGATCGTTGAAATTAGTTTCGTAGAATGCATATCCCATTAAAATGATAAATTCACTAGCACTTAAAAGTTTATTCATACTTTCATTAAGTATAACATAAGATTTTGTGGTATCCACTAGTGTAAATATTTTAAATTGAAGATCGAGTTCATTCATGATATTCATATAGGGTCAAGGAGTGTAGTTGTAAAAAATCATTAAAATCGGAGTTAAAATAACCGTTAAATCGTGATTTTTCGTTGATAACCGTCGAAAAATTTTGTCCCGTTACTTGATCTCTGAATGTTTGTTTTTTGAAATTTTTGGCGTATGCGATCTCGAAGCATATAAAAACATGTTTGACAGTTGGATCGTTGAAACTAATTTCGTAGAATGCGTATCCTATCAAAACAATAAATTCACTAACACTTAGAGTTTATTTATACTTTCATTAAACATAACATAAGATTTTGTGGTATCCACTTGTGTAAATATTTTAAATTGAAGATCGAATTCATTCATTGTATTCATATAGGGTCAAGGAGTGTAGTTCTAAAAAATCATCAAAATCGGAGTTAAAATAACCGTTAAATCGTGATTTTTCGTTTATAACCGTGGAAAAATTTTGTCCCGTTACTTGATCTCTGAAATGTTTGTTTTTTTGCAATTTTTTGCTGATGTGATCTCGAAGCATATACAAACAAGTTTAACGGTTATGATCGTTGAAATTAGTTTCGGAGAATTTGTATCCCATCAAAACGATAAATTGACTAACACTTTGAGTTTATTTATACTTTCATTAAGTATAATATAAGATTTTGTGGTATCCACTTGTGTAAATATTTTAAATTGAAGATCGAGTTCATTAATTATATTCATATAGGGTCAAGGAGTGTAGTTGTAAAAAATCATCAAAATCGGAGTTAAAATAACCGTTAAATCGTGATTTTTCGTTTATAACCGTAGAAAAATTTTGTTCCGTTCCTTGATCTCTGAAATGTTTGTTTTTTGCAATTTTTTGCTGATGTGATCTCGAAGCATATACAAACAAGTTTAACGGTTATGATCGTTGAAATTAGTTTCGGATAATTTGTATCCCATCAAAACGATAGATTGACTAACACTTTGAGTTTATTTATACTTTCATTAAGTATAATATAAGATTTTGTGGTATCCACTTGTGTAAATATTTTAAATTGAAGATCGAATTTATTCATTGTATTCATATAGGGACAAAGAGTGTAGTTGTAAAAAATCATCAAAATCGGAGTTAAAATAACCGTTAAATCGTGATTTTTCGTTGATAACCGTCGAAAAGTTTTGTCCCATTACTTTATATCTGAATGTTTGTTTTTTGAAAATTTTGGCATATGCGATCTTGAAGTATATACAAACATGTTTGACGGTTGGATCGTTGAAACTAGTTTCATAGAATGCGTATCCCATCAAAACAATAGATTCACTAACACTTAAGAATTTATTCACACTTTCATTAAGCATAACATAAGATTTTGTGGTATCCACTTGTGTAAATATTTTAAATTAAAGATTGAGTTTAGTCATTGTATTTGTATAGGGTCAAGGAGTGTAGCTATAAAACAAATCATCAAAATCGGAGTTAAAATAACCGTTAAATCGTGATTTTTCATTGATAACCGTCGAAAGGTTTTGTCTCTTTACTTGATCTCTGAATGTTTCTTTTTTGTGATTTTTAGCGTATACGATCTTGAAGCATATATAAACAACTTTGACAGTTGGATCGTTGAAATTAATTTTGTAGAATGCGTATCCTATCAAAATGATAGATTCACTAACACTTAAGAGTTTATTTTCATTAAGTATAACATAAGATTTTATAGTATCCACTAGTGTAAATATTTTAAATTGAAGATCGAATTCATTTATTATATTCACATATGGTCAAAGAGTGTGGCTGTAAAAAATCATCAAAATCGGAATTAAAATATCCGTTAAATCATGATTTTTCAATGATAACCGTCGAAAACTTTTGTCCCGTTACTTGATATCTGAATATTTTTTTTTTTTCAATTTTTGGTTTATGTCATCTCGAAGTATATACAAACATGTTTGACGGTTGGATCGTTGAAATTAGTTTCGTAGAATGCATATCCCATTAAAATGATAAATTCACTAGCACTTAAAAGTTTATTCATACTTTCATTAAGTATAACATAAGATTTTGTGGTATCCACTAGTGTAAATATTTTAAATTGAAGATCGAGTTCATTCATGATATTCATATAGGGTCAAGGAGTGTAGTTGTAAAAAATCATTAAAATCGGAGTTAAAATAACCGTTAAATCGTGATTTTTCGTTGATAACCGTCGAAAAATTTTGTCCCGTTACTTGATCTCTGAATGTTTGTTTTTTGAAATTTTTGGCGTATGCGATCTCGAAGCATATAAAAACATGTTTGACAGTTGGATCGTTGAAACTAATTTCGTAGAATGCGTATCCTATCAAAACAATAAATTCACTAACACTTAGAGTTTATTTATACTTTCATTAAACATAACATAAGATTTTGTGGTATCCACTTGTGTAAATATTTTAAATTGAAGATCGAATTCATTCATTGTATTCATATAGGGTCAAGGAGTGTAGTTCTAAAAAATCATCAAAATCGGAGTTAAAATAACCGTTAAATCGTGATTTTTCGTTTATAACCGTGGAAAAATTTTGTCCCGTTACTTGATCTCTGAAATGTTTGTTTTTTTGCAATTTTTTGCTGATGTGATCTCGAAGCATATACAAACAAGTTTAACGGTTATGATCGTTGAAATTAGTTTCGGAGAATTTGTATCCCATCAAAACGATAAATTGACTAACACTTTGAGTTTATTTATACTTTCATTAAGTATAATATAAGATTTTGTGGTATCCACTTGTGTAAATATTTTAAATTGAAGATCGAGTTCATTAATTATATTCATATAGGGTCAAGGAGTGTAGTTGTAAAAAATCATCAAAATCGGAGTTAAAATAACCGTTAAATCGTGATTTTTCGTTTATAACCGTGGAAAAATTTTGTTCCGTTCCTTGATCTCTGAAATGTTTGTTTTTTGCAATTTTTTGCTGATGTGATCTCGAAGCATATACAAACAAGTTTAACGGTTATGATCGTTGAAATTAGTTTCGGATAATTTGTATCCCATCAAAACGATAGATTGACTAACACTTTGAGTTTATTTATACTTTCATTAAGTATAATATAAGATTTTGTGGTATCCACTTGTGTAAATATTTTAAATTGAAGATCGAATTTATTCATTGTATTCATATAGGGACAAAGAGTGTAGTTGTAAAAAATCATCAAAATCGGAGTTAAAATAACCGTTAAATAGTGATTTTTCGTTTATAACCGTCGAAAAGCTTTGTCCTGTTACTTGATCTCTGAATGTTTGTTTTTTGTGATGTTTTGCTGATGTGATCTCGAAGTATATACAAACAAATTTGACGATTGAGATCGTTGAAATTAGTTTCGGATAATTCGTATCCCATCAAAACGATAGATTGACTAACACTTAGTTTATTTATACTTTCATTAAGTATAACATAAAATTTTGTGGTATTCACTTGTGTAAATATTTTAACTTGAAGATCGAATTTATTCATTGTATTCATATAGGGTCAAGGAGTGTAGCTATAAAAAATCATCACAATCGGAGTTAAAATAACCGTTAAATCGTGATTTTTCGTTTATAACTGTCGAAAAGTTTTGTCCCGTTACTTGATCTTTGAATGTTTGTTTTTTGTGATTTTTTTGCTGATGTGATCTCAAAGCATATACAAACAAGTTTGACGGTTGAGATCGTTGAAATTAGTTTCGGAGAATTCGTATCCCATCAAGTTCAATGGTGTGTGTATGTGTGTGTGTGTGTGTATATATATATATATATTTATTAAGTAGATTTAAATCTATTTATTTTGTACGTATAATTGATTGGTATACGGAGTAATACATCACGTGAGTCATTATAAAAATAGTGAGATATATCATATATATGATAAAAAATTAATAACTTAAAAAAAAAAAAAATCTCACCACTTCTATTAATTTTCATTTTTCCCTCTCTTTTTTGTTTCCTTTTCAACTTTTCTTATAATTTTCACTTTTCCCTTCGACAGCCTACGGTGCCTACCCATCTTTCCCTAATTCCCTCTTTTTTTTGTTTCCTTTTCAACTTTTTTTTATCACTTTCATTTTCCTTCCCTTTTTCTTCAAAAAGGACGACGCTGCAGGGAATGTAATAAAATTATCAATTATGGAATCAAATCAATGAATGCATATTAATTAATAATTATTATAGTTTTTGTAAAATTTAATTCAAAATTTAATATATATATATATATATATAATTATTATAGATAGTTAATATTTTGGGGGTATAATTATTATAGTTAATTTAATATATATATATATATATATTTATTATAGTTTTTAGGGGTATAAAATTGTTAAATTAATATATATATATAATTATTACAGTATTTTTTTAGGGTTATAAAATTTCAAAAATAATATTCTGCTTATCGTGTATCGTGTTACCTGCGTGTGCGTGTATACCCGAATCAACCCGTTATCTTAACAGGTGCTTATCGGGTTACCCGATAACGACCCGATTCGTTATCGTGTCGACCTGAACACCTGTTAATTTCGTGTCGTGTCGTGTCGGGTTATCGGGTCGTGTCAGGAATTGCTAGGCCTAATTCTTCTTCTCCTTGGATGAAAATGTTATGCCATGGTATGTGATAGGATTTGATTCTGTAATTTGCGACATCATACCATGGTCACTCAATGAACTGAGCTTTCTTGGACGGCAAGGCCCACATGTTATGCTCTAAGAGCAGTTCCACTGTCAGAAAGGCCCCCAGGCTATTCACTATTTAATCCATTCAGTGAACAGTAACTGTCCTTAATGAACAATAACTGTCTTTTGCATCTTTACTCTTACATTGAATAGCTCTGGCAATAGGTAATAAAATATTAATATTTTTTTTTTATAAAATAATACAAAATAATTTTATTTGTAATTTCAGATATAATTTTTAATCAGTCTCGTTGTATCACGTGTCATGTAGTTATGCAATTTTTTTAGATGTATGATTTGGTTATACAATTTTTTTTATAGAAGAATTTGAAAGACAGATTAATGGATGGTTATGAAATTCAATAAAGGGAAACAATATAGGAGTTGAGATTGACTTTGTACCCTAAAGGTTAAGCTTATATCACCTATCATTTTCCTTGGGTGAACTCGTTGGAAAGAAAACATATATACGTGTGTGTGTGTGTGTGTGTGTGTGTGTGTGTGTGTGTGTGTGTGTGTGTGTGTATGTGTATCCTTAGATTTCCAAGTTCCACCTGTCATACATGCAAGACGACTATACTTGTGAATAACTAGCCACCATTTCCTTGTAATTTAACCTCAAAACCTTATATCTCGAATCTATGGAGCATGTGGAATGCGATTGTGGTCTTGCATGCACCATCGGTGCACTGTGAGACATAGTGCTATTGAAGCAGACGTGTGGGGGTTCCCTGCCGTGTGGGTTTTTCAATGACAGAGGAGTCGGAGAGAAAGAAGAAGAAGGTGTGCGGGAGGTGGAGTGGTCGAAGGTTAGGGATCAAGTGTGGCGGGGTGGCAATGGAGATGGAGCTAGGGAATGAAACGCCCGAATTGATTTTTTTTTTTTTTTTCAAATTTTATAAATTTTTTATTAGTTGTTTTTAATTTTTAATTTTTTTTGGATTTTTTTATTAATATTTTGTATTTTTATTAATTTTATATTGTGGCTGACGTCGCCCAGACGTCAGCCTTGCATCACGTTGCCTTCGGGCTCTCGGGCTGGCAACTCGTGCCGGGCCTCTTCCTCGGGCTTGCTCGGGCTCTCTCGCCAGCACACACTGGGCTTGCTTGCTCGGGCTCTCTGCCACTATTCGCGGGCCTGTCCCTCAGGCTCTAGCACACGCTGAAGCTGCTCTAAGAGCACACCTTCGGGCTCAAGAAAGAATGTGCCTACACCCGGGTCTCGTGCACATAAGCTCGCACGTCACTTGCATGATATAGTATATGTGAGAGACAGTTCCATTTCTTGCAATTGATTCTCACTTATAAGCTCACATACCACTCACATGACACAAGAAATGTGAGATACTTGTTGCAACATACGGTGCAAGCAAGTTTTTCTCCTTAGGCCGAGCTCTAACTTCTTATGATGCTTTTATTGCTTCTTGTCTATCAGTTTTTGTTTTGCATGATGCTTGCTGAAAGTAGGGAGTGTTGATCTGCTACTGCACATCTTAGCTAATGAAAGCTGCAAAATGCAGTGGTAGAAAAGAAGAGTTTCTTGACCATTTTTAGGAATCAATGAAAGATGACTAGTGTAGAATTATCGCATTACTAAGAAAACTTCAATCCTCCAAAAGATATCTGAACCATATGAAGAAACAAATAACAAACTTGGAATTCACAAGTCAAATAGACTTCCTATAAACACATGGATGACAATGAACAGTTGCTGATTCTGTAGTCAGTTTTCACACAAATTAAAGAACACAATGAACAAACCGACCCGAACCCCAAAGTACAAAAAGCGCAAACAAGAAAGATATACATATGAAAAAACCAGAAGTTACACAGATTGTTTTCAAACCAGGATTGAAAGCACTACTTCAAAAACAACCGAGGAACTTCTTTGGAATGCTTCCAGTTGCACGGTACTTAGCAGCGGTCTCATCAGCCTTAAGAAGTTCTTCGCCTTTCTGGGCTAGAACCATTGCCCTCTTTTCATCCGCTTGTTTGTGAAGTAAGGCAACTTTGTTTTGCATTTTCTCTGCATATTGTGCCTTTTTCTTCTCCAATTGTTCCTGTTAGCCATAGGAGCCGTTAGTGTTGAACACAAACTAGGAACAATGCTACTTAAATCGGTTAACTTCATACTGTTTAATTTTAAGTTCAAAGTATGGATAGTTCCATAATTGCTGGCACTTCTGCATGAAATCAAAACAGAAGATCCACTAGAAAACTTTGTTTATGGATAAAGAGAATGTGCCTCTTGCTTACTAACTAGGTAGTGAAACAGAACTAATTTCTAATTGCATTACATTTTACAGGTTAAGAAAGTTTATCTTCAGCGAATTATTTACACACACCCGATTCTCTCCCCTTGCACACCATGCACCCACTCTAATTTATGGCCTTTGGATTATATAAATCAAAGGAGAATAAAGGGGCAAAAATAACACGGTGTGCAAAAGGTGAAAAGAGGTACGTGGAAATGATTTCCCATTAATTACAATCGTCAACCAGTCCATGTTCCAGCATTCTAATCAAGAAATTAAATTAAAACTAGGGCGTTGGATGGACCGTAACATCCAACATTCCATGGGTGTATCTAGAACAAAGCAAAAAAACAAAGGAAGTTTTACCTCAATGCTTCTGAGTTTGGCTTCCACAGCTGCTTTCCTGCTGCTTTCCCATGCAGTAACATCAGAAAGTTTCTTTTGGGCCCTGTGTATCACCCACAAAACAGCAACACCATCAAGCTTATCACAAAATGCAGCTCTTCTTTCAAAGAAATAGTCTCAATGTCTTGAAATATGTAAAATATCAACTTCAATTCATTTTTTTTTTTTTACAAGACGATACTCTATTCTAAACTACTCAAATTTAGAGGCATAGGGATTCGAAGTTTCGCACTCTGGTACAAAGGACAAACACCGTACCCTACCCTAACACCAATAATTTAATTCCTGTTAACCATAGATTTTTTTTTTTTTCTCAAATTAAATTACTACAATTCAAACCATATTGTAAATCTAATCACCCCACTTGACTTCTAGGAATCCAAAATCATGGCACATATATTTTTGGTACAATAATTGAAAGGCAATTAGGTTGAGTGAGAAATCAAGGCTTACTTGTTCTCTGCCTTAGCCTTTTCACTTTCTTCCCATGCCCTGACAAAAGACATACTCTTTTCCTTCTCCAGTTGTGCAAGTGCTATATCTGTAATTCGAAAAAAAATTGACACGCGACCTTTTAGCTGTGACGGTCGAGGTTACTAATTCAAGTGTTATAATATAAATTGAGGTTACTAATTCAAGTGTTATAATATAAATTGACGACATGATTGATAGATCGGGGTAATACTATTAAAAAATATTACTTCAACACCACCACAAACAACCAAACGGAATATAATTTCAAAAACCAAATTAAAATCAGTAACTCACCTCTGTCAATTGATCCTCCTGAAGCCTTTTTCTCCACAGTTTCTGGAACCTCTGTTAAAAAAGTAAAACAAAAAACATTTCACCGCAAACGCACTGCAGGTTTTTAACTTTTTACTGTCCACTGAGACAAATAGAGAGAAACACAGAGACTTCACTTACTGTCAACTACGGTGAGAGCTTTGGTATCATCGCCACCCTTGACATCCACATCACTCGGCGGAACCACATCCGCTTTCTTCTCAACGGCAACGTCGACAGGGGCCGAAGCCGGGGGCGGCTCCACCGGCAGAGACGGCTCGGCCTCCGCCTTCTTCAGCTGCTCTTCCATCGTTGCTCCCATTATTTCTTCAATAAAAATCTTACACGGATAACAACTCGAGAGCTCACAATCGCAATCCCATCACGTCCTTCGGTATATATACGAGCGAGAGAGCTCAGCTGACGTGAGCGTTATCAGCCGTTGGTTTTATAGACACTTGGATCCGACGGTGAGTGTGCGTTTGGTGTAAATGCTAGTTCGTGACGACATGTACATGAACTGATATGGAGATGCCACGTAGGCGCGGTTGAGATATGATTATGTCGGCAAAGGCGTGGGAACGGAAGCGACACCGTTTCGGGTCGGGTTGTCCGTTGAAAGATTTTTATGACGAAGTGCGGCTTTTCAGTGGGAGGAATGGTGTGGTGGGTCATCCCCACGCGCGTAGATAGCGCGGGAATCACCATTATTCTGTTTCTTTTTCCTTTCTCTTTACTTTTCTCTTCCCTTTTCCGATTATTTGAACCTATTATATTCATGGGTTTGATCCCCTTTAATTGATTTGATGGAATGGTGGGACTTTCTAGTTCGACTCAATTTCCATAATTTCGTACTCGTCCAAATTTCCTAAAAATAAAGTTTTAAAATACGTTAGGCGATAGTCGGGCGATGGGTTGGAGCTTAGCCTAGGTATCTTTTAGTATGCAGACGGGACGGGGCGGAACAGAATGGGACAGGATGGGATGGGACAGGACAGAACGGAATGGAGCGGGAGCAAAGATGCCCTCGGATGGAAACAAGGAGGAAGAAGAAGGAGATGGAGAGGTTATAATTTTGTGTTCCACAGATGTGGAACGAGTCGTTCCAGGGGGTGAGGCGGAACGAAAATTCACCCAAAACTCGTCCCGTGGAACAGCTCGTTCCACCCGTTTTAGGCGCACCAAACGTGGGACGAAACGTCTCGTCCCACTCTGTTCCGTCCCGTCCCACGTACCAAACGGTACCCTATAGACGGTCGAGTAGGGTCTAGGCGGATTTAAGTAGATTCATTATATTTTGTGTAAATAAGTGTCAGTTTATACTTAAAATAGATATATAATTTCATCATAAATTATAAAATAGAATGACATATATATATTATGAAGTATTAGGACATAATGAAAACATGGGGAATAAGCATATAATGTGTGTTCATTTAAGTATTAAACAAGTCTCGTACAATTTATTGAAAAAAAAATAAAATGCAAAATGAAATTATCTATTTTCTGTCTAAGTGAGTCGCAACCTAGGCGGGTTTGGGCTAGTCTGGGCCAGCTAGGCGGGTGCCTAGGCAGTCTAGGTGAGCGCCTCAGCAGGTCTAGGTGCAATTTCTTAATTTTCAAACGCTTAGGCATTAATCGGGGCAGTGACCAGCCTAGGCGGCACTAATCGGGAATTTTTAGAACAATGCCTAAAATTCGTTTAGCCATGTATTGAGCCTGAATAGTAACTACAATGGTTCATCAAAACTCACCCATGATTAGTTTTGAAAGGATTTTCCGACCCTTACTAGATTGATGCATCTTGAGCATTGTTCTAAAAATCTCCGTTTAGCGCCGCCTAGGTGTTAGGCGATTGATCACCATTCCGATTAGTCTCTAGTCGTTTGAAAATTAAGAAAGTGTGCTTAGACCTGCTTTAAGTGTCCGCCCAACTTGCCTAGGCGCCGTCTAAACCTGCATAAGTACTTGCCTAGGTCAAAACTCTCACTTAGACAAAAAATCGATAACGTTAACCTAAACCCTAAACCTTAAACCATAAGTCTAGCCCTGCATAACCGTCTAGGCTTTAGGCTCCAGTCCACCGCTCGACTAGCGCTTAGCGTTTTTTGTTTTTTGTTTTTTTTTTTTGTTTTTGTTTTTGTTTTTTTTTTGTTGGTGTTTTTTGTTTTGTTTTTGAACAAATGATATTGTCCACACTAGGGGAAGGAGGTGGGCTTAGACTCATAATGAGCTAGCAAATAATGTGATTCAAATTTGCATTTAGCGAAAATCGAACCTAAGACCTCTCACTTACAAGTGAAGAGGATTACTACTAGACCATAGTACTAAGTGGCACCTAGCGTATTTTAAAACCTTGATCTTAAGTTTAACCAATAACCATCGACTTAAAAATGGGTAATTGTCTTGGATCATACATCTCCTTGTGAATAAGTTGTGTATCTTTAAGGAGACCAACACATGAAGCCAAAATCATTCAAATTTCAAACCAGTATAAGCGATGGCTTAGAATTTGGAGCGAGCTCTCTTTTTATAGGCAATACGAGAAAAATCGAACATACACCCCCAATCAGCTTAGGAAGAAAAAAAACGCTAGACCAAATACTTATCAGTATTGTATTAGTTGACCTATGCTTTTATTTTATTTTTTTATTCAGAAAAATACGATATTCACATTAAATCATAGAATCGAATACACATACATGCCAGAGGATAGGGTGGACAACAATGGGTCTCGATAAAAACTTTGCCGAGAATTTCAACCCAATTTAAGAAGAAAAAGAGCGCTCCGCATCTAACATTTCATAAGATTACCATCCTCGACAAGTAGATCATTGATTATATTCGGAGGTTCCTCAAACCATGAGACTTGTTGAATAAGATCACTGACCCAAGTTAGATTTACTATAATCAAAGATTCATGCTAGATAATACTATTTTAACTGTACATCAAATAAGATCGAATTGTTAACCAACTGATTTATCTCTCTACACCTTTTTGAAAACTACACTATATGGACTAAGGTTTAGACCAGTAAACAATTTTGTTGGGTCAGACATAAAGAGAGTAATCAAATACATAAATTACTATAGGATCATTCGGTGGTTGTGAATGAATTCTAGGCTCGTATTCTATACGGTATGTTTTGAATTCGATTCTTGATACTAGTGAATCGCACGATGATTGCTAGAGAATACTAAAATGCCTATGTAAGTATTCTCCGCCTAAAAAAAAAATATATTACCGTGATAAAACCACCAATTGATCTTTTTTTTTTTCAAACAAAAAAGAAACAGAGTTTGAACGATCTTATTCGTCAAAATAATCCATCTGCGGCTATACTTTTTTTTAATAAAAGAAAAAGAAAAAGAAAAATTAGTACATTCGTCATTGCCACGCGCCCTGGAGGGAGGGGTCGTATAAAAACAAGCAATTGTGCAATTTCTTGGATGAAGAATGTTAATGTTTTGGCGTGGCTGGACACCATGTGGGGGTTAGGCCCGCTACCTTCGCCTTCATGCCGTAAGCAGTAATGTAGTTGTGTGGAGTGTTCCGCTGTTCAACCGGCAGTCTGGCAACACAATTAAACAGCCAATTTGCCTTTATTTTCATTTTTTTTTAATTTAGTTTGATAAATTTTGTGGGCTAAACAAAATTTTCCAGAATATATTAAGAATTTAAAAAAAAAAAAAAATAACCAACTGATGAATTAGCAATAACAGTTCACTATTTTATGCCCGAAAAGACTCACTAAGGCATTTCAATATCTCGTGACGATTCATTAGCGTTAAGAATTGAACCTAAGACGTGCCATGTGGAATACAGGTCTAGAGTTCGTCGAATATATTAAGGAGGGAGGATCCTCTCCGGATTCTCTTTGTGAGGATCATCTCCGGATTCTCTTTGTGAGGATTTCAGAGATCCCCACATCGTGTTTGTTCATTGTACATTATGCTGTCAGAAATCATTTTAAATTTTTTTACTTAAAATTAAACACAAATAGTACCTGACTAAAACTCACCATACGATATACAATGAACGAATATAATATAAAAATTCCCCGAGATCCTCAAAAAAATTATCAGGAGAAGATCCTCATTCTACGTTAAGAACTTTTGATTGCTTTATTTGTGTGGTATCTTTTGCAAATATCTCCGCTAGTGTCTTATTCTCAATTTTTATATTATATTAATGGCAAAATCAACAATAGTATGATGGAGGACTTTAATAACATTACATTTATTTCAAGCTACGATAATGAAGGCTTTACACATCAATAATTCACCTTTTTATTTTTGTTTAATTAAAATAATTAATCAGCCTTTACCAGCATTTACCAACCAATCTCCTAATCCAGCCTTTTTCCACTTTCCAACAATTATTGTTGGTTTGAAATTACTTTTAAAAAGACCAAAAAAAAAAGTTTTTGGTGAAAATATTTTAAAACCAATTCTTAGTAAAAATGTAAGATCATCTCCAACCTAATGGTCAGGAGGGTGAGAGGACCGAAAATAGCCCGAAAACCATCTCCAACTGAGGGCTAGGCCAAAGGGCTCGTAAGCCCTACTGAACAAAAAAAGGCCAAAGGGCCAACCAGCCCCAGGCCAGGCTGGATTTTCATTATTCTTGTTGGATATAACTGACAACATTGTACTTATACCTGTAGGTTATATCCGACAGGTATGGTAGGTCATTTTTTTTTCCTATAACTTCCTAAGCCATTATACAATATTAAATTAAATTAAGTAACATGAAACAACATTAAACAATATGAAACAACATTAAATAACATTAAATTTAAATAATTAATTATGTTTGGCTCTATGGCCCTTTGGCACTCGTTTGGAGACGATTTTTTGTGATAGGGCTAAAACGAGCCCTATGACCCTTTGGCCCTCGGTTTGGAGATGGAGACAAATATGACACCGTACTGTTCATTAAAATATTAATATCTTGGAGGGCCAGAGGGCTAAAACGAGCCCTCTGGCCAGACTTTGGTTGGAAATGGCCTAAGTGAATCCTGAACAAGCACTTGAAGCTCTTTCTTCAAGAAGTATATAACTCGTGCTTTTTGTAGGAAGAATTTCAAGTGCTTTTGGGATCCACAAACATTTTATCTAATAGTGCTTTCAGTCAACAAGTCGATTTCTTCCAAACACTTCCCCACTCAAATAATTGAGAAAAACTGATGTGGGGCTTAGCTTGCCACTAAACTTTGCTGAGTGGCACTTCACTCAGAACTTGCCACGTGTTAAACAAATTAATATAAAATTCTCTTTATTAAGTTTATTCTAAAAAATTAAGGGTAAATTACATTTTCGTACCTCAGGTTTGGGGCCTATTTCAATTCCTTACAACATCTTCAAAACATTTCACTTTCATACCTTAAGTACTATTTTATTTCAAAATAATATATCCGTTACATTTTCCATCCATGAATCCGTTAAGTGCTGATGTGGCTGCCAAATGTGTGCCATGTGGCAAAAAAAAATTTTTAATTTTTTTTTTAAATCTGACTTTTCTCAAAAAAAAAAAAAAAAAAAAAAAATGAAACCCAACCCATCTCCCCGCAACCACCCCCCACATCCTAAGAGCAACTCCAGCGTGGGAGCCCTCCCCCTAGGCTATTCACTATTCAATCCACCTGGTGAACAGTAATTGTCTTTAATGAACAGTAATCGCCTTTTGCATCTCCACCATTGCACTTCAATAGCCTTGACAATAGACAATAAAATATTAGTATTTTATTTATTTATAAAATAATACAAAATAATTTTATTTGTAATTTCGGATAAGATTTTTAATCGTTCTCGTTGCGCCATGTGTCATTATCCGAAAAGTTATAAAATATTACAAAATAATTTTATTTGTAATTTCAGATAAGATTTTTAATCGTTTTTGTTGCGCTACTTGTCATAAAATCTGAAAAGACAATTATTGGCGATGGATTTCCGATAAGATTTTTAATTGTACTCATTGCACCACGTGTCATTATCTGAAAATACAATTATTGGTGATGGAAAAAAAATTGGATTGAAACTTTGAAAGAAAGATAGGAATGTGGTTGAAACTAGTTGAGAAAATATGAAATTGTGGTGTAAGGTAGAAGATAATGAGAAAGTATTTATAGAAAAGTAAAATCAATTTTTTTTTTCTTCTGATTTATAATAATTTTTTACATTTTTTAAAAATTTTTATTCAACTAATTAATCTTTGCCATTGGATTAAAAAATTTGAATTTCCAACACTCCAGATTGTGCCACGTGGCACAACAGTAACATTTCAGAATTTTAAATTGTTTTTTCTTTTTTTCCTTTTTTTTTTAAATTTACATAGCCTAATAATGTGGACCGTTGATCTCAGATCCAACGGTTGAAATTAAATGAGGTTTTTAAATTTTTTTTTTACCTTTGAAAATCCAACGGTCCATAAAATATAGCCGTTGAAATCCAACGGACACGGGGAAGCCACTTGGCCTGCCCAACGGTAACAAATCTGAGTGGGTCGCGGGCCCCATTTCTGAATTTATGTCTCTTGACGCGCGTTCACGCGCGCTTGAAGGCCGCGCGCTTGACAGAAAAATATAAAAAAAGTGGCTGACGTCACCCTAACGTCACACCCACTTCGCCCTCTCGGGCTGGCAACTCATGCTAGGCTTCTCCCTCTGGCTGGGCCTGTCCCTTGAGTTACCACACGCTGGACCAAATCATTCGGGCTCTCTGGCCCTGTTCTCAGGGGCCTGTCCCCAGAGCAAAAGCTCCCGCTGGAGTTGCTCTAAACCTGCAACAACAATAACAAGAAGGAAGAAGGAAAAAAAAAAAAAACCTAGGAAACACAAATCCCATCACCCCACCCCCGGCTGAAACCCCCATCCCATCTGCAACCCAGAAAAGAAGGGGAACCAGAAAAAAAGAATGAAAAAAAAAAACAAAAAAAACCATCTCCCTTTCCCTTCAATCCAGATCCCGTCTTCCTAATGAGTGTGAATTTAAGGAGTGGGGTGTGTAGAGGAGATGCGAGGGTGGGACGAGCCCACTCGGCGATGCGTTAGGGAGCACTGGGTCCGGGTTTTTTTGGGGGGGGGGGGGGGGAGGGGAGGAAGGGTTCGGATCTGGGTATGTTTGGGGTGGAGGGGGGTAAGGGAATATTTCTGGGTTTGTTAGGGGGTATGTGGGTTTGTATGCAAGGGTGCGGGGATCATTGGTTCTCTTTCTTTCTTTTTTATTTTTTAAATCAGGGGGTTTTTTTTTTCTCCAGGTTTAAAAAAAAAATTATTCTTTTTGCCACATGATCACAGATCAATGGATGGAAAATGTAACATATGATCACGTGGTACAAATGTGGTAGCCACATCAGCACTTAACAGATCAATGGATGGAAAATGTAACATATGTATTATTTTGAAATAAAATAGTACTTAAGGTATGAAATTGAAATGTTTTGAAGATGTTGTAAGGAATTGAAATAGACCTCAAACCTGAGGTGGTAAAGTGTAATTTACCCAAAAATAAATTACATAAAAATATCGAAAAACAAAATATATGAAAGTTTTATTGTCTCAAACTCACCTCATCCCTCTCTCCCCCCTTCCCGTCCCCACAAACCCAACCCTCATCAAATCAATGATCAATTCTTGCCCAAAAATACATCTTGCTCAGTTCCTCAATTCGGAGTTTAGATGTCACTGCTCTATGTATATTTAATCAAAGCCTTTACCCATAAACCCTAAAATGATTAGACCAATAAATGATTTTCTTTTTTTAGTACAACGATATATATATATATATATTTTTTTTTTTTGGAACAATCGATATTATCTACACTAAGAGAGAGATGGTGAGCTTAGCCTCACAATGGGTTAACAATAATGTGGTTCAAATTCGCTTTTGACAAGAATCGAACCTAATACCTCTCACGTACAAGTGATGAGGAATACCACTAGACTGTAGTACTAAGTGGCAGTACAATGATATATTTTACTCTAAGAGGAGGGGAGAGTGCGACTAAACTACACAAAAAACAATTTAATTTGGTATTGAATTCGCTATCCACACAATAAAAGACCTTTTAAATAATGAAATGAAAACATTGGTGAATGGGAAAAGACCAAGTAAATCGCTGCCGAAGTAATAAAAAGAGAAGAAAAATTCAATTACGCATCCGATCTTTAGTTGAGGGATTCCAATGAACTGGGAAGGGGTGGATGGACTGGGTGAAAGTTTGTTTTCATTTTCATCTTTTAGTTTTAATAATCTTTTTTTAATTTTTATATTCTAATATTTTGAAACTTTTAAACAGAAATTATATTCAATGTTTAACAAATGGTAAATTTTGAGTGGATTGGAGTGCCACTCAACAGAGTCTAGTGGCAAGCTATGTCTCACACAAGTTTTTCTTTAAATAATTTAGCATAAACAATAATACTAATAATAAGAAATTTTCTTTTATTGAATCGAGAAGGAGTGATAATTGGATATTCGCAAAAGGCCTATAATTTAGTTGGGGCTTTTTAACCAAAATGGTAATGAGATTTGCATAACTTCTCATTTTGGTTCATGGGATTTGAAATCAATATAATTGGTTCCTAAATTTGTCCACCATCAATCATTTTGGTCATTTTGTGCAAAATTATGTTAAATAAGGATCAAAATGACAAATATATCATCAATTTAATACACAATAGGCTATAATGATTTGACAAAATAACGGGCTGAGACTCAATCAAGAAAAACCATACCAAATTTGAAGTGCAAGAATTTTTGTTTTGTTTTGTTTTTTTTATAAACAAATACTACTCTTACCACGTTTGTACAAAAAATATAATAAGTGTGTTTTCAAAAAAAAAAAAAAAAAAAAAAAACATGATAAGTGTAGCTAATTTTAGAATCAATAGTACTAGAGGCACCGCCGTATTACAACAAAATTGAGGTGCCAACTGATGCAGTAATCTTAAATTTTTTGGTAAATAAATAATATTCAAAGTGGGCCTACACCAAACGATAGTGTTTGTAATAAAGCGTTTTCTAATGTGTGGACCCAGCTTTGCGGACTACACATGCTGATCGAATGTGCAAGAACACGGATGATGCCTTCAAATTAGGTCTGGTATACCTTTCTCCAGGATGTATTGATAAGGGTAAAGAACAATGTTGATGTGATATTAGTGTAGTCTTTTTATTTAGAAGTTTTGTCAAATTCAGGAGGAGTGTCCAAAAGTATATTCACTTGATTTTAATATACTCTTTTTCCCCACAAAGCAAGCTTTTTACCACTTAGTATTACGGTCTAATAGTATTCTTCTGTATTTGTAAGTGAGAGGTTTTAATTTCGATTCTCGCCAAAGAGGAATTTGAACTACATTATTGCTAGCTCATTGTGAAGTTAAGTTCACTCCTTTACTAATAAATTAAATTAGAATTAAAATCAAAACGTTAGTTTATTTTTGTTGGGTACATGATATAGTTTGTTAAAAAAATAATGAGGTTTTGATGAGACACCCGTCTTGGGCTAGTCATACCATTATGAGGTTGACTACTTTCGTTCCGTATGACATTTATTTTTAACCTTATACATACTTCTCAAGTTTTTCTTTAGTCTAAGAGTTTTTCATCTACTTTAGGTTTTATTATAGCAAGGTTTTGGGAGTTTTGCGACCAGTGCATGCTTTCGTTAATTTGAGACTCGCATTCGCCCGTTGTGTCGATGGCTTCATCAACTGATGTACTTCATTCGCTGAAGATCTGATGTGAGATTGTGTTTGAGTATTTACATACTCGAGGGGGAGTGTTGCAGACCTATTAGATTCGAAATGTGATCGTGTAAATTTTAATATATCTTGGGATTCTTGTGGGATTCAACTATATCTCTTAGATTATAAATCATTGTGTAATGCTAGAAAGACTAAATTTGCAAACTAAATAATGTGTCACCAATAGTAATAAACATGTTTATCAACGTTTAAATAATAAACTAATCATCAACTTTATGTTCTTTAGTTTTCAAAACTGTATCCAAATTTAGTCTTCCTAGCATGACCCTATATTATTCTATTAGAATTGTAATTCTATTAGGATAAAAAATTTACATTCCCTACTACTATAAATATAAAATAATTATATTAAATAAGAGGAATTCAAATTAAGATATAAAAGAAAGAATATATTGTTCGAACCAACTTGACTAAATAAAGGTGCCACTAATTATAATCTTGTTAGTTAGTTCCTAGGACTTTGTAATATTATTCTTAAAAAAAAAAAGGAAAACTAATGAAAAAAACTTGAAAACTTTGAGCTTTAATCAAAATGACAAAGGGGTATTGTAAGTGAATAGTACCAGGAATGACTTTTTAGAGTAAAAATATTATTTTCGTTAAAAATGAACAGTACCGGGAGTGTTTCGTTAAAACTAAAAAAAAAAAAAAAAAAAAAAGATTAATGTTTGAGTGCAAAATGCAAAGATATAACTTTTAAGATTTTACAGAAAAGTGTAAAAAAAAAAAAAAAAAAAAAAAAAAAAGAGACTAGGCCCAATTACTTGAACCTAACAGGCCCAACTACAATTACGTAAGGGTCCGGCCGACCCGAACTCCGAGACCGGAGCTTCTCTTCTCTCTCAATGAGTCACTGGCCCCACTACCCGCCACTTCCCAAACCATGGCGTCGACGACCTGCTCCGAAACGCTGTCGTCTCCTTCTCCTTCTTCCTCAGAACTAGCATGGGGCACTTAGGTCTCAGACAAAGTGTTCTCACTCTAGAACTCCCTCCCCAAGAAAGGTAAGCCTCAGGGCCGCGAAGTCACCGTCTTGGCCGCTTTCCTCCTCTCCTCCCCTTCTCAAGGTCCTCCCCTGACCCCCTCCATTTCTTTCCTCTTCGCGAATTTAATTTTCCTGCATTTTCCCGGAAACCAAACAGTGCTTTAAGTAACGGTTTCCATTTGCTCAGAGCTTGAAGTCGTCGCATTGGGAACTGGGACCAAATGCATCGGGCGGTCACTGAGGAGTCCCCACGGCGACGTCGTCAACGATTCCCACGCCGAGATTATATCTCGAAGATCTTTACTCAGGTTCTATTTTCTTTTTTCCTCAACTTTTATTTTTCCTTAATTTGATTTAATTTGTATATTTAATTAGTTTTTAGTTGCTAATTTATAGAAATTGCTTTATGTTGCAAGCAATGCATCCAGATTATTTTGTAAGATGATAATAATACAGTGGGACATTGTGTTAATATGTTTTAGTTTGGATGCTTAGCTGAAAAGTTACCATTTTTCAGGGGGGAATTTGCATTTACCCTTGTTCTTAACTATATTTTGTTAACTATATATGTACCTCATATTTGTAATGTATGGTGCTTATTCGGTATGCGGGTTTCGTGGTGGTAGGTTCTTCTATGCACAGATTCAATGTCTTTCCCAAATTTGTAGTAAGAAGAGTGATGACGATGAAAGCACGCAGATTCAAAACGGTGATGCCAAAAACTTGATTTTTGAATTGAACCTGGGTGGTGATGGCGAAAGAAAATACACAATGAAGAAGGATTGGAATTTGCACTTGTACATATCGCAACTACCATGTAATTTTCTGTTCATCTTGTTTTTGGTCTAATTAGATGTTAACTTATATCAGGAGGAACCTCAATTGTAGTTATACTGTTTATTGTTCTTGCAGGTGGGGTTGCTTCTCCGAGTTCAATGTCGTCTCCTCCAAAACATACTGCACCGAGAGAATGGGGTTCATCTTTGGACGAGCTTAATAATGCCATCTCAGGAGAGGCTCCACCAAAGACTAATGGTAGTGTAATTTTGAACCATTCTCTACTTTGTTTCCATTTTTTACCCCAATGCGGTGGGTTTAGTAAAGAGTATTTCTGTAGTGGTTTCTGGTGGTTTCCTTTTGAGAAAAGAATCATTGCACTTGATACGAAACTTAAGTGATGTAGCATCTGTATGTTGCTTCCATTTTCAGGTGATGCTTCACAACTAATTGGCTTGGTACAAAGAAATCCTGGTCGCGGTGATACAACATTATCAGTTAGTTGCTCTGACAAGATAGCCCGCTGGAATGTTGTTGGAGTTCAAGTTTTGTCGTTTGATCTGTCGTGTACTCCAGATACAGTTTCATTCAGTCGATCCTGGATATTCACAGCTTGACTTCTTCATGATTACTGAAAGTACTTAAATGGTTGGGCACTTCTAGTTATAATTAGTTGATGACCATTCACATTCTTATTCCTGGATCTTTGCTTTCATTCTTTCTGCAACCTGCATACCTTTCTTCGGTCACTGTTGGGCAATCCTGAAACTATAAAATGGTTTCTGTGGTTGATCAATTGAAACAAGCGTTGCATGATCGCGTTCTACCGTTATCAAATGAGCTGATGAGTCCTTTCGAAGTGAACCGGGTGAGTGAAATTTGTACTCTGTGATTTTGAAAGTGAGAAGGTTATCATAAACGTGTGCACTAATGCTACTGGCAGCTCCAACACCTCGAAAGGAATTTCAGCATTCTGAGACAGCTTTGACCACTTTAACATGCAGGTAATTTAATCCGACATGTTCCAACAAAGTTATCATGTAATTATTTGGTTACTAATTTCTTAATGCTTTACGTTTTTGGTACATGATTCTCTATTGTTCTGATTCTCAGGTATTTGATATGTTGGAATAAATCTGGTCTGCATGAAGTCATTCTTGGAACCACCGGAAGAAAGCAAGGAACCGCTGCCAAAGGGGCACTTTATCCATCAACTGAGTCATTATTGTGCAAGTAGGGTGATAAGCGTGATGCAACCTATATATAGAGAAGGCATTTATTACCATTTTCATATCGTTCTTATTGTTTGACAGAAAGCGGCTGTTGGAGATTTTCTTGTTTCTAAGACATGAATGCCCTATCAAAATCTCAGTGAATGAGACGTCTTAATAAGAAATCAAGGTATGGTCAATACTCCAGATACTGATTTGCAGACTTCTTTATATAATATTTTGTTGATCTAGGTGATTATGTAGTTTTGGGAATAGTCTTTACAAGTGATCAATAAATTCATGACATTAAACTATCAAAACCTGCTAAGTTGCACAAGTGGTTTAACAGGTCTGTGTGCTTTGGTTACTTAGAAGTTCAAACTACGTACTGAGACCATTGTTCGCATGTAACTGAAAGATTAGTTGTTGCTTGTTGTGTAAAATGGTATGATCTACATAATTTTAGATATCTGTAGAAGTAATCTTCTGCTCAACATCTTTTAGTAAAAAATTATGAATTAGTTATTGTTGACCCTAAAAATTAAAAGCCTAGGTGGTATGCAGGCCGAGTAAGTAATAAGCTAACTACGTCATTCGGTTGATTCGGGGTGTGCTAACTCGTCGGCCGAGGAGTAAAATTTGTTGATGTTGCGTTGAGTGCATTGCTGACTTTTTGATCTTGCAACTGCGGCTGAGGAAGGAACATGTCTCGGCCTTCGGGTTGTCGAGCCTGAAGACAAGGCTGTTAGTTTTGCGAAGTTCACGAATCGTCGGCACCGAGTTCGGTCACGGTGATTATATTCGTAAGAGTATAAGCACGTTGAACGGACTTCAAATTGTACGGACACATGTACTCAAAAGCAATGTATGTCTTGATGGTAAATGTGGTTCGGCCGTCAGAATGCCAAACTCTGAAACTCACTTGTGAGTATCTAATCATAAAATCATTTGGTGTTCAATGTGCCGAATGTAGTAATTTGTAACACCTTACTTCGCCGAGAAGGCTCATAAGATGACCTCTGTCGATAAGGATTCGGAAACCCTTCTCAACTGAGACTTGGGTAGGTAACCAGTTGGCCTCGACGCAGTGCTATTTATCCAAACTAAAGGTGCTCCTCGGTCGGCTGATTCTACGGCAACAGTGTTGTTTATCCAAACTGAAGATGTTCATCGGTTGCCTTCACAGTTCTGTTTATCCAAATTGAAGATGTGTTGACAGAAAAAGAAAATAAAAATCTCAAGATGTTTGAGAGGTTTGTGTAGGGCAATTTTTCTGTTGAACTGGAGAGCTTTGAATGATGCACTCTGCTCTCTATTTATAGCAACAAATCCTCCTTAAGATCGAGTTGAAATCATATTCGGATTAGGACTTCTTATTCTGATCCAACCTTATCTCGACCAATCATACTCCTATTAGGACTTTCAACTCACTCCTTTTTCAGGCTGTATTCATTTCCGGCCAAGAATGCTCATTGCATTAGGACCCCTTATCATACTAGGACTTCGACCCATCCACTCTTATCCAAATCACTCCTTCTTGCCATAGGACTCGACCATCCTAACTGAGCGGATTAGGACCACCAGATAGCCCATAGTACATTTGAAAAAGCTTTGGGCCGAACATAAACCTACGCTTGGCCCAATAATATTATTTTGGGCCCAAACAGTTATATAACTACTGATGCTTATATATTGTGCAACAGCCAAACAATAGAGAGAAAAAGAAGTGCTTCTTAATTAACTGGATATCATTTCTTTTTCCATTAGCTAATTTTACCCTGTTGCTTCATGCAGGAAGGTGTACAGGAATACAATTTAACATCAAAACTTCTAAAAACAAGACCTCCCTTTAGTAATTGGCCATTGAAACCCCCACATTTTGGGGCATTCGCTGCCATGATACAGTAAGGTCGGTGCATATCAAGAAATAATAGTGGTTAGTGTGTGTGTATAATACGATCTTTGCACGATCTTTGTGAGTATAATTATATATGGTAATCAAGTGAAAAGTGACACAGATTGTTTGGAGGTTTCAGGAGTCAGGACATTAGCGGTTAGAAAATGACAGTTTCCGCACTCCAATGGCATAATACCGATGGATTGGTTTGTGTTCGGACCAACAAAGGAGAGAGGTCATTGTGTCTCCCCTCGTTGCACCTTTCTGCATATCTCTTCTTGAAATAGCAGACTCGCAGTTAATATTTTGGTTCTATTGCTTATTACTGTGAATTGTGTGAATGCTTCTGTCTGCAGCAGCTGCGCAGCCTTTCTCGCAAACAACTCTTTAGTGCCAAACTGGCTGAGAGTTCGATCCTCCAGCTTTCATAACTGATCTTTTTGTTGATTAGAGAACTTCTGGAAGTGTTAGAATGGCTATTTGAACGGGCATGAAAGTTAGCAGAACTTAAGAGCTGGAAGTGTATGTTATGTCGAAGGCCCGAAGAGCTCTGGTCTGTATTTTTTGCTGGACATGTCAAAACTACACGCCCAAGGCCGGCAACGCTGTGATAAAGGAACCGAAATATGAGTCCCTACTGCCTAGGGGGGGCCCAAAGAAGCAAGGGATTTTGTAGGTTACGTACTTGTTACTCTTAGATTCACAAAGTCATAAGGACTTGTACTTTTATAATCCCTTGACTTACTTTTAAGTTCCACACGGCAATTGTTGTGGTGGTGCGCCTAACTTGCATCCCCAGTCTGCACCTAGCGTGTACATTTTACAAAAGCTAGAAAACAAATTTAGAGATTTTGATAACCATTTTGTGTTTAATGTTATTTTTTTAATTATCTGTGATAAAGATAGAGGAAAGGAATATGAGGAAAAATATGAACAGCGAAGGGTGAAGGGAGGGAGAAACGAAGGATGATGCATGAGACAAACTTGGAAGTGAAATTAATTTAAATAGTTCTCAGTTTCTTACTTTTGGTTTCAATTTTGTGTACCCCTTCATATTCATTTCTTTCTTGTCATTATACCATTCTTCTTTTCTCAATTCAGATCCTTTCTGGATCTTTGTGTCCATAGACGATGGACTAGAGAATCTGGAATGTTCAAGAGAGAGAGAAAGAGATTTGGGCCATCTAAAGTCTTAGTTTTGTGTGGGGTGCGTTTGTGGGATGAGTTAATGACGCATAACTCTAACAAGTAATCATATTATATATATATATATATATATATTACTAATAAAATCTAAATTACCCATTAATAAAATTCTTTTTGTCAACCAAGCATAGGTAAAAAGATAATTTGCCACTCAGTACTACAGTTTGGTGGTATTTCTTCTCACTTGGAAGTGAGAGGTCTTAGGTTCAAATCTCGTGGATGGCGAATTCGATATCAAAGTAGGCTGCCTATTGTTTGGCTTAACCGAACTCCTTATCTCCTTAGTGCAAAAATATCGATGTACTTAAAAAAAGACAATTTTACCCAAACTAATTTTTTTTTTCTTTTCCAAACTTCACTTACATATCAGCATAGCATCTCTAATATAAAAAAATAAAAATGAAAAAACTCAGATTCTCTCTCCCTTGCACTCTCTTTTTTCTCTCAAACTACTTTCTTTCCATATTATGGTTTTTCTTCTTTTTAAAAAATTTATATGTACGCATGCATAAAATATAGAGTGAAGTGCCGCTTTAGTCTCTAAACTATCATCTCAGGGAAAATTAGGCTCCTGAATTATTTTTTGGGTAAAATAAGCCCCTAATTTCGTTCCTACTATTATATTCAAAGTTATTTTATTCAATTTTTCGTCAATTTAAGTCACTTGACAGACTTTATAGTGTAATACCGTCATTTTCTCGTCTATAAGCCCTTAACATTTCATATAGGTTGCAAATCTAACATCTAATTTACTCTTCAAAGTTAATTCCATGCACTATTTTTATGAAAAATTACCAATCTACCCTCCAATGTGTATCAAATGAAAGTAACGTTACTTAAATTGACAAAACATTGAATATAATAGTTTCAAATCTAATATTAAGGATGTAATTGGTAGATTTTTATAATTTAGTGACTAATTTTTCTAAAAAAATAATTTTAAGATCTAATTTTTACTTAAGTGATAATTCAAAAACTATATTAGCAGTTTACTTTACAATATATAAAATGGTAAAATGGTATGAGTAATCCCACAATACACGTAATATGGCCAAAGGTGACAGGATTTTTCTGGGCGTTGAAGTGGAGGAGGGTTTGGGGCCTCAAATTAGGAGGGGTGGGCCATGCGTGTTTAGTGTGTGCCGTAGAAGATCCGGTGGTCTGTTATCATACGGTAGAATTCCATCAACGCAATTTAAAATATCATGAAGGTTGTAAGAGAGTAGGCGTCAGTATTACTGTCTAGTAATATTTCTCTTTATTTGTAAGTAAGAGGTTTTAAGTTTGAATCTTGTAGAGGGCGAATTCGATACCAAATTAGATTGTTCACTGTGTGGCTTAGCCGAAATAAGGATCTATTGTGTCCTAACTACCGACCATCATCATTTGAGTTTGATATGATGTCGTTCTTATCATTCTCTTCCTGAACTCAACCCCCATACCTAGTATGATCACGACTTAGATTCAAAATAAAAATCCCTTTAACCGGAAGAATGAAGGAAGGAGGACGGAAATAGAAAAATAAGAAAAAAGCAAAAGCAAAAGTAATAGTATTAAAAGACTTTAAAGATTAAAAAAAACAAAGAAAAAAAAAACCAGCTCTCTCGCCAACTTCCTGTCTCTCCCTCTTCTAATGATTACCTGAGCCCCTCAAAACTTACAGTGATGTCGGTTAACTGCATAAGAGTCACCAACCTCAAATCGAACTTAATGAAGGAATAAGGAAAAGATTGGGGGCTCTAATATCCTGAAAAGTCTTTGAAAATTAGAGAGGTAGCTCTAGTTTTTTTATATGGAAAAAAATTATTAAAGTCGGCCTGAGACCATCCTTGTTCCTTCATGGCTCCACGCCTGCTCCCTTTCCACCAAATTAGTTTATATTGGTTATTTGGTTCGTGGTTTTCAATATCGTTCCATCTTCTTTTCTAGGATTTAACAAAACTTCCTTTTACATCTTTAATCTCTTATTTTATGTACTTCGGCTTTACTATTTTCAGCCCTTCACACGTCAAATTTTTACTCTGTCCTGGCCATAACGGTGTTTTAGTGCCATACAATAAATGGGTATTGCCTCCCATTTTTTTATTTGTGAGTCTGTGAGTCTGTGAGTCTGTGAGTATGGGAAAGGCTGAAAGCAAGACACCGCACACTCCACGACAATGTATACATACATGGATATTTGTGAGTCTGTGAGCCTGTGAGTCTGTGACTATGGGAACGGCTGAAAGCAAGACACCGCACATTCCACGACAATGTATACATACATGGATATTGCCTCCCATTTTTTCTTTGTGAGTCTGTGACTCCGGGAAAGGCTGAGAGCAACCTCTTCCAGTCGTACTTTGGAATCGTAAAGTACAAACTACAAACCATGATGCACCAAATTAAGTGCATAATTAGTCGGTTCACGTTTTTCCTTAATTAATCTTCATTTCACGCTGGAGAGCTTGCGCAGTGATGGATAATTTGCATGGAAGCAACTGTTACTTGAATAAATAAATAAATAAATAAATAATAGAGGAAGCAAAGCATGCATGCAAGCAATTCATCATATATACAGGAGAGTTAAAAACACACCCTTTCGGCCTTGATGCATGCATGCAACGTTGTTTCCCTACAATTTCCACTTTAACCGTCGCTGTATTTCACCCCTTTTTCCAATTTTTACTCATCATCCTTGTAAATGATCAAGGTTAACTTATGATGATATATAATCGATAACAATTACGTCAACAACTTTCTAAACTTTTTCTTCAGAGATTTTTTTTTTCATTTAAAAACCATATATATCCCCTTTTGAACTACAAGACAATTATTATTATAATATTTTCTGTCAAAGTAAACGATACAATTAGTTAATTTTCTACTTAATTAATAAACTTAATTACTGTAACATGTTTGATTTAATTGAGTAGTTTGTCATCTGTAATTATCTGACTCCTTTTGTTTATTTAAGTATATATTTAATAAACTTTATTACCGCAAATTGTCCCAGTAGGTCACGGTAGCAGCGTACCTTATCCATCCACTGGGTTAAATAAGGACTGTTGAAATTTAGAAATATATATATATATATATATATATGTATGTATGTATGTAAGATAAAAATTCTTAGATGGTTTAGGTCAATAATGAAAATTAGGCCATAACGGCGGAGGGTGTTCCATTTTCCATGATTGATAAAACACGCAACCCCTTGACCAACTTGGTCCATTGTTAGGCCGAAGACCTTATAGGTTTTGGAGACTTTTCTTCAAAAATTAGGGAGTCCTTCATGCGGAGATGGTGGCATAAAACGAGAATTATGAAAGTAAGACACAGCACCTTCCACGATAACGTAAGAATACATGGTAAGTGCAAAGTATGTATATGTATAGTTTTCTTGCCAAACAAATGTTGTCAATTGTTAATATATACACACACACACACACACGAGTTTTCTTGCCAAACAATATATAAGTTGTTATGGTGGCAGAAAACCTATATGAATTGCTATATGGGCCCTTGTTTGACTGGACGGCCTAAATTGATAGTCTGACAATATAAACAATAAGGGGGTGTATTTAATTGAGAATTTGAGAGACTTTAATGGATTTATAAATCCATGGATTTTTATGGAGTTTAATTGATTTGTAAAGATTCCATATAAAATTTTGATTCAATTCTCTCAAAATCTCATGGGGAGAGGTGAGATTTGTGGATGATTAAAATACACTACGAAATATCTCCAATTCCCTCTAATTCCTCAACTTTCTCAAATTCTTTAAAATCAATTTCTAATTGAATACACCTGGAATGTTATAAACTTCTTTAAAATCCTAATTAAATACACCTAGATTTCTAAGGATTTTAATAAACAATCTTAAAATTCTAATTGAATACACCTTGAATTTCAGAGAATCACTTAAAATCCTGATTGAATACCTCTAGATTCATTAAAAGAATTAAAATCCCTCAAAATCTCAATTGAATACACCCCCCTAAATATCTAATAAGATCGAGAAGAAGCTAGATAGTAAGGCCAAGGACTTGTAATTGAAGTTCTCATAGACTTGACTATATAGCATAGAAGTACAGGAGGCCTCCTCAAGGTGTCTTGGAGGATAGCTTGAAGCATAAACATGAAGAGGAACAATCGGAAGCATTTGTATGAGTTGTTGGATGGGACAGGATTGCATCGGCATTTTATAGGAACAAGTTGGAGGCCATTGCAGAAGAGAAGTGCAATAGCTTCTTTAATCTTCTTCCTGTTGTTGCTGCTTTTGTGTGTTGCTGCGTTGTTATCTGCTGGCTGGATTGATACTGTAAGTTCAATGAACTCATAATGCTAGATTATACATAAAGTTTGAATAAAGGAATTCTAGTTTGTCACAGGGTATGTTTATTATCTTCTATATTTTGTTTCTTTAAATAAGATTATTTATAACAAAAATTCTAAACTAAAGAAAAACATATCGAAGGTATTTATCGACCACCTTACTTGAAGTGGATCCATATATTGCAGAGGTGGTCAGAAAATGTAGTTTGGAAAATAATAACGCTACTATACAGAAGGGCTTGGTCGTTCGACGACTATTGTAGTCTTACTCTCTTCTCACTTAGCACGAGTGGAAAAAACTAAGATTTCCAAAGCTTGGTCATAGAAATACAATAATAGTTTACTTCCTTGTTGTTCAGAGCAATTAGAAAGAACCAACTTCAAACGCCAGATGGAGTGTTTAATCTTTTTACTTCTCTAATATTTAATTTTATTTTTTGGTACCTTTGCATTTCACATAAAAGATTCTTTTGTATCAAAATTTCGCATTATACTAACGTATAAAATATTTTCATCCCTTCTCTCTTTCTCAGAGAAAGTTTATATTTTCAGGTACTTATTCTAACGAATCAATCATACCCACAAAAGAAACCCCAAAAAGAACTGAATTCCCTCTGCAGTGTACCAAAGGAATTAATGTAACACAAACTTGTCCAAGAACCTACCCTACCACACACAACCCCACAAATCCTAACCATCCATCAAACCTCACATGCCCGTCACACTTCCGATGGATCCATGAAGATCTAAGACCATGGAAAGGGACGGGAATCACAAGGGACATGATAGAGCGGGCCCGAAAGACTGCGCATTTTAGGCTTGTGATCGTGGACGGAAAGGCCTACATAGAGAAGTACAGACAATCCATACAAACTAGGGACATGTTCACGTTATGGGGCATTTTACAGCTTTTAAGGGTTTACCCTGGTAGATTGCCTGACTTGGAGCTCATGTTTGACTGCGATGATCGGCCTGTCGTCCGATCAAAGGACTTTCGGGGGCCTAATGTTGACCCGCCACCGGTGTTTCGATATTGTGCAGATGAGGAGAGCTTGGACATTGTGTTTCCAGATTGGTCCTTTTGGGGCTGGTAAAATTGCTTATGTCTTACTCTTACAAATATATAGTGTTTTTGCATGTGAAATGCCCTTTGTTTTTGTTTCTTTGTTTATTGGAAGGAACCATATGTTACACATGGAATCTTGCAAACTCTTCTTTTAATTTTGGCAGGGCTGAGATCAACATAAAACCATGGAGAAGTTTATTGCCAAGCATAAAAGAAGGCAATAAAAGAACAAAGTGGAAGGACAGGATCCCCTATGCTTACTGGAAAGGTAACCCTCATGTGGCTCCAACCAGAAAGGACCTTCTCAAATGCAATGTCTCAGAAAAAAATGACTGGAATACACGCCTATATATACAGGTAAATTTCTCTATATATACACAAATATAAATTCCTAATGTATTAGTTTGTGTACTTTCTCGTACCCAAATTAATCTCAGAAACTGTTTACTTTCGTATAATAGATAACACTGCGTATTTCTATTTGTTATTTTAATTTTCAGGATTGGGAGAAAGAATCTAAACAAGGGTACAAGCAATCCAACTTGGAAGACCAGTGCAAGCATAGGTAGTTTTCGATATCTTTTCATTTGAAGTTCCACTTATTAACAACTTAAAACTTTCTTCCTTTTTGCTGTGTTGTACTGATATATAGAGCTTAATTTGGTTTGCACAGGTATAAAATTTATGTAGAAGGATGGGCATGGTCTGTAAGTGAAAAATACATCATGGCATGCAATTCTATGACGCTGTATGTAAAGCCTCGGTACTACGATTTCTTTATGAGAGGCATGACGCCATTGCAGCATTACTGGCCTATTAGGGACAACAGCAAGTGCACTTCTCTTAAGTTCGCGGTGGAATGGGGCAATAATCACACAGACAAGGTTATATGTCTCTGTCTATGTCCTAGTAAAACTTCAAGCATACGATGAAATTGTATGGATTTTTTGTGAAACAATAGGGCATGTTATGTTGCATACTGTGAATTTGAACTGTAGGTTCATGAAATTAACATTTTTGGTATCTTGTAAATATGGCAGGTGCAGGAAATTGGGGAGGCAGCTAGCAAATTCATACAAGAAGATCTAAAGATGGACTATGTGTACGATTACATGTTTCATGTGCTAAATGAATATGCAAAGCTCTTGCAATTCAAACCGACTATACCTCCCAGTGCAGTGGAGGTATGCTCAGAAACAATGGCATGTGCTGCAAATGGTACATGGAGGAACTTCATGGTGGAGTCCATGGTGAAGTATCCTAGTGATGAACTGCCATGTACTCTGCCTCCTCCATACGATTCTCCGGCTCTTCGTAATATTCTTGAGAGAAAGGCTAATTTAACTAGGCAAGTAGAAGTTTGGGAAGATGTATACTGGAAAAGTAGGAATAAAACGCAATAGAACCTTTTCCAATGTCTCCTGTTGTGCATTTTCTATGTGTTCCATAGGCTATGACTTGTAATTTTATGTCCCAGACTTAAATGAAGAGATTTGAACATAAGATTCCAAGTAACTTTGCTGATTAATATCCACTTAAAGTTTTATCCTGACACGATAGTTGACTAACAATCTTCACTTTGTTGGAGAATGTTCTGAATTCAAATCTCATGGGCGACAGTTATATCAAAGAAGGTTTTATCCTTGATTTTGGCTAAACAACACTCCCCCTTAAAGTTGATAGGGAATTTTAAACACACCCTAACAATATTTTCCTCAAGTCTCAAATACGAAAAATCCCAAAGATAAGTTTACACCAAATACCTTGCCACTTAGTACTACAATTTAGTGATATTCCTCTTTACTTGTAAGTGAAAGGTTTTAGGGTCAATTCTCTCTAAATGTAAGGTTCTAAAAGACGTTAGATGCTAGTCAGGCAGTGGGTTGGGGCCTAGCGCCTAAGCAGGGCCTAAGCGGGCGCTTAGGTGGACTAAGTGAATTTAAGTAAATCTATTATATTTCGTTTAAATAAGTGTCTGCTTATACTTAAAATATTTATAATTTCACCTTAAACTTCAAAATAGAATGACATATATATTATGAAGTATTGGAACGTAATGAAAACATGGGTTATGTGTTCATTTGAGTATACAACAAGTCTCTTACAATTTATTGAAAAAAAAAAATGCAAAGTGAAAGTTATCTATTTTTTGTCTAAGTAAGTCACGACCTAGGCGGGTTTGAACGGGCTAAGTAGGTGCTTAGATGATCTAGGTGGGCACCTCAACAGGTTTAGGGGCTATTTCTTAATTTTTAAACATCTAGATATTAATCGAGGCAGTGGTCAACCCATTGTAAGGTTTAGCCCACTCCCCTCAACCCCTTTAGTGTAGATAAAATCGTATGCTAAAAAAAAAAAAAGTTTACACCAAATATCTTAAGTGATATTATCCTTTGGTAAGAGAACATAATAAACTCTGACATACACCAATACAGCAGAGGAATGTATCAATTAAATTAAGTTTTAGATCTGAATAAACAGCTGATCTGAAAAAAAAAAGTAATTAATTTAAAATAACTCACAGGACTAGGAAAATTGAAAGACAGATCATATGACGAAGTGATGGACCAATGCTCTACAGGAATGTTTAGAGTGCCCGCCCTTTTATGATATCCAAGCTCATCTCACTAGGATCTGTTGCCTGCAACTCCACTTGAATGCCTTCCAACTCCCTCTTGAATCTGTCCTTGGAGCTTGCATAAAGCATCTTACTTCTCACCCTTGATGTGTCGGGTGCCCTATATATGTACATCCACAAGAAGCCAATCAAATGGTCTATAGCTTTCATTAATCAATTCTAGTAGTTTTTCTTTACTTTTAAGGAATTTGATTGTCAATAATGGGTGTTTGAAGACTACGGTTCTCTTATTAGATATCTCTGACATGTTATGCCTACGAAATGATATCAATTAGAGCCTTAATTCTACCAAGATTCTTCCTAACATCAGTTCAGTTTTACCTTTTAGCCTAACAATCATAATACACAATACGTCTCGTCTGATAAGAAAACATCTCTAATTACATTGTGTTACGCAAATATACACATAATGAGCCATACATAACACAAGCAACTTAAGTAAAATCAATTTGTATACTTTTGTCTTCTTCTTTTTTCTTTTTTAGGACAAAAAAATCAATTTGCATACTAACCATGCAATGAAGAATATTTTGCTTTTCTGGCAGTTCTCATTGGTTGTAAAATCAAAATCATAGACGGCATAGCGGCACTCATCGGCAGGCATGGAGGCACTGAAATCATCGTAGCTTTCATCAGGACCTCCAAGCTTCTCTACAATCACCTGTTGTATCCTCTCCTCGATCTTGAACACAATAAATCGGAAATTTCTCTTCGCTTTTAGTTCTAAGAACTTGAGCTTACAATCATCATGCACAGCCATTCCAGACGCCGCGTTTGCCTACCCATCAATGTCACCGAAAATTAAAATAGTCTAACAGCATAATTGATTAGATTTTTGTAAGTCACAGTACAGTTTGTTTGGAACTGTGCGGTCCTAGAACAATTTAGCAACATAACATGTCAGATTATATGATAATCATAGAACAGTTTAACAACATAACATGTCAGGCTATCTAGCTAGCGAGAAAGATGTGTACGTCCCAAACATTATGATCATTGGAAAACAAGATAGATCAAGAGATTTGGAAAATGTTGAATTATGCCTGAAATTTCCCACATTAATGGGTCCAAAGAAAATGAAAACAGTTCCATAGCATCACAATTCGGAGGTAGAAAAAGATTTGATATGTGATAATATTAAGAAAACAAATCATCACAGATCTTCTACTCTAGCCAATAACTTTTATGATTTAGGACTGGTTTGGTATTGCTATGCTTTGAAAAAAAACTGTTTATGCCGCGAGAATGAGCTCATTTTTGCTGCTTCACATTTTCAGTTTTTTTTATACCCATTTTTTATAAAAGCACCTCAGTACCAAACCAGTACTTAATCACGCATACATTTCCATAATTACCTTCACAGAAAGAAAAAAAAAAAATTAGCTGGAGAGGACCATGCTTACCATGTTGATCTTCTATAGGAGATGAACCTTGTGCAATGAGAAAAGAAAATGCAGATAAAAGAGAAAGGTGCGACAGATATGCAAAAATCTCTGATTTTGATAACTGCATGGGAAAGTGAGTTTGGAAGGAAAAGAAAGGCAGGGGAGAAGAGATTTTTGTGGGAGAAAATGGGGGTCGGTATTTTCTTGGGATTTTATTTTTATCTTACTTAGTTAGGCTGATAACGTCAAATAAGTACATGTTGCCACGTTAAAGGGAGCATTTGGATGCCTTTTTGGCCAATAATTAAATGTGATTAAGATTTATAATCAAAGGGTTACATTGTTTGGGCGTTTTGACCGTGTTTTCATCTCCCATATTAAGATTTCTGGAACCTTGGTCTTCCATGTACTTCGCAATTCAGTTATGTTTTTAGAGGTGGCCAATATGGGGATCCAACTAGGGTTTGAAGCTGCATGAGTCATGAGTTATTAACTTTAAAGATAAATTACACAAAAATACTTTAATTATGGGTCGAATCATAATTTCATACATCATGTTTTAAAAATTACAATGTCATACCTCATTTACGAATTTATTGCAATGTCAAACCACATCAGTTTTTCTGTCAAATTTTCTGCTAAATATTGACGTGGCTTTAGGTGGAACCCACTTTCTAGCCCAATTTGATTAAAATTTTAATTAAATATTATTTAAAAAAAAATCATTTAAATATTTTTATAAAAATTGTGGAACATCATCAGCCTCACCTTTTTCCCCGACGACATCGGCCTCGCAGCCACTCCTTCGACTCCCCCTCCCTCTGTTGCTCTCCTACCTTCACCTCCTTCATACATATATTTTCCTTGTTCCCGGTGTTATTTCCGTCAAACAACAAAAAAATCCCCAAATGTCCATGTAACGACCCCCTCTCTCTTCATTTTTCCTAAATCCTCGCCACACTTGTAGCACACAAAGTCTCAACGGAAAGTAGCTCCATCCGCCTTGGAAAACGGCGACTCAGTTGAAAAACTTGACCAGCTGCTCCTCTCCTCCGCCGTTTGCAACAGCGAGGATGTGGGCCCCTTCGTTTGCAAGGCCTTCAGTTTCGGGAAGCTTGAGACGTGCTCCAACATCTCTAACACTTCTCCCGATCCAAGGAGTCAGAAATCGAGGAGGTTTGCAAGGTCCATTATCAAGATTGCCCTCCCTCTGTTGCTCTTCAACTTCACTCCAATTAGTTGATCCAAAGCATTTATTATTACACATGTTTGATTTTACTAGGGGTGGGCGTGGTGCGGTTTCAAGTGAAACTGCAACCGAAATCGAAATTTTTTGTAGTGCGGTTCGGCGCAGTTTTGAAGCCAAAACCGAAATGAAACCAAAGCGTTTGGTTCGATTTGGTGCGGTTTCAACCGATTTCGGTTTGGTTTTTTGGAAAAAAAATATACAATTTAAAATATAAACCTATTTACACATAAGACGGTCTTATTTTCCTCATATATTAATTAATGAACCTGGAGCAAAAACGGCAACAACAATGCAGCAAAACTACAACAAAAAACAGCGGCAAAATTGCAAAAAAAATGCAGCAAAACTGCATAAAAACTGAACAGGCTCGTATAAGTTCCGTGAAATTATTAATTCTAGCTTGTTGATTATAAACCTCGGTCCTATGATCAATTTTCTTTAAACAATATGCAGGTCGACAAGTAAGCTGCTCTCGCAAGAGAAGCACCTTCATGATCAACCTTCATCATCGAGGAAACCAGTGGCAAATTAAGTATGACTTGTATCAAATTGTGAATACTTTGTGATGCATGTTAGTATGAATAGAAGTATCGCAAATAAATCACTTTAAGGCGGCTTTGATGACATGAAAATAAAAACTTATGCAACAAAATCTAATTGAGATAGAATTAGAAAACAAACCAAATTAGAAAATCTAATTGATGTCGACTGTGGAAGAGATGAAGATGAGTTTTGAGAGAGAGTGACAGACATATGAATATGGTGACTCGAATAGTGTAGTTGAACTAATTAAAAGTTAAAACATAACATTCAAAATAATGAAGCGTTTTCGGTTTCGATGCGGTTTTGAAAACCTAAAACCAAAACCAAACCGTTTTCTTTGCCGTGGTTTGGTTTCGAAACCACAACCATTTTAAAACCGCAAAACTAAACCGTTCGATGCGGTCTGATTTGATTTGTGTTTCAATTTCGGTTCCAAATGCCCACCCCTAGATTTGACCTCCTATTCCCATCTTAATCAGACCTACTTAACTAATTTCTGTGGGTTAAAGTAATTGTCTTGGATTATTAAAACAAAATTGGGGTTGAGATCGAAAACGCACTAGCCGATTCTAATCATATTTATCCAGTTCCCATCAGCATGTGTCTTTTTTTTTTTTTTTTTTTTTTTTTTTTTTTTTTTTTTTTTTTTTTTTTTTTTTTTTTTTAGGGTTAGTTTCCTCTGCAATTTTCCGTCAAAATGGGCCGGAGTGGAATAGATTTTCTTGGCTACGACATGCTCTCTTTTCAAGATTGGGATTTGGGGAATATTGGATTTTTAGGGCTGGGTCTTGGCGTAGGCTTTGAGGGTTAAATCTCCGAAGAGGAGGGTCATGTTGTTGTTGACGACGACGTTGTAGAACCCGGATTAGGCTTCGGGTCTGGACCCGAACTGGGTTTTGGAGACGTATCAGAAGAGGGAATGTTGGGGGAGAGCTTCTTGGAGTCGTTCTTCTTCCAGAAGAGAAAGGGCTTGATGCGGAGGTGGAAGGAAGGGGAGGAGAGCGACAAAGGGAGGGGGAGTCGATGGAGTGGCCGAGGTTAATGCCTTCGGGAGGATTGGGAAAGAAGGGTAAGGGTGATGGGCTCGTAGGGTGTCAGTCCTACATTTTTTTAAAATAGTTAAATGATTTTATTTTAAATTTTGGGTAAATTACATTTTATCCCTTCAAATTTGAGATCGACTTCAATTTCTTACAATATCTTTAAAACATTTCAATTTCATAAATTTACTTATCATTTTTCCAATTTCATACATCTGTTAGAAAATCTGTTAAGTAAACCGTTAAGTGCTGATGTGGCTATCAAATTTGTGCGACGTGGCAAAAAAAATAAATTGTTTATGCATTTAAAATATTAAAATATTTGACCTATTTAAAAAAAAAAAAAAAAAAAAAAAAAAAAAAAAAAAAAAAACATACAAACCCAGAACCCCCGACCCACCTCCCTCTCCTCCACTCTCTGCACCTCCCCTCCCATCCAAAACCCACCCCATCCCACCCCACCCAACCCCTACCTCCCCCGCAACCCCCCCCCCCCAACTGTGTAAAAAATTTGAACTTTGGAATTCAATTTAATTTTTTTCTCACCTTGGGCTTAATTTCTGTTTGGCTACAAAGAAAAAGGCGTTGAGCCGGCTGGATCTGTCCATGGCATGTAGGGTGTTCGCGACGGAGGCGAAGTCACCGGTTCTGAAGCACCAGGAGAGGGGTGTGCACGATAAGGGGTGGGGTTGGGGGGGGGGATTGCAGGGTAGGTGGGGGAGGGGTGGGATGGGATGAGGTGGGTTTTTGGATGGGAAGGGAGGTGAAGAGAGTGGAGGAGAGGGAGGTGGGACGGGGGTTCTGGGTTTGTATATTTTTATTTTATTTTTTATTTAATAGGATAAATATTATAATATTTTAAATGCATAAAAAATTATTTTTTTGCCACATCACACAAATTTGGTAGCCATGTCAGCACTTAATGGTTTACTTAACAGATTTTCAAACGGATATATGAAATTGAAATAAAATGATAAGTAAATGTATGAAATTGAAATGTTTTAAAAATGTTGTAAGAAATTGAAATCGACCCCAAACATGAGGGAAAAATGTAATTTACCCTTAAATTTTTTAATCTAATTGGACATTGCAATAAATTTGTAAAATGATGTATGACATTGTAATTTTTAAAATATGAGGTATGAAATTGTGGTTCGACCCCCATAATTAAGGTAGTTTTGTATAATTTACCTTAACTTTAACTTTAATTTCACCTGGGGCTATGACTATGTGGATTGATGTGAGACTTTTTGGGTTGGTTTGGTATTGCTGTGCTTTGAAAAAAAAGCTGCTTCTACTGTGCTGTGAGAATAAGCAGCAAAGTGTTTGGTAAACTTTTTTGTAAAAGTGCTTTTGAAAAAAAAAAAAAAAAAGCAGAATTATAGTGTTTGGTAGACTTTTATGTAAAACAGATGTGAAAAAAGCTGGTTTTTCAAAGTTGGGTTTTGCAGCTTCTTGTTTTTGGCTTTTTTCCATCCAAAACTGTGAAAAAAAAACTGAAGCTGAATGTTTACCAAACACAAAAACAGCTCCCAGCTTTTTTTTATATCAGTTTTTTTCAAAAGCACCTCAGTACCAAACCAGACCTCATGTACCTAGAAAGAGTTGAGCATTTTATTTTTTTTATTGTCAATTAGTTTTATGAGTAAAGTACAAAAAACTACCTCAACTATTGGGGTCACGACAGTTTCATACCTCATTTTTTAAAATTGACAATGTCATACCGCATCTTACGAATTTGTGACAATGTCATACCTCCGTCAAATTTTCTGTTAGTTTTTTTGTTAAATGCTGACGTGGCAAGAGACGGGGACCACTTTCCATTAAAAAATTAATAAAATATTATTAAAAACTAAAAAATATATTTAATATTTTTTAAATATTAAAATAATAAATAAAATTAAAATAAAAAAAAAGGGTAAAGTACAAAAAACTACCTCAATTATTGAGGTCATGACAATTTCATACCTCATCTTTTAAAATTGACAATGTCATACCGCATCTTACGAATTTGTGACAATGTCATACTTCCATCAATTTTTATGTTAAGTGCTCACGTGGCTTGATTCGGGACATACTTTCAATTAAAAAATTATTAAAAACTAAAAAACAATTATTTAATATTTTTTAAACATTAAAATAATAATAAAAAGCAGAGGAAAAAAAAAAACCATCAGTTCGTCCCTCCCCTCCCCCTCCCCCCTCCTCTCTCTTCTCCCCATCTTTATTTTCTTCCCCCCACCTGCAAACCCAAAAAAATAAAAAAAATAAAAAAATTTTGAAAACCCAACCCCCTGCGGAAGAACAAGAAGGAGAAGGAGGAGGAGGAGGAAGAAGAAGAAGAAGAGGAAAAAAAGGAGGAAGTAAAAAAGAAAAAATTCCCCCCTGTCGGCTCGGAAGAAGAAGAAGGGAGAAGGAGAAGGAGGAAGAAGAAGAAGAGGAAAAAAAAGGAGGAGGAAGAAGAAGAAGAGGAAGAAAAAAAAAAAAAAATTTAAAAACCCATCAACACCCCCCTGCGGAAGAAGGAGAAGGAGAAGGAGAAGGAGAATGAGGAAGAAGAAGAAGAAGAAGAGGAAAAAAAGGAGGAAGGAAATTATTTATTTATTTATATTTTTTAAACCATCAACTCCCCTGCGGAAGAAGAAGAAGAAGAAGAAGAAGAAGAAGAAGAAGGAAAAAAAAAAAAAATTTGAAAACCCATCAAACCCCAAATCCACCACTTTCATCCATTCTCCACATTCTCTTCCGCACCCATCCTCCACCTTCTCTGCTCAACCACGGGATCTGGGTTTTTTTTTTTTTTTTTTGGTTGGGATTTGCAGGTGGGGGAAGAAGATGAAGATGGGGAGAGGAGAGAGGAGGGAGGAGGGGGGAGGGGAGGGACGAAATGAGGGTTTTTTTTCCTGCTTTTTATTATTATTTTAATATTTAAAAAATATTAAATAATTGTTTTTTAGTTTTTAATAATTTTTTAATAGAAAGTAGGTTCCAAATCAAGCCACGTTAGCACTTAACAGAAAAACTAACAGAAAAATTGATGAAGGTATGACATTGTCATAAATTCGTAAGATGCGGTATGACATTGTCAATTTTAAAAGATGAGGTATGAAACTGTCGTGACCCCAATAATTAAGGTAATTTTTTGTACTTTACCTTTTTTTTTTTAATTTTACTTTTATTTATTATTTTAATATTTAAAAATATTAAATATTTTTTTTAGTTTTTAATAATATTTTATTAATTTTTTAATAGAAAGTGGTCATTGTCTCTTGCCACGTCAGCATTTAACAGAAAAACTAACATAAAAATTGACGGAGGTATGACATTGTCACAAATTCGTAAGATGCGGTATGACATTGTCAATTTTAAAAGATGAGGTATGAAACTGTCGTGACCCCAATAGTTGAGGTAGTTTTTTGTACTTTACCCTAGTTTTATTGAGATCATATATTTTTGGAATCAGGCAGTTGCTTCATATGTAAGGTCTAATGGCTACAAGTGCACGTCACCCAACTAATACGTGTTGTTTATATATTTGGCTTGACAGTCATCACACGCGAGAGGGAGTGTGAAGATGTAGAATGTGATCTCACATTGAAAAGTCAAGAGACCTTGCATACACTTAGGATAGAAATAAGAAGTTAGGCTAGCTATTTCCTTATTTATAATTGGCTTAAGGGCTTGTGTCAAAACCACTCAAGTTTCTTTAAGGGTTTTTCATAAAACCAAACAAGCTACTAATTGATCATAGAATTGAAGACGGAATGCAGATATAACTTTTCATCCACTCATGTGTACATGTTATTAGATAGCCAATAAAAACCTCACATTCGAGCAATATATTTTGACAAAATCAACGATCTTGATGGACAATCTAATAATATAACATATTTGGCTTTAAAAGTTACTCATGATGTCATTTACAGACATGTATGAGTACTTTTCTTAACATTATTGGGTTTTGAATATGATTATATGTCATGAACTCGAGATATAGATTCATTTGATTTTTAGCTACTGAAGTTAAAGAGGCACTATTTACATCTTGCAATTATACTAATAGGCCAACGATCAAGAACAATTCTCCCCAGTTTGATATTACTACCTCATATGAAATTGTTCAGGTTCTTTGACGTTCTCCTTTAGCAAGGCGGCTACAAAGATAGGTGTTTAATAAAATACCTAAAAGAGACGGAGATGAGCAAGGGAAACAAGAAAAAGTGGTATGCATGCTTCATCCTGATTCTAGTAAGCAAAATTCTTGAACCCGTCACCACTATATATAGTATTTAGATTTATCTAATAGTTATATGATTCGTATGAAATTTATTTTGCTCTCTCTATGTAGATTGAAAGTTAATTACAAGCTCACCCAAAGATCAAATGGAAGCCCACAAACTCAGCTTTAAAATTCTTCAGGTTTCAGCCCATCTTAAAATTATTCAAAGCTGTGCAATGTCTAGCAAAAGCCCGTACGTATGAGTTTAAAGGAATCACATTAGAAAAATGATCAACTTTAGAACGTGAAGCTTTGTGGCATGCATGATTATCACTTTCATGAAATTAATATATATAATAAGAGATCCACCTTTTCTGAACACATTTAATTATTAAGATGCAGATGGCTAATTTTTTGTTGACAAATCCAGAAACCTCCCTATGGGTGTTAAGGCTAATCGAACCATTTTTGTGATAGTTAATGCTGTCATCTGAGTCATTCTTAGGAATATTTTTTGTTAATTTTCTTCAAGTGATGATGATACTTCGTATTCTATTTGTCATTACTAGATATGCGTAATGAATATATACAAATCTCAAAATTTAAACTTATCCAATAATGATAGATAGATTGGTGAGCACTATCACTACTTGAGGGTGAGATGCAAATTTCTACCATCCCCTTCTTTGATAAAATGTACCTGCAAACCAATAACACCTAAGATAAAGGCCAAAAACCTCAAGTGCCCTCGATGAATTGGAGGGGGGACTTTGGTCGAAGAATCTCCGATGCCAAAGTTAGAATTTTGAAAAGAATGTATTTTGGAGTTTGTGGGTAGCAAATAACCTAGTATTTTAGTGTGATAAGAGGGGTATTTATAGGAGGGTGACCAACCCTTTGGGTGGAGAGTGGCCAGCCATATATGGTAGTAATTGGAGAATAATTGCAAGATATGATGTGAAATATTATCTTGCAATTAATGACAATTATTCTTAAATTAAATAGGAAGTTTTGAGAGTTACCTTTTGACTAAAATCAATAAGGGATTGATGAGGAGTGATGAGAGGAATATGAAATAAATTCCATATTGATCACCTTTGACTCTTCCTCGATTAAGCTGTTATTGTCCATTGCGTGAGAATTCTGGTATACCTCAAAGGTAATTTTATTTTTTATTTTTTGTTTTAATAAAAAAATCCACGCGTTACCTTTATAGTTTTTTGATTTATTTGTTGCTCCACATGGTGACAAAAAGACAACCATTCTGATACTTGCAAATACTGCCCTCACATGATAATCAATATACAATTAGACATTGGTATTATTTTCTTGTGGATAATGTGTTCATTTGATTTTTATTTTTTTTACATTGGAATTTTCTAAACAAGTGGTAAGGTTGCAGTGCTTTCCGATCACCATAAAAATGATTTTTGTGACCATTTTGGGGGCCCTCATTGATTGATTAATACCATATATCTCTGGGTACAATAGATGAAAAGTGTTGAGGCTTATTTTATTAAAGGAAGAGAGATCTAAAGGGAGGGTATTCAATTAAGATTTTAAGGAATTTTAATTCTTTTAATTAATCTAGGTGCGTTCAATCAGGATTTTAAGTGATTCTTTGAAATTCAATGTGTATTCAATTATGATTTTAAGATAGTGTATAACATTTCAGGTGTATTTTATTAGAATTTGATTTTAAAGAATTTGAGAAAGTTGAGGAATTAGAGAGATTTCGTAGTGTATTTTAAGCATCTCACATCTCCCATGAGATTTCGAGAGAATTGAATCAAAATTTTACTTAGAATCTCTACAAATCAATTAAACTCCATAAAAATCTATGAATTTATAAATCCATTTAAATCTCTCAAATTCCCAATTGAATACAACCCCCTAAAAATAGAGAGGCATGAGGAATTATGTGTTATATTTTATGTTTTGTGCCTTTATTTATAGTAAATTAGATACAATTCTTTGCCAAAGAAGTAATACAATTATAAGAGATAGGATCTTCTGGTATCCTAAATACAATCTATTAGTAATTCACATAATCACATATGCTATAATTAATTTAACAACACTCCCCCTTGAGTATATAAATACTTAAATAGATGGTGCATCAGATCTTTAGGAAAATGTAGAAGCAGTTGATGAAGTCGTCTCATCTAGTCAACACAAGTAACAAACGCTAGTCTCCAATGAGTAATGCATGTAGGAGTAAGTCTCACAAAAAACTGGCTAAGGTAAAATCCAATACGATAAAACCATAGTTTAAGGAAAAAAGATGAGTTCATGCAACATGTCGATACTTAACATCTTTAGGATATAAGTAGTAGAACAAGCACATGAAGGTATGACCATTCTAATGTGGGTGCCTCATTAAAACCTTGTTAGGTTAGCAAAAACCTGAAGGAAAAAATACTTCTAATCTAAGGGAAAACGAGTACATTAAAAGGTCAAGTGAGTATGCTTTAGGATACTCCCCTTGAGTTCGACAAAACTCCCCTTGAGAACTACAAGTATTGCAAATGAGATAGTTACATATATCTATTCCTTGAACAAGTTTTTGGAAGGTTGACTTTGGCGGTGACTTTGTGAAGAAGTCGACATGGTTGTCTTGGGATGAGATTTGCTTGACTTCAATCTTCTGATACTTTGCTAATGTGAGAAGGGTGCAATATGCTTGTACGGCATGCTCCGGAGGAGATTGACCTTTCCCTGAGTCAGTTCAGTCGGAAAGGGAAGGGCCCGTTGTCTAGACTGCATATATCTATTCCTTGAACAAGCTTTTGGAAGGTTGACTTTGGCGGTGACTTTGTGAAGAAGTCGACATGGTTATCTTCGGATGAGATTTGCTTGACTTCAATCTTCTGATGCTTTGCTAATGTGAGAAAGGTATAATATGCTTGTGCGGCATGCTCCGGAGAAGATTGACCCTTCCCCGAGTCAGTCCAGTCGGAAAGTGAAGGGCCCGTTGTCTAAACTGCATATATTTATTCCTCGAACAAGCTTTTGGAAGGTTGACTTTGGCGGTGACTTTGTGAAGAAGTCGGCATGGTTGTCTTGGGATGAGATTTGCTTGACTTCAATCTTCTGATACTTTGCTAATGTGAGAAGGGTGCAATATGCTTGTGCGGCATGCTCCGGAGGAGATTGACCCTTCCCCGAGTCGGTCCAGTCGGAAAGGGAAGGGCCCGTTGTCTAGACTGCATTTTGGGAGTTTGAACACCATCTCATTTCAACCTTGTCTTAATTGTTATCCTTATAATTTAATTTTTTTATGTTGTAATCAACTATTATGATATTAAACGCTCAAGTAGACTTCCGCACAAAATTCTAAATAAAAAAGAAGAGAACACAACCCCTTCAGCAAAGTAGCTCATCCTTTGCTCATTCTTCGCAACCACAATAGCAGTAGCAATAATCGTCGTTTCAAATTCAACAGTCCTCACAACCCTTTCAGCGAAGCAGCTCATTCTTCTCCCAACAGCCACCGCAGCAACAGCAGCAGTAGACGCCGTTGTTTTAACAGTCGCAATTCCAGCAGTAATAACAGCATCAACAACAATTGTATTTTGCATCAAAATGTCTGCCTTTCTCCCTTCTTTTTCAACAGTGCAGTGATGAGCACGTCGTCTCCACAGCTTCCCTTTTAAAGGCCGCTCCTCGAGCCTTCGAGTTCCGATCTTCGCGAGACGGCTCAAGTGGCGATCAATCCAAACTATTTTTCTCCTTTTCCTCCCTCTCTTGGTTTCATGGTTTCACATCAAACACGAAATTTGACAAATTTTTTCTTCCTCCCTGTAATCAATTATGTGGCTATTTGAAAATTTTAATTTATGGGTTATAAGGGTGTTTGGAAAATGCAAAAAAAATCATATATTAAAAAAAAAAATTAGGTTTATGGGCGTTTTTTGTTGGGTGAAGAAAAAAAAGTAGGGATTAGGGATGGGTAGGACGGGGATAAAGATCGGGTTTTGGTGTGTTTAATGAGTTGGCTTGATTGATTTTCTGCTTGAGACCAACAAATATACTTGTTTTGAAATCTGAGATGCATGAGGCGAGGGGAAGGTGACACTGAAAAGCAAAATAGGACGCAAGCAACGTCGATTTACTGGAAATGGTGAAGAGAAGAAGGTGAGGATTGAGAGAGGGTGAAGAAGATGATAAAAAAGAAAGAGGAGTTCTGTAAAGAGGAAAAAAAAACCAATTATTAGGTGGTGTCGCTTTATAGTGGCTATTTTATTTCTCCAATTATTAGGTGGTGTTGATTAGAATCGACCCTAGTTTGTCAGTACTTCATGTCGCTTATATCCGATGTAAGCTTCAATGTCGGATTAAGGGGATTAACCAACATCAAAAGCATTTTCGTGACGCTAGCAATGATGTCGGTTCTTTTATCCGACATTGCACGAGTTTATGTTGGATTTTTACCAAATATCCGACATAAATGATGTTTTCTTGTCGTTTTTTGGACCGCCACTTATAGGTAATTTTGTGGTAGTGTCCCTAACTTTGGCAAAATCTGTCAGCCATTGTACTTACTTACAAAAAAAAAAAAAATGGTTTTCACTGGAATCCAGAAGCTGAGCAAGCTTTTCACTCTCTCAAAAGCACCATGTCCTCTCCACAAGTTCTAGCCCTTCCAAACTTTACACTTCCATTCGAACTTGAATGTGATGCCTATGGTAATGGAATTGGTGCCGTATTGCAACAGCAGGGTAGACTTATTGCCTTCACTAGTTAGGCACTTGGTCCCAAGAACCAAGCCCTCTCTACCTATGAGAGAGAACTTATTGCGATTGTACATGTAGTTAAATAATGGCAGTCTTATCTTCAAGGCAGGCACTTTGTGATTAAGACTGATCATTGCAGTTTAAAGTACTTTCTTAACCAAAGGGCTCACATAGCAACAGAAATGGGTTTCAATTGTTTAACCAATCAGAAGGAATGTTCAATCACCAGGTGGCAAAAAATGAGAGGGAAGAGGATGAGGAGCGTAGAAGGAGAGATGACAAAGTAAGAATAGGCAGAGCCTCACATTCCCGTCGAGTCATCCAAGCTGTGGCTCAGATCTGCAGGCCCAGCCGTTCCGGAAACCTTGATAGAAGTAGGCAACGACAAGGTATGAAACTCTTGGATGATTATTTTGTCCCTAATAGTGCATTCCCTGATACGTAATTTAGACGTCGTTTTAGAATGGAACGACATTTGTTCAACAAAATCATGATTGTTGTTTGCAACCATGATTCTTACTTTGTGCAAAAGAATGATGCTTTTGGTGCTATGGGTATACTTCCTGAGCAAAAAATTACTGCTGCCTTACGGATGCTTGCATATGGAGCACCTGCAGACCAAGTGGATGAGATAACGAGGATGGGGAAATCAACCATTCTTTAGTCCCTGATGAGGTTTTGCAGAGCAATCGAATCTATCTACACCGCTGAGTACCTCCGCAAACCTACAAACATGGACTTGGAACGGCTTCTGAAGAAGGCCGAGATGCGTGGTTTTCCTGGGATGATTGGAAGCATTGATTGTATGCACTGAACGTGGAAAAACTGTCCAAGTGCATGGCAAGACGCTTATGGGGACAGAAAAGGAGCAAAAAGTATCATTCTAGAGGCGGTGACATCTTTTGATACATGAATTTGGCACGCCTTTTTCGGAGTTCCGGGAGCTCAAAATGACATCAATGTCCTTGCCTGATCCCCAGTGTTCAACGATGTCCTACAAGGAAAGGCACCAAAAGTCACATATGAGGTCAACATACGTATGTACGACAGGCCATACTACCTAGCTGACGGCATTTACCCGCGATGGTCAACATTTATCAAAACAGTGCCACGTCCATGAAGTGAAAAGGAAAAACACTTTGCAAGTTGTCAAGAGGGGTGCAGGAAGGATGTTGAGCGTTGTTTCGGTATCCTCCAAGCTTGCTGGGCGATCGTCAGGGGTGCTGCCAGATTGTTTAATGTAGAGTTGCTTCGATCCATCATGATGACGTGCATCATTCTTTACAACATGATTGTGGAAGATGAGTACGATTATAAAGTCGTTGATGAATATGAACCAGACACGATAAACAATTCAAGAACACGTATATACTGTGCTCATGATGCCACCGATGAGCCCGTGCAACATGAGCCATTATAAAGGGATGGACGTTACAATGAAAGGTTCATTCAACGATATACTGCATTTCAAATGCCAGACATGCACAATGCCCGACAAATTGACTTGATAGAGCACCAGTGGGCATTGAAACAAGCTGAAGATAATTAAGTTCATTTAGTGTGTTTTTTTTAATTTGGTATGTTTATGTTATTTTATTTGGTGTGTTTTATTATTTGGTATGTTTATGTAATTTTTTTAGTGAGTTTTTTATTATTCGGTATGCTTATGTAATTTTATTTGGAGTATTTTTGTCATTTCAATAAATATTCTCTTAATATAAATAACTTACCAAATTCATTTGAATAAATATTCAATAAATTGGAAACAACATAAAGTACTATATTCAATAAATAATAAATTACAAGCCAAAGTGATTGGAAAATTATGGGCTCCGATTACAAAAGCTACTCTATTCATCATCACTTAACCAATTTGTAGTGCTAGGATGATCTTCTCTTGTGGTGCTAGGACCATCTTGGTTTGCTCTCGCTTCTCTTGCACGCCTTCTTCGCACCACGTCCGCTTTCTCTGACTTCCAAAAAAATTTAGAATTTGGAGACTTCCCTTCTAAAGGCGTGTTCATAATCTCACGATCTTGTTGAGCTCGTCTTTCTTCTCTAACATGTTCCCTTTCTTGCCTAAGTAGTTCTCTTTCTCTCTCATTAGCCTGAAATTCTCTCTGAATAGCTGCAGCTTTTCCGTCCTCTCTAGCCTTATCAACCTCATATTTCTCCAGTTCCCTCGCCAAAGTCAATTCACTTTGGCAGTAAGTTCTTCCATGAACTTTGCATAATCATTCTTGGAAGCACTCCCTTTTCTCTTTGAAGCCTTCTTACCTTGAGGCCTAATTGGATAACGGGTCGAACCTGAGGCTTGTTCAGGGAGGGGCGTTTCGGGCACTTCTTCTGCATCATCTTCATGAACATGCGAGACATGATCGGGTGTAGAGTGTAGAGGGGTGCTGTTCATGAAAACTTCTGGACCGACAGGCACAACTTTAAATTTAGGACAATCTTTGATAATATTCCAACATTCCCACCTGTTGAATGATTTATTTTTGCTTTTGGTTTTGACAGCGTACCAAGCTTGTGCTTGAAGTTCCTACACAACGCGGGAGAAGAAATAATTATGAAGTTCCTACACAACGCGGGAGAAGAAATAATTATAATTAAAATAAGTAACAAATAAATAATACAAACAAATAATTATAATGTAAGTACGTAACAAATAAATAATACAAACAAATAATTATAATGTAAATTTGGGTATAGTACAAACAAATAAATAATATATTGTTACCTGATCCGAGTAATTTCCCCCACTTCGAATATTACTACTAGTTTGTGCCAAGGCGTCTCTCCACGTACTAAACGATTGGCTAAGTAATTTCCAACAACTGGACATCAATTCTTTAGTTCTTTTCCCACCAATTTTTTCAAGATAATTGGTATGAATAAGACTCCACATTTCTCGCAACTACATCTCATTACCCGTAAGCGAACCATGAGTAACTTCAACCCAGCTAGTACACAACGCAACATCTTCAAGAAGTGACCAATTCGTACCTGCATCAGTAGTCATTTTGTTGAAAAAAAAATGGATTGAAACTTTGAGAGAAAGAAAGGAATGTGATTGAAAGTAGTTGAGAAAATATGAAATTGTGGTGTAAGGTAGATGATAATGAAAAGGTATTAATAGAAAAGTAAAAACAATTTTTTTTTGAATTTTTTTTACAATTTTTTATAATTTTTTTTTAAATTTTTATTCAACTAATTGATCTCTGCCGTTGGCTATAAAAAATTTGAATTCCAATACTCCAGATTGTGCCACGTGTCACAACGGTAAATTTTCTTAATTTTAAAACTTTTTTTCTTTTATTTTTTTATTTATAAAGCATATTAATATTCACCGTTGATCTCAGATTGAACGGTGGATATTAAATAAGACTTTTTTTATTTTTCTGACCGTTGAGATCGAACGGTCCAAGTTAAAGATCTGTTGAGATCGAATGGACCGTGGGAAGCCACGTGGCTTCCCAACGGTAACTGAGAAGTCATTTTTTTTTCCTGATTTTGTGTCGGCGACGCGCCCCCACACGCGAGTGGGGTGCCCGCGCCTGACAGAAAAAAAAATTTAAAATGGCATGACGCTAGGCTAACGTTAGTGCTGGCGTCTCATCCACTCGGGCTCTTGGGCTGACAATTCTCCACGGGCCCGGAGCTCGGGCCTTCACCTCCACTCGGGCTCTGTCACGCTGGAGCCGGTCCACAAGGCCTCGAGCCCCTTTTCTCTGGCCTGTCCCCCGAGCACCCAACAACGCTGGAGTTGCTCTTAGGGGGAAGGGGGAAGGAAGAGTTTGAAACTATTACAATAAATTAAGGGAGGGGCAGTTTCGAACCCAAAATGCTCGAGTAGAAATTCAATACTCTATCCACTAGGATATTAGATTGTAGAATTTATTATTAAATTGATGATGCGATAGCTGTAGTTAGGGGTGCGTTTGGTTTGGTTTTTGGTCGAAATTGAAACCAAACTAAAATTACGGTTCAATTTGGTTTAACTTTGGTTCGGTTTTTTACTGTTCGGTTTCGGTTCGGTTCAAATTTTTGAGTGGTTAAAGTGGAGCAAAATGGCTTGTGGAAGAGAAATCTGCAAAGGCAGGCAAACAATACCGAGCATAAGAAATATGAGATGTTGTACGGCCAATTAATGTGGTTATGCATCGTCAGCCCTAAATTAATCCAGGGGACATCCGAGTTCAGGTACATCACCTTCATGCCTTTGATCTAAGCCAAATATGATTAGAAACACATGCAGATTTCCAAACACCGCAGTAGCACGTTCTTACTAGCTCATCACCATAGTAGCACTTTCTTACTAGCTCATCATTTACCGCATCTATTAAAGCTTTTACTTTATTAATTCCATGAGAAAAATATTAAGAAATAAAACCTGGCAAGAGTACTAAGAAAACATTGCAAACCAAAACAATAAAATAAATTAAGATCAATGTTTGAAATATCCTGGATATATTTGATATTTCCATGGATATCCACAATGTTTCTGGAAAGCAGCCAATTTCTTCGATATTTTCAAGAAATATTCAGTGTTTGCATACAATTTGCAAAAAGTTTGTAGGAAATATCTATGAGCCTATGCATTCTTTATTTTTTAATTTCTTTCTTTATGGTATTAGTTTACTTCAATAAAACTTGTGATGTGTTCATGATGAAAATTTCAATGAAGTTATGTATGATTTATTCTTTCTAGTGAAATGCTTTATTTTATTACTTGTCATTATAATTAAGGATTTTTCTTCTCAGAATCACATACTTATTGCTTAAACAGTATCTAATCATAATTGATTCTTGATTCATATGTGTGTTGTGACTTCATATGTCATTCCCTAAAAAATAATTTTAAATTTCCATGTTTTTGAGCAAATTTTCCTCATTTCCGTCGAAGGTAATTGATATCGATACATGATATATCCATTGATATTTCCACAAATTTGTCTATCGATATTTCAACCGATACCGATATTTTAAACACTGATTAAGATTCACACACGCGGATGATATATTTTATTAGAAACAATATCAACAATGAACTATGTTGAGAAATTAAAACCACTGAAAAAATCTTTTAACATAAAATTGCATCGTTTTTGTAATTTCATCATCATCTAAAATGAATAGATCTGTGAGCATAGAAACCAAAATCAAAACTCAAAAAAGTCTCTTTAGGGTAAGGGATTGTTTGATTCAGTTTGTTTTGGTTTTCAAATCACCGAAATCGAATCGAACCAACCAATTTTGGTTCGGTTCGGTTTTTCAATTTCGGTTCAATTTTTTTCGACTTCGATTTGATGTTCGGTTCGATTTTTTTCAATTTTCAATTTTTCGAACTCACCCTTAGTTGTAGCCCATGATTCTTAATTATCTAGAAGCCACAATTACACTATTACAACCAAATTATGTAAGTGATTGTCGTTTTGAAATATGAAGTATTGATTGAGGAGATCGCCGAAGCTCTACAATGCTGTTTTCACATCAATTCTTACAGTCATGCTTGTTAAGTTACCAATTTAACAAAGAACCAGACAATCAAGAATATATAAGGATAAATTTATCAAATTCAAAATAGAATGTCAGAATTTATTTTGAAAATGGCCCGAAACCTAATTAGGTCATATATATTTGTGCATTTGGCCATACGACCACTATCATGGGTCCCCTGCGTCAGTAACCCAAATGTTTGTCATTGATTGATAATTACGGAAGTCCTTTCTGCTGTGCGGAGATGCTTTTTGGTTTGATTCAATCTTTTTGCCTACCTTTAATTTATTTTCTTGAAAGATAGACAGATATTATATATTTTTAAAAGGGGTTTAGATACAGTTGTCTAGGTTTTAAAATTTTAAGATTAAATATTTATACCTTTTAGAGTTTTGATTAAATATTTTTCTACAATTTAGATGCCACATGGATTAGAAGTAGCCTTTTTTTTTTTTTTTTTTATAATTTAAATTACCCAGCTTGCCATTATATAAATATGCCTTTTAAATCCTAGATAATACATCAAAACTCCTAAAATCTTGTAGATAAATATTGTAGAATTTAATAAAGAATACGTCTAATTAAAACTCCTAAAATCCTGGAGATAAAATCAAAAATCCTAAAATCTTTTTGCCTTTTGATTTGGTACGTTACTTTATATATCTTCTTTGTACGTTTAAATATATTCTCTGAACATACCAGCCTTAAGCCTTCGAAAATAAAGAATACGTCTAATTATCTCGCATGCTATCAATATAAAATAATGAAAACAACAACTAATTGAAATAGATAAGTCCATTCAAAATTTAAAAATGAGGATCACATAATTCTAATGTGGGAGAAGAAACCATACAGCTCAAACGCGGGAGAAGAAACTGGCTTTCTTAAAAAAAAGGCCACGTACAAAAATATATCAACCTAAAAGGATATATATGGAATTTAATAATTAACATTTTAAATTAAAAAAACACAATAATTTCATGTAATCTAAATAAATATAAAAATGCTGACATGGTTATTGTTTAGGCATGCTAATCAAATTTCAAAATAGAACCAATGTCTAATCTAAAGAGTATTAGAAAGATTCTAATTTTTCCATTTTTAAATTCAACCGCTTATGATATTGAATTCAAGTATTCTTTCAAAACAAGTAAAAGATGTTTAGTTTTAATTACACCATCTAGAACTCAATTTTAATTTTATTTTACTTATTGTAATTTAAAAGATGTCACTTAGCTCTCTGAATCTCAAAGTTCGCTTCATTTTGCCATTTGAAACTCGATTTTGATTCCATTTTACCCTTGAAACTTGAAAATCGTCTCTATTAAACCCCAAATTAGCTCCACATTGCCTTAGATATGTTATTTTCTTATGTGGATTTGATTAGGGTGGATGGGGCTAATCAATTTTTTTTTTTTTTTTTTCGATATCTTCTAAACTTAATATTTTCTGATTGTTGAATGTTAACGCATAATGGAGGTTTATAATCAAATTTATTGCACATGTGGCATAGTTTGATTGGGTCTTGAGTCCCACATATGTTTCAGGAGGTTAACGCATAATGGAGGTTTATAATCAAATTTATTGCATATATGGCATAGTTTGATTGGGTCTTGCGTCCCACATATGCTTCAGGAGGCAACCTATAAGTTTTAGAGAGAAGAGAGAGTTCACAAGTCAAGGTGGAACAAATTTTGAGTTTAAAAGAGTAAAGTGATGACTTTTGAGTTACAATAAGTAAAGTGAAATCAAAATGAAATTTCAAGGGCCGTAACTAAAAATAAGTCCAAAATTACTAAGACTACTCACACGAACGTCTGTTTTTAAGCGCAATGAGCACCTAATTATTGTGAGTCATATTGAAGTCATTTAGAGTCAACAATCTATATTTGCTAACAACTTAGAAACACATGTTTTCTTTGCCTACACTTCATCGGACCAAGTCACGTTTTACACTCTATAAAATAATAGAAGATGAGATAAACAAATTCTTGTCTGGTTTTGAATTTCAATGCACTAAAATCATGCTAGTATGTGAAATAACCAATAGCGGAGCTAGAATTTTCAAATAATGAGGTCGTAATATTAACTAAAAAAGTTTCATTGGCCTATTTCGTTGCGCACTTACCTGCTAATCCCCACCAACATATGCCAAAAGCTTATGCCAACATATGCCAGCAATTCCTATTATTTGCTAATGCCTGTCGAAGGTGGAGCCGGATACTTGGATTTCAAGTAAGGTATTTCATCAAATACATTGAGCGCACAATAAAGTCACACACAAGAAGAGAGAAAAGAAAAACAAATATGATAGAAGAAAATAAAAAATTAGGAATATAAGGTTATAATTTAATTTATCAATACTGTTTATGCGGTCAAATACATTATACAAACAAATATATATGGAGTTTTTGCTGGAATCAAGGACAACCAATAACTCTATACTAGCTCCACTGGACATAACATGGGAGGGTGGTCAGCCAGTCAACCAACGTCAACCAACAACTCTCCTGCTTGGTAAAATTCTTGCAAATTAGACTTGACCGAGACTGATGTTATGTTCATGACCAAATTGACTAAAATTATGGCTCAAATGACGAAAAACTTAATTGCGATAATTTTGTGATGTTTAAATTTTTTAATCAATTGGAACATATGAGTTGCTTAATACTATGATATAGTGATATTCGTTTTACTTGTAAGTGAAAGGTTTTAAATTTGATTCTCGTCAAAGGTAAATTTAAAACACATTAATGCTAATCCATTGTGAGACTAAGCTTACTCTCTTCTCAATGTAGATAATATCATTTGTTAAAAAAAAACTCAATCAGAATAGAGGGAGGGTATCATCGAGTTGGCACCATAATTTTTAAACGCACCTCTATGCTCAAGTTGAAATTCTCATTATAATTTAGACTAAATTAAACGTGTCCCTTTGAATAAAAAAAAAAAAAATTCATCCCCCTAAACAAACCTTTTTGCCTACTCAACCAACGTGCTAGATAGCATCATTACTAGAGAGATTTTTTGTTTTTTTTTTTAACTTCAAAATTAATAAACAACCAAGAAATGAGTTATAAACTTATATAAGAGTTGAGTTGGTAACGTAAGTTACGCAACACCAAAATTGAATTAAAAATAAAGGGAAACTGTACCCAGCGAGTACACAGATTGTCCTTTAAACGCACAAGTGTGTTACGTAACTTACGTTACTCGTTGTCTAATATTTTTTATTAATTCTTTAAAAAGAGATTAGTTATTGATTTTGTTTCTGTAGTTAACTTTTTTAGAGATTAGAAAGATTTATAAATGCTTTTTAATCTCTCTCGAGATCTTGTAATTCACCAACGTCAGAATCAAATTCAAGACTTATCGTGTGAAAAAATGAATCTGAGTTCGTCCTCAATCACCGAGCCAACCCGTAATGATTTGTTGTCTAACGTCTATTGGTTTTTCCAGTCTTTCGCACAAATGCGCCTCCGAGTAAATACAAACCAGGACACTCATCCTTTCAGAGTCGTATAACAGAGTAGGACCCCCCCACCCCCTCTCTCTCTAGCCAATCAAAGTCCATTTTTAACTCGTATTCCACGACTCTCTTTCTCTTGGAACCCTCCCAGAAAACTCACTCACCCTTCATTTCCATTTCTCTCCAGTTTTGTGTCTTGTGTATAAGAGTTTCTTCTGGTCTATGTTCTTGGGTTCAATTCAATCAATCTCCCAAAAAGCTGAGAGCTTCTGAACTCAACCTGTCAAGCTCAAAAACCAAGGTGAGAGCTTCTTTTTAATGTTGTTTTTATGTACTTTATTGGGTGCTTTTGTGTTGGATGGTAGATTATGGTTGTTTTAACTAATGGGGTTTTTGATCATTGAGGAAATTTGTGAATTTTGGAGTTTGGAATTGAAGCTTGGTAAATATTTGAGATAATCTCTTCTGGGTTTTTATTATTTTTGGAATTTATAATCAGAGAATTTTTGTGTGTGGATATATGACTATTTGTTCTTGATAAAGTTTTTATCTTTTTTACCAATTACCATAATAATTGGTTCTTATCTCTCATGTATCTGGGTCTCCAGTAATTTTTCATTTCCTCCAATTTTTTCCAAATCGGATGAAAAGTTTTGTATTTTCTCTGAGTATTTAGACTTTAGACAGAAGTTGACATGGTACTTTTTCTTTCTGGATGGTAAATGATGGTTATTTGAGTTAATTGGTTTATGATCATGGAAGAAAATTAAGAAATTTGGTGTCTGGAGGTGAAATTTTGTCAAGAAGGGTGGTGGGTTTTGTATAATTTCCTGAAATTTAAGAAAAATAAGATTAAAAGTTTGAATATTTTCCTGTTTGTTTCTTGAGAAAGTTTAGCTGAACAAGGGGACATGGTATATACCATTTTTCGTCCAACTTTAGCTGAACAGAGGGACGTGATATATACCATTTCTTTCTGGATACCTTACTTTTCAAATATTTAAGTTTTAGTATCCTCAATGAGCATAACACGAAATTACGGCTCTGGGGAAAGTTAAAAGGAGGGATTTTGGATGATTCTGTATGTTCTTGTCCTTTTTTGTTGGTAAGAAACTGGGGAGTTTGGTTGTTTGATACTCTCTGGAATTTTGTAAAAGTGGAGGGCTTTTTGTTGTTTGTTTCTCCCTTTCTTTTGTTTTCAGAATGTCTTGATGTTACAGGTCACATACTTAGTAGCTAAAGCACTGAATATTTTTTGCCAGAATCTGCCTTTTGTTGAATACAAAGATTTAAGATTCTAATCACCCTTTTGATTTTTTTTTATTTCTTTTAAATTATCAATTTTAAGGGACATACAAGATAAATCGTATAACTCCATTTTCCCTTGAACAGATTTATGTTCTGTTTGGTTGCCGAAATATCTGCGGGGAAAAGGTGACTGTAAATTTGTTAATGGATAGTATCAGATTCCAGAAGACAACAAGTGATTAGTTGTAATTATACTATGCAAATTGGGATTATCATTCGTTCTTTTTTGTGATGCTCATTCAAACACTTGGTTTTTTACTGATTACACTGTTCTATATATATGGGTTTTTTGGGATTATCTTCCTATTAGTTTCGGCATTTGATATATTATCTGCGAACTTTGAGTTAACTTTTTGGTTCATTCTCAGGTACTTCGTTCGATGTTACCAATTCCTTTAAGCACCTAGTTATATATTTTTCAGCAGTATTGCTTCAATCGTCAAAGTCCGATGAACCTCAAGTTAGGGGTGGAGGTTGTGGCTGCCCATGACCTTATGCCCAAAGATGGGCAGGGCGCAGCCAGTGCATTTGTGGAGCTCCACTTTGATCATCAGAGATACCAAACCACTACGAAAGAAAAAGATCTCAATCCTGTTTGGAATGAGAGCTTCTACTTCAACATTTCTGATCCAAACAACCTCTCTAACCTCAGTCTTGAAGCCTGTATTTACCATCATGGTAAAGGCAACTCCAAATCTTTCCTCGGAAAGGTTTGTCTTACTGGGACATCATTTGTTCCATATTCTGATGCTGTTGTTTTGCACTACCCTCTGGAGAAGCGAGGCCTTTTTTCACGTGTTAAAGGAGAGCTTGGTCTAAAAGTTTTTGTTACTGATGACCCGTCTATAAGATCCTCAAATCCACTTCCTGCACTGGATGCGTCTCTGGACAGAGATTCACGGTCTACACATGTTCAATCACAATCACAAGTTGTTCCAAATGTTAACTCAAACATGTTGTCCAATGATAAAGCTGAGTCGAGACACACATTTCATCACCTTCCAAACCCCAACCTAGCACAGCAGCAGAATATTTCTTCAGCGGCAATGCAGCCGTCAGTGAACTATGGGATGCAGGAAATGAGGTCTGAACCACAGTCTTCTAAAGTTGTTCGCAGCATGTACTCAGGTTCATCAGCTCAAGTGCCTGATTATTCCCTTAAAGAGACGAGCCCTTACCTTGGAGGGGGGCGAATTGTTGGAGGGCGAGTCATACCTGGAGACAGGCCATCTGGCACCTATGACCTTGTTGAAAAGATGCAATACCTGTTTGTACGAGTTGTGAAAGCCCGTGATCTTCCTCACAAGGATATAACCGGTAGCCTTGATCCATATGTTGAAGTAAGAGTTGGTAACTACAAAGGAACTACAAGGCATTTTGAGAAAAGACAGAACCCTGAATGGAACGAGGTATTTGCTTTTGCAAAGGACAATCAGCAATCATCTGTTTTGGACGTTGTAGTCAAAGACAAGAATCTTTTGAAAGATGATTTTGTTGGGTTAGTACGGTTTGATCTCCATGAAGTTCCTCATCGAGTTCCACCAGACAGCCCATTGGCTCCAGAATGGTATCGGCTCGCAGACAAGGATGGAAGGAAGGACAAAGGAGAACTGATGCTTGCAGTATGGTTTGGCACACAAGCTGATGAGGCATTTCCAGAGGCCTGGCATTCGGATGCAATTGGTCCTGATGATGGTTCTTCGGTTGCTTATGGACACATCCGTTCAAAAGTTTACCATTCACCAAGACTATGGTATGTTCGAGTAAATGTGATTGAAGCACAGGACTTGGTTCTGCACGACAGGTCCCGCTTCCCAGATGCATATGCAAAAGTACAGATTGGTAATCAGGTTTTAAAGACAAAACCAGTTCAATCTCGAGCTATGAACCCAGTGTGGAATGAGGACCTGATGTTTGTTGCTGCTGAACCCTTTGACGATCATCTGATCGTTTCAGTTGAAGATCGTGTAGGTCCAAGCAAAGATGAGACCTTAGGCAGGGTAGTTATACCATTGAACGCTGTTGAGAGGCGTGCAGATGATCGATTAATCCGTGGCCGGTGGTTTAACCTTGAAAAGCACATGTCAGATGCCATGGAGGGGGAGCAACGGAAGAAAGATAAAGATAAAGATAAGTTTTCCAGTAGAATCCATCTCCGTGTTTGCCTTGATGGAGGGTACCATGTGCTTGATGAGTCAACTCACTACAGCAGCGACCTTCGACCCACAGCTAAGCAGCTATGGAAGTCACATATTGGTGTGTTGGAGCTCGGAATTCTAAATGCTGAAGGGTTGCACCCAATGAAAACAAGGGATGGGAAGGGTATGTCAGACACATATTGTGTAGCAAAGTATGGGCACAAATGGGTTCGTACTCGAACCATAAATAACAGCCTAAGCCCAAAATACAATGAGCAGTACACATGGGATGTATATGATCCTGCCACAGTTCTCACTGTTGGGGTTTTTGATAACAGTCAGATTGGTAATATAAACGGCAGCGGCAGGGATCTGAAAATTGGCAAGGTCTGGATTCGAATCTCTACCCTTGAGACTGGCCGTGTCTACACACACAATTACCCATTACTAGTCCTTCATCCTTCAGGTGTCAAAAAGATGGGTGAATTGCATCTTGCAATTAGATTTACGTGCACTTCATTTGTTAACATGATGTTTAAATACTCTAAACCACTTTTGCCGAAGATGCATTATACAAGGCCATTGACTGTGATGCAGCAGGATATGTTACGTCACCAAGCTGTCAACATAGTTGCAGCTCGTGTTAGTCGGGCAGAACCACCTCTGAGGAGGGAAGTAGTTGAATTCATGTCTGATGCAGATTCTCATCTTTGGAGCATGAGGCGAAGCAAGGCAAACTTTTTCAGACTGATGTCAGTTTTTGCAGGGTTGTTTGCTGTTGCAAAATGGTTCGGAGAAGTCTCTGCGTGGAAGAATCCCATCACTACCGTGCTAGTACATGTTCTTTTCGTGATGCTTGTGTGCTTCCCCGAATTGATTTTGCCAACTGTTTTCCTATACATGTTTCTGATAGGGATTTGGAACTGGAGGTACCGCCCAAGGTACCCTCCTCATATGAACACAAGGATCTCATATGCAGATGCTGTGCACCCTGATGAGCTTGATGAAGAATTTGACACATTCCCCACATCCCGGAGTTCAGATATAGTTCGAATGAGGTATGATCGCTTGAGGAGTGTTGCTGGAAGGATTCAAACTGTGGTGGGAGATGTTGCAACCCAAGGGGAGCGGCTTCAGGCACTTCTCAATTGGCGCGATCCTCGTGCCACTATTTTATATATTACCTTCTGTCTTGTGGCTTCTATTGTGTTGTACGTGACACCTTTCCAGGTTCTGGTTCTTCTTGGTGGTGTTTACCTCATGAGGCACCCGAGGTTCAGGGGTAAGATGCCATCAGCCCCGGTTAACTTCTTTAGAAGGCTGCCAGCAAGGACAGATAGTATGTTGTAAAAGGTCTACTCAGATGTGGTAAAGTTTGTCCTGCCAGTGTCTCCGATTTTGGATTTTCATGGCAGTACTTGTAAATTGTAACGCGTATCTGCTGGTGTTCTGTTTATTGTTTATTGTCAATCATGGAAGTGCACACAGATGTATGCAAACTGTTGTGAACCCGGTTAGTGCTACTCCTATTGATGTACTGTTCTGCATTTTCAAGCATCTATAAATATGGTTGAATCATACCTCCTACTTTGTCAAAGCTATTCAAGAAACTTGACATTCAAAGATTGATGAACTGGTAAAGCAGCACCAGTGACTTCCAGTCATTTTTCTTTGCGACATAAGATTAATATGCAATCAGTATGAACTGTTGTTTTACCGAGAAAACCGAGATATGTCATTCTCTTGGTTGCATTGTTGTCCTGGAGCTGGAGGAACCTTTTTTTCCCGTTATATTGCCACTAGGGTTGCACATTTGAGCTTCGATGCTTAACCAGTTTGTTACAATAATGATTAAGCTGAAGGGAAGAGCACCTGCATAAGTCTGATCATGATCTTCTTCTTCAATCTTCCTTCTTTTGCTTTGGTAATATCGGTGTTTTAAAAACATCGCGTATGCGTTCGTCTTTTAAAACATTGGGTGTCAAATTATGACATGTTTGTAGTCTTCTATGGAGAAAGTATTCTGCTTCAAGTACTTGGTGTTTTGTAATACAATAAAGTGAGGTAAATGACTAAACGCGCAATCTGATTATCGGCAGAGATCAAGTAACAAAAACGTCGAAAAGCTGCTTTTATTTTATTTTATTTTATATTTTATATTTTTTTTATATCACCATCTGGGTGAGACAATGCTCTTGGATGACTCAAATACCTGATAATTTACCACTAAAAAAGATGCTAAAAATCCATAATTAAAGAAATTGCTAGAAAGAATATCCTTTCGGATTTTGTAAGGGCCAACTGAACTTGGGACTAATACTGATGCAAAATGAGTCCATAAGATGCAAATGAGTCTATACAGATTTATGGAGAAGCTACTTATAAGGGAAGATTTAAATGGACATGTAAGCAAGGAGACATGCAACTATAGAAGTTTCTATAGTGGCTATGGTTTTGGGGTCACTTTCTGGCTACAAAGAATGCGGTTAATTCTAATCTTTTCAATGAAAGACAAGAAAAAAGTACTTCATAATCTCAACCATATAATACAAGCTGGACGGATGAAGTGCAAAAGTGCATTGGTTGTTTATATTGTGCGATCATCGTAAGGCTTTAAAACTCAAGGAAATTTTTATAGGATGACAATAAAGCCTTCAATGCTTTATAGCATAAAATGTTGGGCGGTCAAGCATCAACACATGCAAAAAAATGAATGTAGTAGAGTTGAGAATGCTTCGTTAGATGTGTAGACACACGAGAAATGACATATTTTAAGGACGAGGATATTTGAGGTAAAGGAGGAGTAGGCGCAATTGATGATGAGATGAGAGAAAATGGGTTAAATTGGTTTGGACATGTGAACCTAAGACCTAAGTAGACTTGCAAAAAAGTCTTTAAGAAAAGATATTGAGTACTTGGAGCTACTTGGGGCAAGACCAAGCCCAGTGACATTTTAGGATTCATGCAGTTGATCCGACTTAGTAGGATAAAACTTTGTTGTTGTTAACATTTTATTGTAATTTAGATGTTTATTGTTAATATCATATTAATGATCATACTGTCATAATGTCAAATTAAAAATGATTGGTTATTTGGACTATACTACGAATGCAGAGTGTACTAAATTTGACAGCTTAACAACAAAACATGTCATTCACACAATAAAAAAACAACATAGTAATTACATGACAGAAAAAAAAAAAAACATTATTCATTTCACTAATTCAAGTGAACTTTATCCACCAACAACTTGGAAATAGGAAATAAGGAACAAGAGAGATGATCCTGTACAACATCTTGTACGGCTTCACACTCTTAAGACAGTAGCACTATGAGGCATGAACTAGCCAACAAAAGCATTGAACCTTTCACACTAGTTTTTATTGGAAAATGGAGGAAAACATTCACTTAGGCATCAGACCAGAATATATCCATAAAACCCCGTCTGGGGTCACCTTCTGACACTCCCAAGGCCTTCCAAACAGCTTTAGAGGCATCAACAATATTGTTAGGACACGGAGGCTGGTAATCGTGCTCGGCATCACATCCTATGGTGGAGTCACACTCGTCGACAACCATCGCTTTGACACTCCTTCCATTACCATGGATGGTAATATGGCCTAAACACCGTCTCCTTTTGTTGAACCACCCCGTTGACAATGCCACAACAGGGGTCTTATCCGAGTGGTACTTATTATCACATGCTGATGGACCGCCGCCATCACCACCCTTTTGAAAGCTGTTGATGGTCAAGGTTGCTTTCGTTTGCTTAGACACCTGCGGCGAGCACTTGAAGATGGGGTAAAGCTGGCCTTTTTTGCAGCACTCGGAGTCATTCCCTTTGTTACATTTTCCTCGAGGAGGCTTTTTCCCCCTAATGTTGCCACTAGGTTTGCATTTTTGAGCTTCAATGCTCAACCAATTCGTAGCAAGAATAATTAAGATGAAGAGAAAAGCACCTGAATAAATCTTGTTCTTCATCTTCTTTCTTCTCCTGCTTTGGTTTATGTTGGTTTGAAGAACTCGGATCCTTGAGTTGGCTATATATATAGGACATGCATGAGGTGTTGTTTGTTATTTTTGTTTTTTTGGATACCTTTAAGTGCTTGAATCAGCTGGGATTTTAATGTTAAATTATGGCATTTTTTGTACTCTTTGTAGGGTACAGTATACTGTTTCTTAAACATACCGATCGGTATACAATTGATGAGGTATATGAATTAAAAATAATCACAAACTTACAATATGATTATCTGCAGATAGTACCTAGACTGTTAAAAGCTTTCTAAAGAATATCACCACATCTAAGTATTAAGTATCACTTTTGTATTTTGTGTTATTTCGCTTGGTATCCAAGCTGTGTGAGATGAGGGCTTGTTTGATTCAGGTACTTAGGGTTCATCGATGTGAAATACTAAAAGATCCATCAATGGAATAATAATAATAACAACAACAACTAGAAAGATGTTTGGATTCCTTAGCTTGTAATAAAACATAGGACAGACAGATGTTCAAAATGTGCCAAATATTATGTTGGATGCCAATATGTGCGGCTTATTAGGTCTCCTCGATAAATTATTTTCCCTGAATGGGGTTTTGCTCACAGTGCTAAAAGAAGGCTTGAGAGAAAAGGTGCCTGCGAGCGTTCTACTATTTGATGCTGCCAACAGACAGAGAGTGATTGAGTGTTTGTATGTGTGTTTTTATGCATTTAATCAATTTCTGGACCAAGAGATTGTGCCGTAAGTGGGATGTTGGTTTAGTCTAGATCCTTTCTTTGCCTCGAGTGCTAAGGAAGATTTTGTTCAATTTTTTTTTCCTAGAGAAGCCATAGATATGCATTAAAACTGGTTTTAACCATTCCACGGATAAAAAAATAATCAAACAAGTGTACAAATCTTAAAACCAAAATGGTAATCGACTGGAAGGTAATGCAAATGTTGTAAAAGAAAAGACGTATGCTTAAAAGTAAACGAAAACAAAGGAGAAAGCAAGATGAAGCAATCTCAGAACAATTCACCATATTGGGCTAGGTTTAGTGGCTTTTCCTTGACATCCTTCTCATCCTACTACAATATTGTAGCAGAGCGATAAATTCTAAGGTGTATTTGCCTAGTGTTGGATTCTAGTTAGGATGCTTTTGATTACAAGGAATTTGATGGAGAAATCGCTTTTACGCTGAGAGCGTTGAAGGTCCTAGATTTTGAGCCCTCCTCTAACACACACACACACACACACACACACACACACACATAAATATATATGCATAGGAACCTTCTTCGTCATTACTTTCAGAGAGTGAATTTTGTGTTTTTTTTTTCTTGAACCAGCTCTGCGCCAGTGCCCGAAATTTGTACACCTTAACAATTGGGCGTTTGTACAAGGAAGGGAGTTGATATGCCTTGCGCACACACAAATACTTTGATGGCTCATTTCTCCCTAGCTAGTTTATTTAAATGCAAGGGTGCACAATTCCTTTAGCGTATGCTGAAATCCTTATTTCCGTCGGTGAATGAGGCACCAAGATATCGATTCTGCTATATGTGCTGATTATTTGACGGCTTCTAAGCATATGATAACATCGCAATTTAGACAAAAATACTTTAAGCTCATGACATAGTTGTGGGGTGAGTTTTCTAATCATTCCCTAATTATTTGAACTCTTGAAGTGTTTTTCAATAAAACTCAATAGTTGCAGGGCGATTTTTCTAATTCACTAATTATTTTGTTTATGCTAAATCGGTATAAAATTCATGACGGCCAATATTTCCTTTCACACTTACCATCTCCCAGTGAAAAGCCATATACGATTTCAAACTTCCTTCTGAAGGTGACATTTTGCCATATATGTCTTCTTACTGTGCTTCGTCTTGTTTACAACTGAATCATATGGCAGTGGGAGTGCTGAACCTGCCGATGGCGAGATACCGTGACAAACATATGAAAGTTGAAACAATAAAACCCAAGTTTCCTTAGTTGGAGTAAGCAAACAAGTAGTCAATTTTAGTGGACATATACGATGCGATTCTGACATACAGTTTTAACTTTTCAACAGGATACTGGTTTTGATTGCTAGAAAATTAACGGAGACTAAATATATATGAATAATGCTAAGGAGATTAAATTTGTAGACAAAATTTTGTAAAGTAAATGACGTGGAAATTAGTGATTGAATTATTACTTAATTGTTAATAAACGTACTCTTTTTTTATTGGTGACACATAATTTAATTTGCTAATTTAGTCTCCCTAGCAATACTCGTTATATATAAAGTCATCTCTACTATAGTATTCATGAGAAAATATGCCCATGCGTTGTTGCGGACTTCAATGCACCCGCCTTAATTGCATGAATAAAACACATTTAATCTGAATAAATTAAGACACATGCACCATGCACTCGTCTCTCAAAGAGATAAACAAAGATACTAAAAACAGAGAGGCAATGTCACAGTGTTTTGATTGATCTTCAAAATTGGGGATAAGGTATTCAAAATGTTAACAAAGACGTGCAAATGGTATTGAAATGCTAAAAAGAGCATTTTGAATAATTATATGATGCGGCAACAAAAACACAATTAACTTTCAAACTACTGAAATAAATGATAAAAACCACGTACTTGCACCCAATACGTTGTTGTTTTTTTTTTTATTCCGTGCAATATAAGAAAAAAAACAGGATAACATTCTCCATGAAACCAAATTCATCCCCCGATTTCTTGCAACAAATTTCAGTAATTACGAATGCAACTAAATCTTAAATAAATAGAGCTGTTCAATTATATTAAACTACATATAGGGAGGGGGAAAAAGAGACAAGAGAGACCTGGATACCTCCATCGTGTACTGAAAGATGCCAAATTCTATCACTAAGGAGAACAAACATTTTCAAATGCTTAGGCTTGGGTGGCATGTCTGAGCATCTGTGCCAACTCATACATACATACATATATATATACACACACACACATACCCTAAAAGTAAGAGTGTAAAATCTATGCTAAAATAAAGAACTAAGTATGAGCAGGACCTTGTAAAAAGTAGGTGATCATATGTGTTCTTCAACTTTCTGTCGAACCTACAATCAACGAAAGTGATCCATCGTGAAAAACATGGTTAACCACCATGTACTGAAGCTATATATAATCATTGAAGAAAAATGTTTTACATCCATCACAAAACAAACTATAATTGAAATTTCAACAAACCAAAATAACATGCAGATAAATAAATAAATAGAAAAAAAAAAAAGTTGAAATTTCTTTTATGTCCAGCAAGGGAACCATTAGAGATTGTGTAGAAACAATGCAGTAAACACTATCAGAGAATGGGGATAAACAGAATAGTAATACACACATACATATCAGGATAGTAAAAGGAAAACAACTCAACATGTAAATTCAAAGGTCACTCAGAACATGCTAAAGGTAAAAACTACATTGCATAGCGATTGGCATCTAGATTTACCCTTAAAATCGCTTGTGATATGTCATTAATAAAAGCCCTGAATTCTTGGTTCACTTCGCTAAATTGGTAGGAGCTTTTGCTTAATCCATCAGAACCTTAAAACAAAACCTGTAATAGCATGATAAGCGATGAAGATCTGGTAAGTTTATTAGACATTGTTTCAAATACAAATTGAGACTCGTGGAAAAAAAAAAAGAGAAAGAATCAAATATCATATTATATTCTGACAATACTTTGAGATGGTATGAAGTCACCTCATCTAATTTTATACCAAATGGGTGAGACTCGTTAAAGAAAGTCAATAATGGGTAGAATGTTTAAATCTATCTCATGAAAGAAGTGATAACGTTGTAGTTATTTTATCAAGAGGTGTTAAGACCATGAATCAAGAGGATTATAAACCAGCGATTTCAAATATTCAATTATAAGAAAACTTGTATGCAATACTGAGAAAAAGCTTATTATTGTTGATAAAAATGCACATGACACCAATGGATCATGCAATAAAAATTACACCATGAAAAATGCCGGCAAAATTTATTCACATCAAAGGACGCACAATCTTGGTTAAAAAAACCAATCAAATTTAAATTCTAACACCATACGATCAAATGTTAATCAAATACACAATCTCAAAAAGCCGAAACCATGTTAAGCAAAAGAAACATAAGGAAAAGAGTGAAGATGTAAGCATCGATAAGAACATGAAAAGTGGTAGCACTGATATCATGCATAGATAGGACAACGAAATATCGGAACTAGCAGCAACAAATAGAACCAAGATGGACAGAGGCACAAACCAACGACATGAGGTCAATTTTTTCACCATGGATTTTGCATGGCCTGAAATCAAGAAAAGGACGTGTTTACTGGGATTTTGAAGTGGACGCCCACAGTCCAAATGACATCGATCATCTCTCTTTTGATGGTCCAGAATCGACCTGGGACACTCATACGAAATCCAAAAAGGTAGCATTATTTGGAAAGAACATGCGAAGCCGTTAACAACAACGAAGTAAATATATAGTTCCATAGATGCAAACAAAATAACACTATGGCATGATATTTGATTAAGATCCGTCTATACCAGTTTGATTGCAAAAACACACACCTCTCCCATGCGGGAATGAACCTAACCATTTAATGAAAAAAAAGATGAAAACCCATGCGGGAATGAACCTAACCACGCTGCATGCACTCACATACACTGCATACACACACTCACACACACCGAAGAATGAACGCATCATATTCAGTTAGCACCATTCAACTTTAAAACCAGTGAGACCTTCTAAAGGCACAGCCTAACTGGCCTCGGTTCAAATAATAAAATTGAGAACAACAGTTCAATTTTAGAAAAGCTGTAAAGAGGGAAAAAAAAGAAAAAAAGAAAAAAAAAACATAGAGAGACAAAACAATCCTATAACCACAACTGAAAAACAAAATCAAAATGAACAGAATAAAATATCAGCAGAGCATGAACACTAACATCCTTTGGAAACATGTGCTGGTTAAGTATGATATATATGTGCATAAATTAAGAAAATGACTTGAGTGCCCTAGCAGTGGTCTTTATGCTGAACCAAATCATTATTAGGTTAATTGTATTGATTCACGCATCTTCTTTTATGTGCTAAATCTCTACTAAATTGCCCTACGAAAATGACATAAAACTAAGTAAATTCCCAATATATCTGAGAAATACAACTTTTAAAAGTGTGAGAATATATGCATTACTAGGATGTTGTAGAACTCACTGGCCCAATTTAAGATTCGGTTTTTGTCCAATGTATGTATATACTTAGATACATTTGAGAATTTGTTTTGCAACAGTTGTTACTCCCATCGTCTTTTGAGAGAGATAGATACAAGGTAAAGATTACAATGGAGAATAGTTAAGAATCCCTCTAAAATACTAAAGAAAAACATACCTAGAACGGAGTAAACAACTGTTTTTCTCCATAGCAATTTCTCCGAGCATTTATGCTATCAGAAAGATAGTGCTCCACTCCAGAAGGATGGACAAAAGTACCATATGGAGACTGACCCAAAGAAAACATAATTAAAAGTTAGCATCTAATGAACAATTAAGGTGATGCCAAAGGGCAACATATGATGTGAAATTATTATACCAAAATATCCAAGGTCTGTTAATCTAATCACCCAATAAAATAAAACAGAATTTAAGCACAACAATATCAAAATTAAAAGGAAGGAATAATATGAAACCTTGTGCATAGAACGTTTGTGAGAATGAATCACACAACAATCAAGGGTGGACAAATCACAAAAGTGACAATTAATGGGCACCTAACGGACACCCCCATCTCTCTCTCTCTGTGCAATCGTAGAAATCCCTCAGGTTTGAGGAAGCAAATGAAAAACGAAATGCTTTTCCAATCCCCTAACCATACCCATACCTCCCTTACCCATTCCCCTTACCCTCGCAGAAATCCTCCCATCTCTCTCTCTCACTCTTGTCCCATCTCTTTGTCTGCAAATCGCAGAAAAGAAACCCTATACAAATCCCTGAAATCCCTTGCCTAAATCCTCCCACATTTCTCTCAGACACCCCCTACCTCTCTCTGCAAAACCTAAACCAGATCTCCTAAATCCTATCTCAGACACCCCACATACAGCAAAGAAGCCAAGATATTAAAGCAATCTCTACATAATACTTTGGAACAATGAAGCAAAATGGTACTTACTTGTTCCTTGTCCAAAACCATTGGTGCCGCCGCACATTGTTATCAATTATGGGTTTATCAAATCCTTCATGGCTTAGACTGCATGAAGAATTAGAAACTTCATTTAAAAAAAAGAAAAGAAGGGAATGAAAAAATTGAATTCTATTTCATCAGTATGTAATTGCATGAAAAGTTACATTGAATGCAGACTCAATCAATTTCCCCAAAGTCATTGTTAACTGAGAGTCAATACCAAACCCATAAATACCAACATTGAATTTGGCAAAATCCAAACACGAAATACAAAAATTTACTCATATAATCACAGAAAAAACATGAAATTTGAGCACCCATTTGGTCAAGTAAAAGGATAAAGGCACTCACATCATCATAGTACTCTTTGGGAAGATCTTCTAATATTGGTTCTTCCTTTTTCTTGCTCTTCCTCAGAACTGCCATAAAAAAAACCCCACAGACGCACACAAATTTAGAAAAGAAAAGGTCCAAAGCTTCCATAAAAAATCCAAAAAGCATACAAATTTATCAAAAAGAAAAGTTCAAATTACGAAAACCAACTGACGTGAGTGAGTAGTGAGAGGTTGTGTTAGGCACCTGAAACACGTTTTGGTTTCAATTGAGAGGGCCAGAGCCTTGCATGCGAGGAAGATGACGATAGGATTCCAGAGACAGAGAAAGGAGGAGTAAGACGACGGAGGCGAGAGGAGGATAGGACGGAGGCGAGACTGTCTGTGGTGCGACACACAAGTGGGTTTCACAGCTATTAATTAAAATACACAACATGAAAGCTTGTCGCTGTGCCAGAGTTTCTGCTTGTCTAGAAAATTGGCAAAATTGGCACACAGGCTCACAACTCGTCGTCTTCCCTTTATCAATGGCTCCTTTAAATATCCAAATGATCAAGGTTGATCTTGTTCGCAGAATACGTTATGAGCTCCTTTTGGTAATCCACCTAAAACAAATAAGCACAATCTCTATGTAAACTGGCATTTCACTCAATTATACATTAGTTATGGCATCTTTGGAACTAAATGACTTCAACCTTAATATCCTATAAACAGTATGTTTCTATATTTTAAATCCTGTTATAATAACAGGTAAAAATAAATGATACAAAAGTAATTTAGTTCCATCTTGCATAAAGGTGCAACCTCCAACCTGAGCTTCACATATTTTTCTTTTAATTTTAATGAGTAAAACTCTATTCATGTTATCTGTTGAATAAGAAGAGTATCCAAGATAACTCTAATGATCCCAAGAAGAAGAAAATAGAACACACTCTTAAAGAAAGCTCACAAAACAAACTAGTTAGCAAAGCTTTTCTTATTTAGCTCTAGGCTTTGTTTTTCCTTGGATGATTTACAATGCTTGAGAACTTGGGTATTTATAGCAAACCAAATGAATAAACTAAGATTATTTATTACCACACAAAACACATTAATTTCACCTAATTTATTTTTATTCAACCATGCCTAACATTGCCTAATTTTCCATACCTAACTTTGACATTGATTTTCAACATCTTTGACATTGATTTTCAACACTCCCCCTCAATGTCAGCTCTCATTCTTTGCACTGTGCTGAGCAGACAGCGAAAATTTTCGAGCTTGCCTGTACTCAAACTTTTTGTGAACAAGTCCGCAACTTGATCATTTGTCTTGACCTGTCTCATCTCAATCTCTTCTTGCAGAACCTTTTCTCTGATAAAGTGGTAATGTACCTCCACATGCTTAGTTCTTGCATGAAAGACTGGATTTTCCGCCAAGCGAATTGCCGATTGGTTATCACAGTACAATGGTACTGGATAATCTACTGGTTGATGTAGATCACTCATCAACTGTACCAGCCATGCATTCTCTTGAGCTGCCATTGCTGCTGCTCTATATTCTGCTTCAGTGGTTGACAATGATACCGTCGGCTGTCTCTTGCTACACCAAGAGATGGTTCCAGAACCAAGCTTAAACACATACCCAGTTGTTGATCTCCTGGTGTCATGATCTCCCGCATAGTCAGCATCACAGTAACCAACTAACTTGCAGTCTTCACCTTTCTTGTACAAAAGACCATAGTCAATTGTACTCTTCACATATCTTAGTATTCGTCGAACTGCTTCCAAGTGAGGCTTCTTTGGATTTTGCATGTATCGACTCATCACACCAACTGCATAAGAAATGTCAGGTCGAGTCAAGGTTAAGTAGATCAGACTACCTACCAATTGTCGATACATCGTCGCATCTTCCAAATCTTTTCCTTCATGTGCACTCATTTTGACATTTGGCTCCATCGGCGTAGAGATCAGCTTGCATTCGAGCATTCCGAACCTTTTCAATAAATCTTTGGAATATTTCTGTTGACAGAGAAATATTCCTTCTTGTGTGCGATCAACCTCTAGACCAAGGAAGTGCTTGAGTTGACCAAGTTCCTTCATTTGGAAACGGACTGATAAATTCTCCTTCGTCCGAAGAATTTCTGCCTCATCATCACCGGTTATGATCAAGTCATCCACATACACTAGCACGATAGCTAGCTTTCCTTCATTGGCTTTGACAAACAAGCTGGAATCTGCAGGTGTTACTGAATAACCACTTTGTGTTAGAAATTCAGCAATCTTACCATACCACGCCCTGGGTGCTTGTTTCAAACCGTATAGTGCTTTCCTTAACTTGCACACGTACTCAGGATGAGCTTCGCTTTTAAAGCCCATTGGCTGCATCATGTAGATCTCCCGATCCAGCTCTCCATGAAGAAAAGCATTCTTCACATCCATCTGCCACAGATTCCAGTCTTTGTTGGCTGCAAGTGCAAGTAAGACTCGAACTGTTGTAAGCTTCGCCACTGGACTAAACGTTTCATCATAGTCTAGTCTGTACTGTTGAGAGAAACCACGAGCTACCAATCGTGCCTTGTACCTCTCGATTGACCCATCTGGACGACGCTTTATCTTGTAAACCCACTTGCAGGATATGGGTTTCACATCTCTTGACTTTGGCACGAGATCCCAAGTCTAATTTTGCTGAAGTGCATCAAGCTCTTCTTTCATAGCAGTCATCCACTCAGAACTCTGCGATGCTTCTTCGAACGTCTCAGGTTCTGTTGCTTCTTCAATTATGGCTGCATTGGCATATTTAGGATTTGGTCTCCGTGCTCTTGTTGACCTTCGGAGTTGAGATTGTGGAGTTGATTCTTCTACTCTACTAGGTCTAACTTCTTGTGGTTGTTGGTACACACCTGTTTGCCAAGGACTCTTAGGTACTTCTTGGTCGACATCGTCTCTAGTAAGCAAATCTTCAGGCTCATCTGGACTTGATTGGATTTGGGCAGCTTGGTCTCCCAGTTTCCCTTGCAACGTATCTTCAAACTCTTTTGGGTCAGGTGACGCCTCATTTTCTGAGCACCAAGATGATGTTTCTGCGTCCCATTCTTCCTCCACAGCTAGAGACGCAACGACATCCCAATCATCTTCAATTTCATTTTCTGAGCACCAACAAGATGATGCTTCTGCGTCCCATTCTTCCTCCGTAGCGAATAAAGCTTCAGCATCCCAGCCATCTTCACTATTCTCCTTTGAACTGGAAGTAGCAGTATTACTTTCAACAGGCTCTTTCTTGGTCCAACAATCTTTCGCCATGTGGCCATTCTTTCCACAATTGTAACACTTGCCCTCAAATCTTTTATTATTCTGGGACTGACCACGGTTGCCGTGATACTTCGGAGCTCCCCCTGGCCGAGAACTCCCTCCTCCTTGATGACCTTTTTCCTTGTCACCATTTCTTTTAGATCCACCACCAGCACGCTGCTTAAAGCTGCCTTTGCTTTTGTTGGTGTAGAGCGCTTCCTCTTCACTCTTCAGTGAGACTCCTCCCATTTGCTTGGCCATAGCTTCTTGACTTGCAAGCAAATTTTCAAACTCAACAAGCGATGGTTGTGTCGGCCATCCTTGTATAGCGGCAATGAACCCTCGATATTCGGGTCTCAAACCATGGATAATTATTCTCTTCATCCTGGTTTCCCCAATAGGAGCTGTTGGATCTAATTCTGAAATTTCGCGGCATATCGACTTCACCTTGTGAAAGTACTGGGCAATCGTCATGTCGTGTTGTACCATCGATAGCAGCTCATTCTCGAGAAGTTGCAATTTTGTATCGTTCCTCTTCGAAAAGAGTGTAACAAAAGTGTCCCATGCTTCCTTTGGCGTTCTAGCATCCCGAATGTGCTCCAACATTTCTTCTTCTATTGTGGTCTTTAAAGCAAACATTGATTTGCCTGCTTTAATTTTCCACTTCCGCAAGACGCCGTTAGCATCTTCCGCTGCCGGTTGTGTAGCTTCACTACCACCGACAACCTCCCACAAGTCTTGACCTTGAAGGTAAGACTCTATACACGTTGCCCACGTGTTATAGTTTTGGTTGTTGAGCTTCTTGATTCCTCCAACAACTTGAAGATCACCCATCGTATCGGCAAGACTTTGACTATACCGAACAAGCTTGAGTGACTACTGTGCAGAGTAATACACTACTCTCGACACAAAGAAGCTCCCTCTCAAGGTTTGTGATAACCCCAGCAATAATCTCAAGAAACCTTTTCTGATGTGGAAGATCAGTCAAAACTGCAACCACAGAGCATACTCGGAATTCCAAGAGACTTTACAACCAATGCTCTACCAAGAACGATCCCTGACCGACTTGGCTCTGATACCAATTGTTGAATAAGAAGAGTATCCAAGATAACTCTAATGATCCCAAGAAGAAGAAAATAGAACACACTCTTAAAGAAAGCTCACAAAACAAACTAGTTAGCAAAGCTTTTCTTATTTAGCTCTAGGCTTTGTTTTTCCTTGGATGATTTACAATGCTTGAGAACTTGGGTATTTATAGCAAACCAAATGAATAAACTAAGATTATTTATTACCACACAAAACACATTAATTTCACCTAATTTATTTTTATTCAACCATGCCTAACATTGCCTAATTTTCCATACCTAACTTTGACATTGATTTTCAACATCTTTGACATTGATTTTCAACATTATCATCAATATCTCACAGAGCGAAACTCTATTCATGTTATCATCAATATCTCACAGAGCGAAGCAACATATTGGAAATGCGTATCCGATTAACAGCCCTTTCATTCGAGCAATTAAATAAATCCATAACACGGATTAGAAAAACAGGCAAATAACAGAAAAACCTGTCATTTACTTGCAAAACTCCTGCCTAACCCCAGTCTTTGCAATTAAATATAAACTAACACTTCCCTCAGTGTGCTCTCTTTGTATAAAAATATACGCTATCATTTAAAACCTGAAATGTAGAATTTGATGCCAAGAACAAATCCTCAGCATCCACGCTATACAATATAGTAACTAATGAACTTATTATTGTGTTGGAAAACACAAACTCTAGGTCCATATCCTCTTGCGCCATTGACAATGGAGTTGTGGTTCAAAGAATCACCAACAATCAAGCCTCCTTGTAAAGTCAAATGGCACATATTCAGATAAGGAATGTAAACACAAAATTAGAACTCATACATTTGAGAAAAATGCAAACCTTCCCCATCAGAACAGGAAAGATAGCAGAGTTTGTGACATAACCCATTCCGAAAACGATAGCAGCAGGTTTCCCAACAAAATTTGCAACACACTCTTCCAGCTCATTATGCAAATCCGTGGTGCCTGGTGATAGAAGCGTATCATGGTAAATTCATTTAGAAAAATAGTTCAAACAAATTTTCCTTGCAAAGTAGTATTAGTATACCAACAGCCATTAACTCGGCTACTACAAGTATTGGGGGAATATTTTTTCAACGTCTCAATAGAGCGAGGTGTGCAGTACTCATCAGATGCAGCAAAGCCAAGGTAATTGTAAGATCCCGAGTTATGGCATCTACTGGTTTTTTTGGTTAGCCTGCATCAGCCAAGTTACACAATCAGAATATAAATCAAGAAAACATAACAAAAGGCGTGAAATATACATGAAATTGCGAAATCGGAGGAAATTTGTAATCATTACTTGAGTGTTTTGTTGTAGTCATTGGAGTAGCGTTCAACCACATCAAACCAAGCATCAGGAGCACTTGCAACAAGCCTATTGAAACATCTTGACAGTCAAAACTTTAAAAAATTAACCAGAGTTATCAATAATTATGTTTATGGGACTCCATGGAATTCAAGATTAATTGCAGGGCCAGCTGCATCCATTTCATATAGCTCAAGAAATATAACACAATCAAATCAATAACAAAATACCTGAATTCGAAGATAAAGCTGGCGAATATAGAAATCTTCAAGTCCTAAACAGATTTGAGCATAACCCTGATTTTTGCAACAAAGCAATGCTTTTTTTTTTTTTAACATAAAATTACAGGAAAAGCTAAACAACAAATTATGTACAATGATTACGGAATGCACTCCACCAGTCGATGATTTTGCGGAAGAAATCTCTGACTTGGCCGAAAACGAAAAGCAATCCATAGCTGAAGTACGTGGTTAACGCGGTTAAATAAGGGATCGCAATCATTTTTGAGGTGGGACGTTTGCATGATCCGAAAGCTGGAGGATTTGGGAATTATTGTCTCCGCCACATTCTCCTGCAATGAAAATAACAATTGTAACAAAAATCAGATATTTGGATCGAAGGTAAGATTCTAGCGTTTTCTCCGTGTCACAAGGGTCATGCATAGCTCTTGCTCATAATTTAATTGGTGGGATCTTGATGCAGCACAAGGGTAACGGGGATACCAACTTAAGCCCTTGAAGAACAAGTTCTGAAGTTCACCAGATTTTGGTTGAAAACTGAAAGGTTTGTTTGATTATTGATTGAAAGATGATATTATTACATGGGAAGCCAACGATTTTAATGACTTAATCACAATCCCCTGGGGAAGCTCAAGGTTCTTACGAAAATAAAAGTCTGAGTTTTATTAAATAATTTAAAATGCTGTTCTGGAAGCTAAATGGCATCGGATGACCAAAATTCATCATATATCACGGTAATGCTGTGGGTTTGAAATGTTATGTCATTTTTTTTTCATAAAGGTATCATGGGCCTAAATCAGTGCTCGAACGCTAAATCTAAAAATTCCTGTTGTGTCCCTTTGATTTCCATCGGTCTATTTCGTCTTCAATTCACTTAGCCATTTGTTTTACATGAGATCTATATTGAAAATGAATCACTTACCCGTTTTGTAACCATTATAGTTTTTAAGTTTCTTTTTTTTTTTTTTTTTTTTTTTTTTTTTTTTTTGACAATCGAACCAAAATTTGAAAACTTACAAAATTAGCACATTCAGTTTCATTATTTATTTACATTAAAATTTTATAATTAACAACATTTACCAAACCAGAGATAGCAAAAGCAAGAGTTGGCAAAGATATGCTAATTATTAGCTTTCTTCATGATGCATTTTGTCATCTGCTAACATAAACAAGAGAATGTGGTTAGGAATTTTTCTATATATATACCTTTAAGGGAAGGAATTCTTATTTTTTCAAAAAAAATGAGGACATTTTCTTGACCGTTAGATTTGGATTTAATGAAATTATGTGGTTGAGATTCTGTGGCCTGTGATTTAATCTCAACTACAGAATTTTATTAAAGTCAAATCTAATAGTTAAGAAGGTGTCCCCATTTTTTTTTTTTTAAATGGAGATCCATTCCCTTAAAAGGCCTGGAATATATACATATATATATATATATATATATGTATATGAGTTTTTATGTGGAAATCTCTTCCTATTTTATTGTCCCACATTGCTCACTACTAAAAGTTTCTCACACTTTATAACAATTTGTCTTTCTTACTAAGTGATTGGAAAGATGGATTATAGAGAGCAAATTTGGGCTTGAACTTGGAGTTTGGGCTTGAGTGAAAAAACGTGTCATGATAACTTCATTATTATTTAAAACAAATATTGATGATTTGGGCTTGGGTGTAATAATTATTGGAAAGATGGACTATATAGAGAGAGCAAATTTTGGATTTAATTACCAATTTTTCATTCCATGCCGAGATTTCATACTCTAAAAAACGTGTCATGATAGCTTCATTGTTATTTAAAAAAAATATTGATGGTTTGGAACTATCCAAAATTGGGATGTTTTTTTGGAAGCAATCCATAACCCCTACGACTGACCCGGCCTTTAATAAATGGCGAACGGAGAATGGCATCGTGAAAGGATGACTGATTAACTCTATTGAACCCAATCTAATTGGGTATCTTATTCGACTACGAACAACAAAGGAGGTTTGAGACGATATGCCGTCTTTCCCAGGCACTTTCTCCCCGACGCACTGAGCCGATTCCAGCTCCTGCGGAGTAAGAATGATTTCAAAGGCCCTGTCAATGAATTCAAGGCTGCATTGTTGAGATTCTGATCATCTATTATGCAATCGATGTCTTTTCCCGGCTTACAGGGAACTCTCGGTTCGGATATAACATCATCCCAGTTTCCCTTTACCAAGAGAACGTCTGTATACCAATCTTTATCATGACCACGAAGTAACGAGTATTAGTGCTTCACCGGAATGTGTAGAGAACGTGAAATTCAGATAAGCCCAGTTCGATGTGATGCCATTCTTTCAGGCGTTCGAAGCAGAGTATAATGCGGATGAAAGTATGAGTGAGATTGCATATACCAATTTGGAAATGCGTGAGGATCTCCTTCCACAGCGCCGACAAGGGGAATCTCAACACCAATCGAGGTAACAAGGATGGATCTTAGTGCAAGGACGAAGGGGATCAATAGGTGGGGGAAGTTTGGCCGTTACATCATCACTATCTTCCCACCAGGCACGACACCCGTTGAGAAGGTGGTTGTGACTGCGAGAAAAGCTTGTTCCTCACCCTTGTTGCAAACCTTGACCATGGGGCTTCGGGGTTATCCAGAATAGCAGGTTGAGCAGGTTAGGCAGAAGGACTGGCAGCCGCGATTTCGTTTGAATACAAGAAGGCTAACAATGACAAATGTAACATTGAAGTGCTCTTTAGATGATAAAGGAGATTTGGTAATTCAGGAAGAGAGTGAAGGCAGTGGTACGACAGATATTTAAAGAAGATATTTCAAATCATCTTACCGTTGAATACGAACTAGTTTGCCTTGAGATCAACAAACTCGATTGTTGTGTCTTTAGGGGTAGAATGCTGAAGGAGAATTCTCATTTTTTATGTTTATGCAACAGACAGGACACATCATCATTACGGGGTCTTAGGTACGAAGTCCAAGATAGCCCACTCAAGATTGAAAGCGCAGCCGCTTCAAAGCCAAAAGTTGGGTAGAATGCTGAAGGAGAATTGCAGCGAGATTCAAACTGCCTAAATAACCGCCTAGCGCCACTTAGGCTGCCACCTAAGTCTTTCCCGCCTAATTGAATGTTTTGGTCTAAATCGGGTTGGAGCTTCGCCACCCAGCGCCTAGGCGGTCGCCTAGGCCGATTTTTAGAACACTGGCGATACCACCATCACTCAACTTCGGGGGACTAGGTGGAATCCTAGCGACTTTGCTGGATGCCCATGCTTGTTCCAAAAGGCATGCGATTTGACCTAGATATAGACACAATCAAATCCCTTAAGTCTTGGAGTTCCTATAACCTAGGGATTGATGTACACTGCAAGTAATCATAACTCATATGAGGGTGCAATATCTACTTCTAGATATCCTCTAGGATTCTCCTATCTTAGAACAAGGATTCTATCCTAAAAAATGTCTCTCTTCCCCTGATATAAATACATTCATCTAGGGTTCATCTATGATAACGCAATCTAATAAACACTTCAATTCTCTTGCCCACTGCTTTAAGTCTAAAGTCATTCACTAACTTAACTGTCGGAGAGCCTTTGGCTGGGACACACTCCCCATCCCCCGGTCTTAGGCTTGCTTACTGTTGTTTACTATCTTGTAGTTTGCCCAAGTTTACTTTGATTTGCGCTCATCCACCGTTCAAGGAGGTGCTCGAATTTGGTTCCAACAATTTCTAAGTTAGTTTCCTATCTCGTGGACTGAAGGTTTGTTTCAGATTTGTTTCCAAGTAGGCTAGTAGTGCTATTTTGTTCTCTAAACATTCTCCTCCGAGAAGAATTAAAGAATTCCGACTGCATTTGAGATTAATCAAGAATTCTGAAATTTAAACCTAAAACTTTTATTTTTAGAAAATGCACATAATGAAATAGGAATTAGAAAATTTGAATACTTAAGTAGTGTGTTCCTTCAAAATTATTTTTACGTTGCCGTTCCGTTAATGGAGTGTGTATGTATATTACTACGTTGAATTGCGTTCTGGCAAAGAAACTAATTAGTTTTCTTCAGTGTCAGAATTTAATTTTGTCAATATTCAGCAAACGTCCAAGGATAACATGGTCCGAAAGTTCCTATATATACCCACCCACAATTTCTTTTCTGCATCAAACCAAGCATATTCACCACAAGAGCACAACTAGAGAGATAGAGAGAAACAGAGAAAATGAAGAGTTTCATTTCCAAAGAGTCCATTGTCCTACTAGTAATTCTTCTTTCGGCAATTTGCTTGGTCGCTGAAGCTCAACAATGCCGTCCAAGCGGCAAAATCAGAGGAAGGAAGGCCCCTCCAGGACAATGCAACCAGGAAAATGATTCTGATTGTTGTAAGCCGGGCAAAATGTACCCAACCTACACATGTTCACCGCCATTGTCTGGGAGCACCAAGGCCACCCTCACCCTCAACAGTTTCGAGAAAGGTGGAGATGGTGGCGGTCCATCAGAATGTGACAACCAATACCACAATGACAACACACCAGTTGTGGCACTGTCCACCGGATGGTATAGCAACGGAGATAGGTGCCATAAACAAATCAGAATTAATGGTAACGGACGTAGCGTGTTGGCCATGGTGGTGGATGAATGTGACTCTACTGAGGGATGTGATGCAGATCATGATTACCAGCCTCCTTGTCCTAACAACATTGTTGATGCCTCAAAAGCTGTTTGGAAAGCCTTGGGTGTGCCTGAAGACCAATGGGGTGGCCTAGATATCACTTGGTCCGAAGCTTAGTTACATTAATTAATTTCCGTCTTGCTTTGCGTATATGATCGTTGTGGATTGTGTTCTATAATATGTTACAAGTACTATACTATTTAAGAAGTCAATATATTTAAACTTGTTTTTCTTATACTTTGTCTATTGTAAATTATAAAGTAATATTACATAATCATATACATATCACTCGACTTCTGTTTTGTTCTAGTTCGTTATCTAGGTCTTATCTCATACCTTCAAGCAGCTGTCTTTTTGGCTATTCTTTCTTTGGTGTCAGGGCATACCTGGCTTCTTATCACAACAAGTTAAAAACAAAGTGAGAATGTGAAAGTAAAAAGTCTTACATTGATGGAGAAATTTTGTAAGAACTTTATAAGAGGTTGGAGCATTCTTCATATTGATAATTGGTTTTATGGTAGAACCCCAATTTCTTCATGGTATCAGAGCATACTATTCCATGTGTGAAGCCAAATGGCCACACGCGCTCCATTGTGTTGTCCACATGTTAGACTTGAAAATACGCCACATGTGAGGGGGCGTATTGAGAATGAATCTCACATTGATGGATGGAGGAACCTTGATTGGGCCTATAAGTAAGTTGGCCTACTCCATATATTGTCACTTAGTTTTATGATGACTCCAACTTTTTTCATGGTATCAGAGTAGATTGGTCCACGTTTGAAGCCCAACAACCACACTTTTCCACATCAATTCGTGTTGTTCACGTGTTTAGCATGAAAGTTCGCCACACGTGAGGGAGTGTGTAAGAATGTAATGTTAAAAGAGTTCCAAATTGGTGAAAGGAGAAATCTTGAAAGGGCTTATAAAAGGTTTGGCCACTCCCCATATTACCAATTGGTTTTATAGAGGAATCTCAGTAATCCTCACAAAAGACAGGAATGTAAAATCTAAGTTAAGCATGTGGTCCAATATCCTAATGGCTAAAATGTTAATTTTCTACCCATGCATCCCGGGTTGAAAACTTCCCCCTTTCCTAAGTTATTGTAATAATTTCGAACCCTCCCCCTTCTCTTAAAAATAATAATTTAAAAAAAAAAATCTAAATCAAGGTTTACTAATTAATCGAAAATCTCCAATAGGGACTTATTGTCGCAACACATACAAGCATCATTTTTATTTTTACTGTTATGCTCCTAATTTGAATTTATCCAGATGAACTTGGTTGATTCCTGTACCAGAAAAACCCTTTATCATAAAAATATTTCTTAGGATGTTCAAAAACAGTTATAAAAAAATAGACGAAAAATGAGCCTAACCAAGCTAAATAAGAGACCTATTAATGCTTGGAACTTTATAATACAAAAATATTTTCATTGGTACTAAAATTCACAGGAGATGGCATTCAACTGTTCAGAAGATGGTACCATATTTGCAATCACGAATCAAGATGATCCTTCTAGTACCGGTGTAGGTGTCACGGTCTGCTGCGTTCCAAACTTTGATTATTCAACATCATAGTGTTATATAATTAACATGCTTGTAATTGCTTATGAGTTACGCTTAAAGTAAGACGATATCACGCTAGCGGCCCAATTTGGATTAAGTCATGTTAATGAGTCCTAACCTTGCTATCCTTGAATGGAAAATCAACTATAGATTCCCTATGCCGTTGGATTGATTATTACAGAGAAAACTATGAAAAATTCTTGAGTAAGTAGACTGGACATCTTTGTATTCCGAGAAACAGTTCATCGTAAACGAATTGGTAATTAATGTCACTCTCTGTATTCGGGGGATATAATAATATGGATTATCTTTAATTAATTAAGATTTTGGCGCTTAGCATAATTGGGAAGGATTTATTTTCAAGATGATTCAGGTAGTTGAGAAATTTTTCAGTGTAACCGTCACACTCGGTGGTACACCACGTATCTCTATATAAATGGTGGATTATATATGTTAAAATATTAATAAATTAAAAATTAAAATTTTTCGCCACTTGCATAAAAACACATAGTGTATCATCCGTGTTCCCGTCACAACTAAAAATTTCTCCAGGCAGTGGACTTCTCCGTGACTTTGATGGAGTGTACAACAGCTTGCATAGCAAAATATTTATTGAATGTTGATTGTTATTTTTTCTAGGTATACAGCTATATATATATGCCACCCTCAATTGCTATTAGGCATCAAACATATCCCAATTCAGAAAAACATTCAGAAAAATGAAGAGCTTCGCAATTTTCTCAAATGGTTCACTTGTCCTTCTAATCATTCTCCTTTCAACAATTTGCTTGGTCACTGAAGCTCAGCAATGTCGTCCAAGGGGCAGAATTAGAGGAAGGAAGCCCCCAGGCCTCCTGGACAATGCAACCGGGAGAATGATTCTGACTGTTGTGTAGCAGGCAGAATGTGCCCAACATATACATGTTCACCACCATTGTCCGGGAGCACCAAGGCCTAGCTCACTCTTAACAGTTTCGAGAAAGGTGGAGATAGTGGCGGTCCATCAGAATGTGACAACAAATACCACAATGACAACATCCCTGTTGTGGCATTGTCCACAGGCTGGTATAACAATGGAGGAAGATGCCTCCACAACATTACCATAAGTGCTAATGGAAGGAGTCTGGTGGCAACGGTCGTTGATGAGTGTGACTCTATTGAAGGATGTGAAGCCGACCATGGTTATCAACCGCCTTGCCCGAACAACATTGTTGATGCCTCAAAGGCTGTCTGGGATGCCTTGGGCGTGCCCAAGGACAACTGGGGTGGCCTAGATATCACATGGTCCGATACGTAATTTAATTTATAACTTACCTTACTGCGATCAGTCTAGCTTGTTGCATTGGTTGTTTTCATTAAGGGTGCAAGTTAGAAATACAATTAAAAATATAGTTAGCAAGTTTATTAATATTTGGTAGAATTGTTAGGCTTAGTAGTATAAAAACAAAGTGTGTAATCTTCATTCTTGCAGTTAATACAAGTCATAATTCTCTCTCTAAAACTCTTTGTGTTCATCTTTCTTCTCTTCATCTTTCTTCTTCATTTTCTCTTCAGTTCTCAAACATTACAATGTAGTTAACATGGTATCAGAACCACCAAGCTCATGGCACTGATTCTGGTGGTTCCACCTCCCATTATTTTTCATCTGTTTCTAGCTTAGGTTCTTTCAAATTTTCATTAGATGTTCGGATAAATTTCTGGGTGCTTTCGCGATCGTTCTTTTAGTTCTGGGTTGATTTTACTCTGAAGTCCGAGAGAGAGAGGCCTCTCCGTCTTCCTCCGCGTAAAACCTCTGATAATACCCCCAAAACCCAAGTCCCCATTAATTTCTCTCACAAAGCTTCAATCTTTTGCTTCAAAGAGATCAAAAATCCCATTTTCTGCAAAACCCAGCTCTGACCCTGAAACAAAATCGTCAAAACCCACAACAGCAATTGTTTCCGGGAGGTTTTCTGAAAGGGGTTCGCTGGGTTTCTTCAGGTTCTGATTCACACCATGGATCTTGGTGGTTCTAAATCATCTGGATCTTCATTGTCTTCGATTTTTCAAGAGTAGAATTATTTCTGGGTTTTTCCTCTGGGTTTCAAGATGAAGCAATGATTTGGAAGCAGTTATCTAGTGCATTCTTGCACATTATATGTTCGACGAAAGACACACGATTTGACCTAAATATAGACACAATCAAATCCTTTAAGTCTTGGAGTTCCTACAACCTAGGGAATACATGCACTGCAAGTAATCATAACTCCTATAAGGGTGCAATATCTACTTCTAGATATCCTCTAAGATTCTCCCATCTTAGAACAAAGATTTTATCCTTAAAAAGGTTTCTCTTCCCCTAGTATAAATATATTCATCTAGGGTTCATTTATGATAACGCAATCTAATAAACCTCAATTCTCTTGCCCATTGCTTTGAGTCTAAAGTCATTCATTAACTTGACTGTCGGAGAGCTTTTGGCTGGGACACACTCCCCATCCCTTGGTCTTAGGCTTGCTTACTGTTGTTTACTGTCTTGCAGGTTGCCCAAGTTTACTTGAATTTGTGCTCAACCACCGTTCACAGAGGTGCTCAAATTTGGCTCCAACAATTTCTAATTTAGTTTCCTATCTCGTGGACTGAAGGTTTGTTTCAGATTTGTTTCCAAGTAGGCTAGTAGTGCTATTTTGTTCTCTAAACATTCTCCTCCAAGAAGAATTAAAGAATTCGAGTGCATTTGAGATTAATCAAGAATTCTGAAGTTTAAACCTAAAACTTTTATTTTTAGAAAATGCACATAATTAAATAGGAATTGGAAATTTTGAATACTTAAGTAGTGTGTTCCTTCAAAATTATTTTTACGTTGCCGTTCCGTTAATGGAGTGTGTATGTATATTACTACGTTGAATTGCGTTCTGGCAAAGAAACTAATTACTTTTCTTCAGTGTCAGAATTTAATTTTGTCAATATTCAGCAAACATCCAAGGATAACATGGTTCGAAAGTTCCAATATATACCCACCGACAATTTCTTTTATGCATCAAACCAAGCATATTCACCACAAGAGCACAACTAGAGAGATAGAGAGAAACAGAGAAAATGAAGAGTTTCATTTCCAAAGAATCCATTGTCCTACTAGTAATTCTTCTTTCGGCAATTTGCTTGGTCGCTGAAGCTCAACAATGTCGTCCAAGCGGCAAAATCAGAGGAAGGAAGGCCCCTCCTGGACAATGCAACCAGGAAAATGATTCTGATTGTTGTAAGCCGGGCAAAATGTACCCAACCTACACATGTTCACCGCCATTGTCTGGGAGCACCAAGGCCACCCTCACCCTTAACAGTTTCGAGAAAGGTGGAGATGGTGGCGGTCCATCAGAATGTGACAACCAATACCACAATGACAACACACCAGTTGTGGCACTGTCCACCGGATGGTATAGCAACGGAGATAGGTGCCATAAACAAATCAGAATTAATGGTAACGGACGTAGCGTGTTGGCCATGGTGGTGGATGAATGTGACTCTACTGAGGGATGTGATGCAGATCATGATTACCAGCCTCCTTGTCCTAACAACATTGTTGATGCCTCAAAAGCTGTTTGGAAAGCCTTGGGTGTGCCTGAAGACCAATGGGGTGGCCTAGATATCACTTGGTCCGAAGCTTAGTTACATTAATTAATTTCCGTCTTGCTTTGCGTATATGATCGTTGTGGATTGTGTTCTATAATATGTTACAAGTACTATACTATTTAAGAAGTCAATATATTTAAACTTGTTTTTCTTATACTTTGTCTGTTGTAAATTATAAAGTAATATTACATAATCATATACATATCACTCGACTTCTGTTTTGTTCTAGTTCGTTATCTAGGTCTTATCTCATACCTTCAAGCAGCTGTCTTTTTGGCTATTCTTTCTTTGGTGTCAGGGCATACCTGTCTTCTTATCACAACAAGTTAAAAACGAAGTGAGAATGTGAAAGTAAAAAGTCTTACATTGATGGAGAAATTTTGTAAGAACTTTATAAGAGGTTGGAGTATTCCCCATATTGATAATTGGTTTTATGGTAGAACCCTAATTTCTTCATGGTATCAGAGCATGCTATTCCACGTGTGAAGCCAAATGGCCACACGCGCTCCACAACACCCCATTGTGTTGTCCACATGTTAGGCTTGAAAATACGCCACATGTGAGGGGCCGTATTGAGAATGAATCTCACATTGATGGATGGAGGAACCTTGCTTGGGCTTATAAGTAAGTTGGGCTACTCCATATATTGTCAATTAGTTTTACGATGACTCCAACTTTTTTCATGGTATCAGAGTAGGTTGGTCCACGTGTGAAGCCCAACAACCACACTTTTCCACATCAATTCGTGTTGTTCACGTGTTTAGCATGAAAGTTCGCCACACACGAGGTAGTGTGTGAGAATGTAATGTTAAAAGAGTTCCACGTTGGTGAAAGGAGAAACCTTGAAAGGGCTTATAAAAAGTTTGGCCACTCCCCATATTACCAATTGATTTTATAGAGGAATCTCAGTAATCTTCACGAAAGACAGGAATGTAAAATCTAAATTAAGCATGTGGTACAATATCCTAGTGGCTAACATGTTAGTTTTCCACCTATGCATCATGGGTTGAAAATTTCCCCCTTTCCTAAGTTATTATAATAGTTTCGAACCCTCCCCCTTCCCTTAATAATAATAATTTAAAAAATAAAATCTAAATCAAGGTTTACTAATTAATCAAAAATTGCCAAAAGGGACTTATGGTCGCAACACATACAAGCATCATTTTTTTTTTTACTGTTATGCTCCTAATTTGAATTTATCCCGATGAACTTGGTTGATTCCTGTACTAGAAAAACCCTTTATCATAAAAATATTCCTTAAGATGTTCAAAAACTGTTATAAAAAAATAGACGAAAAATGAGCCTAAACAAGCTAAATAAGAGACCTATTAATGCTTGGAACTTTATAATACAAAAACCATTTTCACTGGTATTAAAATTCATAGGAGCTGGCATTCAACTGTTCAGAAGATGGTACCATATTTGCAATCATGAATGGACAAGGATTGTCTGGTCTCTCACTTCCGGTGCCCTCCTGTTTTGTGTGATCAAGGTTAAGCCACGTCAACATTTTATATTACTATTTATTTTTGTCTTATTATCTCTATAAAAAAAAAACAATATAAAATATGGACGTGGCTTAACCGTGATCACACAAAACAGGAGGGCACGGAAGAGCACCGAAAGTGGAAGGGCAAACAATCCTTGTCCATCATGAATCAAGATGATCCTTCTAGTACCGGTGTAGGTGTCACGGTCTGCTGCGTTCCAAACTTTGATTATTCACCATCATGGTGTTATATAATTAACTTGCTTGTAATTGCTTATGAGTTACTAGCTCGTTGGAGTAAGACGATATCACGCTAGTGGCCCAATTTGGATTAAGTCATGTTATGAGTCCTAACCGTGCTATCCTTGAATGGAAAATCAACTGTAGATTCCCTATGCCGTTGGATTGATTATTACAGAGAAAACTATGAAAAATTCTTGAGTAAGTAGACTGGACATCTTTGTATTCCGAGAAACAGTTCATGGTAACATTTTTTACGAATTGGTAATTAATGTCACTCTCCGTATGTCCCATTGGGGGGATATAATAATATGGATTATCTTTAATTAATTAAGATTTTGGCGCTTAGTATAATTGGGAAGGATTTATTTTCAAGATGATTTAGGTAATAGAGAAATTTTTCAGTGTGCCGTCACACAAGATGGTACATTACGTATTTCTATATAAATGGTAGGTTATGTATGTTAAAATGTTAATAAATTAAAAATTAAAATTTTCCGCCACTTGTATAAAAACACGTAATGTACCATCCGTGTTCCCGTCATAACTAAAAATTTCTCCAAGCAGTGGACTTCTCCGTGACGTTGATGGAGTGTACAGCAACAGCTTGCATAGCAAAATATTTATTGAATGTTGATTGTTATTTTTTCCAGGTATACAGCTACATACATATATATATATATATTATATGCCACCCTCAATTGCTTTTAGGCATCAAACATATCCCAATTCATAAAAACATTCAGAAAAATGAAGAGCTTCGCAATTTTCTCAAATGGTTCACTTGTCCTTCTAATCATTCTCCTTTCAACAATTTGCTTGGTCACTAAAGCTCAGGAATGTCGTCCAATGCAACCGGGAGAATGACTCTGACTGTTGTGTAGCAGGCAGAATGTGCCCAACGTATACATGTTCACCAACATTGTCCGGGAGCACCAAGGCCTACCTCACTCTTAACAGTTTCGAGAAAGGTGGAGATGGTGGTGGTCCATCAGAATGTGACAACAAATACCACAATGACAACATCCCTGTTGTGGCATTGTCCACTGGCTGGTATAACAATGGAGGAAGATGCCTCCGCAACATTACCATAAGTGCTAATGGGAGGAGTCTGGTGGCAATGGTCGTTGATGAGTGTGACTCTACTTAAGGATGTGATGCTGACCATGGTTATCAACCGCCTTGCCCGAACAACATTGTTGATGCCTCAAAGGCTGTCTGGGATGCCTTGGGCGTGTCCAAGGACAACTGGTGTGGCCTAGATATCACATGCTCCGATACTTAATTTAATTTATAACTTACCTTAGTGCGATCAGTCTAGCTTGTTGCTTTGGTTGTTTTTATTAAGGGTGCAAGTTAGAAATATAGTTAGCAAGTTTGTTAGTATTTGGTTAGAATTGTTAGGCTTACTAGTATAAAAACAAAGTGTGTAATCTTCATTCTTTCAGTTAATATAAATCATAATTCTCTCTCTAAAACTCTTTGTGTTCATCTTTGTTCTCTTCATCTTTCTTGTTGATTTTCTCTTCAAGTCTCAAACATTACAATGTAGTTAACATTGTATCAGAGCCACCAGGCTCATGCCATTGATTCTGTTGGTTCCACTTCCCATTATTTTTCATCTGTTTCTAGCTTAGGTTCTTTCCAAATTTTTATTAGATGTTCGATAAATTTCTGGGTGCTTTCGCGATCGTTCTTTTACTTCTGGCTTGATTTTAATCCGAAGTCCGAGAGAGAGAGGCCTCTCCATCTTCCTCCGCGTAAAACCTGTGATAAAACCCCCAAAACCCAAAACCCCATTAATTTTTCTCTAACAAAGCTTCAATCTTTTGCTTTAAAGAGATCAAAAATCCCATTTTCTGCAAAACCCAACTCTGACCCTGCAACAAAATCGCCAAAACCCACAACAGCAATCGTTTCTGGGAGGTTTTCTGAAGTGGGGTTCGCTGGGTTTCTTCAGGTTCTGATTCACGCCATGGATCTTGGTGGCTCTAAATCATCTGAATCTTCATCGTCTTCGATTTTCAAGAGTTGAATTGTTTCTGGGTTTTTCCTTTGGGTTTGAAGATGAAGCGATGAATTGGAAGCAGTTATCTAGTGCATTCTTGCACATTATATGTTCGACGAAATGTCAAGAGTGCTTTGTTGGTTTCTTGGTGGGAGATTGTGCATTTTTGCTACTATTTTTTTATGGTGCGTTTTTCATTGGTGCTTCGGTCTATTTCTTTCCTCTTGGTGGAGTTCGCAGATCACCTCTTTGAGCTCTATTTTTTGCCACTTTGATCAGTGTTCCTTTCTTTTGGTGTGGAGGAAAGTTCAAAATTTTTGCAGTCCACATGTTTGACAAAACGACAGCTCAAGATTTTTGTGAAGGTTATGTTTCCAATCACTTTCTCTGAATTCTTTGGAGAATTGGAATGATTTCTTACTACAATTACTTTGGGATGTGACTATTAATTGTTTTCATCCAAATTAAGGCATGCAATCATCTCACTTTCGATGATCTTTTCTGAGTTTCATGTTGTTTTTCTAATATTGGGGTTCAGTATCGTCATAATAAGTATTTTGTTAATGGTTTATGGATTTTACTTTCAATTGGGTGATTCTTGGTGTTCTGCTGGTGAAGTTACTCATGGTCCTTGATAATGCAACTCTTGCTATCATAATTTGTTCCAAATGGGACTTAGTTTCAAGATTATATAGTGTAAGTTCTTGAATTTCTGTTGTCTCGTCATTGGGTTTAAATTGTTCAGAAGCTTATCTTAGCCTATAATTTCAGAATCTAACCAGCTTAGTTGTAGCATGTATCTACCAGAAGTCCGGTTGTATGTTTCTTAAAGAGATGAAGTTTGAAGAAGTTGTTGACGGTAAATCCCACGAAGGATAATCCCGTTTTATGAGTAGGTAAATCCCACGAAGGGTAATCCTACATAGATGTTGATTTTCTGTTGTTGAAATTGTGAAGGCCGATGCCATTATTCAAAGAAGTTGTTTTTGGTAAAATCCACAATGGGCAATCCCATGGTGCTATAGTTAAGGCCGATGTCACACTATAGTTTGTTAATTTTCTGTTTTTTTTTTTGTAAATATTAAAGGCTGAAGCCAAGTTGAATGAGATTGTTGACGGTAAATCCCACGAAGGGTAAACCAATAAGTTGTTATACTGGCTTGAGGGTGTGCTACGACTCCTTTATACAAGGCTGCTCTTTGATTGAAACTTATTTGTGAGGCAGAGGAATATTGGATTTTTGGATGTGTGCAGCATAGTTCTTTCCTAAGATCTTGGTCTATACATTGTAGTGAGGCAGTGAATATATTTGGGGAAAAAGGGTATCATATTTGGTGTGGACAATCACTTATGTCTGCAAATGGTTCGGCTATTCGACAAGATGTCGTGAACAAGGCAAAAGCATCGGTTGATAGCAAGTGCATCAGAAAAGGTCATTTCCCTTGACAGGAAAGTGGGGCTTACAGAGAAATTGACAGTAGGCATTTCCAAGGTTAATGAGAAAGTGAAGTATGTTGATCAGAGGCTTAATGTCTCAGATAAAACAAAGGCAGCAATATTTGCAATAGAGAAAATTGAATGATACGGGGTCAACTGTCAAAACAAGCAGGTATGTGACTGCTGGAGCAGCATGGCTTAATGGTGCTTTTGGTAAGGGGGCAAAGGCAGGATAGGTTGCAGGTACAAAAACCAAAGGAAAGTTCCATATGGCTGTCTCAAACTTGCAAGATTGCAGATGGTTCAACTCTGTATTCTGTTTTCTAGTTTCATAACAATGATTGCAGATATGTTCTCCAATCTCAAACTGGGTTTCCCCAATTGAGATTGAGGGGGAGTATTAAGGGTGCATGATGCAGTGCATAAGGAGTTTATTCAACAGGGCTTTTGGTATTTTGGTGTTCGTCCATTCCGTTAATTATTAATTTGAGATTCATGTACCTTAGGTTGTGATTTAATGTTTTGTAGTAATTTTGATGCATCGTAAGTTGTGTTTTAAATTAAGTGGCTAGGTGGAACAATTGTCATTTAATATGCTTCGGTGGCTTAGGGAGTTGTATTTGCATTGATGAAGATGTTTTGGCACACTGGTATATTAGGGAGGGAGTTTGATATGTTAAAGAAAACAATTTGAAACCATTAATATGCTTTGGAATAACAAAGGTTTTGTATTTTAATTACTTAAATATTTGTTAAGTTATTTTGGGCATTGTAAGGGTGTCATGGAAACTTGAAGTCTATTAATTTGTAAACGCTTATAAATATTGTAAGGGTGTCATGGAAACTTAAAGTCTATTAATTTGTAAACGCTTATAAATAGTGTACTAGAAAGCCTTGAATGAATTAAAATATATTTTGCTTTGTGCAATTGAAGTGAGTGATTTCTCCTTCCTTAATCAAGCATTTGACTTAGTTATGTGAGCGAATCCATGATTAGTGACGTGAGCGAGCTTCGTTACCCCTGGTTGAGTGATTCCTAAGTTATCATTCCTCGTCTCCCCAAGAACCCTTGGCTTGTACTGCATCAAGTGGCATCATAGCAGGTTATCCGCTGCGATTGAAGGCTATGGCTGTGATTTACAATATGTTTGAAAAGCACACTGTCGAAGAAACTAGTTTCGTCGATTGGAATTTACCACCAATTTATGATGCGTATGTTGATGATGATGACGACCTCAAAGAGAACTTTTTTGATGGGTGTTCTCTACTAATTTATGGCGAGCAAGATGAAGATTACAAGGCTATGCTTACGGTGGCTAATCACTAGTGTTGCTTGCAACTTGGTGTCAATGCCAATCCTTCTCCAATTTTTTATGAATACTGCTACAGTGACAAAGGAATGAGTTCATCTGTGAAAGAACGGTGCTTGCATCTTCATAAAGAGATAATATTTGACCTTGATACCCATTACATATGTGACTACATTTGGGAATCCTTTATTGCTTTCCACAGTAGGAAAATATACTTGGACCAAAGCATTTTTCCAAGTCATCAATATCAAAAGGAAATCTAGAAGATTGACGAGCATTTTTCAAAAGAAATTGTTGCTATCATGAAATGGTTAAGCGGTGCACAGAACTTGAGAAAGTTTTGGAAAGTAAAATATATTTTAATTCATTCAAGTTAGAAATATAGTTAGCAAGTTTGTTAGTATTTGGTTAGAGTTGTTAGGCTTACTAGTATAAAAATAAAATGTGTAATCTTCATTCTTTCAGTTAATACAAGTCATATTTCTCTCTCTAAAACTCTATGTGTTCATCTTTCTTCTTGATTTTCTCTTCAATTCCCGAACATTACAATATAGTTAACAGTTTTATATTTGTCTATGTATGTGTAATTTGTTCTACAATATGTTATGTATTTTATAGAAGTATGTCAATATAAAGCACTTTTGTCTGTATTAGCATACTAAATCGTCATCCTTGTATTAGTGTAATGTTTCGATTTGTTAGCTTCTATACGTATATCACCCCCACCAAGCAGGTTCGAGGATAAATCTAATATAGTTCTTCGTCTTCTTCCTTTATTCAGATGAGCTGATTGAAGCAGGTTTTTTTTCTGTTAAATTATAATATGTTTGTAATTTCCAGGTTGCATATGTGTTAGATGATCTATGTTGATTCCAACACTAGAAATATCCTTCAGAATCTGATGACGGTGGCTAAACTTGGACCGTTGGAGTCTCCAAACCTGGAGATACAAGATAATAATCCCAATCATGCTTGATATGGAAGTGTTATTGGCACTCCTAAAATCTCATTTTACACTCCTCACAAGTGTATTTTTCTTTCCTAATATAGAAACTTTGGAGTGTAGAATGAGATTTTTGGAATGTTAATAACAATTCCCGCTTGATATTATACTTAACAATATTTGGGATTTCTGATTGACAATGCGAAACCATTTTTCATTTACGGCATAGATTTACTGGGCTCATTAAAAGACAGGGAGGTTATAATGTTGGACCAAGTTCAGACATATTATTTGGTATTCTCTGTATAGCTTCCGCAACTATTTGCAAATTCTGGGTAGGGCTTAATTAATTCCTAAATCAAAATCTGAAGATCGCAGTACATGACGGTCTTGCTCCAAACTGCAGCACACCCCCCGTTGTGTTAAAATTCAACCCTTTCGATATCAACAAAAGAGTAGAAGCTCAATATTAATAGCTAGAGGGTACTTGTTTAGCATCTGTCCAAATAATATCCAACTCCCAACTCCCAACTCCCAAGGCTTAGATTTACATGGTCCGATGCTTAGTTAATATAGTCTGATAAGTCTAGCTTTCTTGTCGTCACATATCTTTGTGTAATGTGTTATATGTTATGTTCTGTATATTATAGAGCATTGCCTTCTGATTGTATGAACATACTAAATATTGTATATTGCCTCCTTTTGTTATTGGAAAAGAAGAAATATCGCATTTTGTCATCAGATCTAATAATTCTATTATGTATGTCACAACTAGAATTTCATGCTTAAACATGAAAAAGCTCAACCAGTCTGTAAACAGAAGAATGAAGCGAAAGAAAAGGGCAATCACATCCGACTACTTTGATAAATTTTGGTTTGAAGATATGCTATAACTTCGTGAGTTGCATTTATGGAGCAGCTGTTTTTCTATTTTCTTCTGTTTGTCAATTTTTAACATGTTAGTAGCTTCGATCCTATTTGCACCTACGTGCGAAATGATCTTGGTTGATTTGACTCTTAAGATGGTTAGTAAATTTTCAACCGGTGAGATGAAAATAAACCTAAAGTGTTGAGAGCATGAGTCTCACATCTGGGAAGAAGGGACTTTGCATTTACCATTTGCCATTGGACTACTAGCCATTTGTCAATTGGTTTCATAGCAGAACCCAAACTTTCTTCATGGTATTAGAGCAGGTTGTCCCCTATATGAAGCCTATGTAGGCATTCATTGTATACCAAGAACACATTCAACCAAACCATTAAACTACATTAACATGGATTGCATGTATGTGTAAAAGGACAATGATACTTACATTTCAAACTCTATAAACTGATGCATAACTGCTGCCACGATTGAAGAAGCAGTTATCATCTTTTGTCGATAAAACTGCTTGGTCCCTCCTCAGATTGCTACGTTCAAAAGTACTTGTCCTATTGAGAGTTAGAATGTTTACGAATCCAAGAGAAGGGAAGAACCTTGCTGTTAGGGTTTCAATACAAGTCGTGAAGAAGGTTGCTTGCTGCAATCATATCTGCTTTTAGGGTTTTTGATGGCTAATCCTGCAAGCAAGTATCACTGTCCTTTTACAAATACATGCAATCATGTTAATGTAGTTTAATGGTTTGGTTGATCGTGTCACTGCAAGAAAAATAGGCTAAGAGCACAATTGAGTTGTGCTCTTTTCATTTTCAATGCCACAAATAAATATTGGTGCTTTTTAAGTTTTATTGAACACAAAATTATCTCAAAGGTGCCCTCTAAATAAAAAGGCACATTAGTTTGTGTCCAAAAGGATAAAAGGAAAAGTGTATTGTGCCTATTAGAATTTGAGCATAAAAGTTTGTGTATACTATCATTGAAATTTGCAAGTGACTTCTCGATATCTGCAACTGTAATTTTTTATTAATTTACAAGGACACGAGAAGTATATTTGTGTCCTTTGATTTAGTATATTTAAATAAAAACAATATTTGTGCTCTTTTCTTCTTGGTTTTTAAGAACATAGGCTCAAATTTTACTTTTTTATTATTTTTTGAATAACTTGTGGCCTACCCACTCATCAACCTCTGAACCCGTTCACCGACTCTTATTATTTTTTGAGTAATGTTATTCATATTATATTTTTATACTAAATTTTTATATCATTTTAGATGGTATTTGATGTGGACAGTCACATCATTTGAATTAATCAGATTTTTAAATTTAAGTCATTATTTAATAAACTAATAATTAAGAAAAATCAGTTAATTAAATGATGATTGTGATATACGAAGAGTCTTTCTCCTTCATTTCCTTGGGTTTTGCAAATTTTTCAAATGATGTGGCTGTCCACATCAGATGTCACCCAAAGTGATAAAGAAATGTGGTATGAAAACATAGTATGAATAACATTACTCTTGTTTTTGTATATTTATTTGTTGAGTAATATTATTCATACCATGTTTTTGTATCACATTTTCATACCACCTTAGATGACATTTGATGTGAACAGCCACATCATTTAAATTAATCAGATTTTTAAATTTAGTTCATTATTTAATAAACTAATAATTAAGAAAAACTAGTTAATTAAATGATGATTGTAGTATACGAGAAGTCTTTCTCCCTCCTTTCCTTGAGTTTTGCAAATTTTTCAAATAAAGTGACTGTCCACATCAAATGCTACTTAAGATAATATAGAAATATGTTATAAAAACATGATATAAATAGCATTCTGATAGGAGCATATTTAGGCGACTTACTTAGCTTGTTTTCGTGCATCTATGTTGTTAATTCATAGTTGTTTTAGTAGTTTAAGCTATTTTCGTTTGTTTTTAGGTCCTCATGGCAAAGGGAGCAAGAAAGTGCATTTTGAGGCTATTTGGAGCATTTTTGGACATGGATTTGATAGCTTAATCATGGAGCAAAGAGGATGGACGAAATTGAAGCCTTGTATGCTCTTTGGGACATAAAACAAAGGGCCTAGCCCAATCAAACAATCCTTTGAGCCATGCAAAACCTCTAGCCCAATCAAACAATCCATCAAAGCCATGCAAAACCACCATTCACACACACTTCACACAAACAAAAAATCATTGCCGTGCCTTCCTCCACCATTCCAGCCACATTCTTCCACTTCCCACTTCATCATTGCACCACATTCTCCCTCTTTAATCCACATGCATTCATCATCATTCACCCTAGTTTTAATTCACATGGAAAGAACCATCCATTCCATCAAAAACACCCTTTGCCGTGGCTCCTCTCCCATTTCCAGCTTTTCCCTTTGCATTTCCCTTTCATTTCAGCCACATGTATTCATCATTGCAGCCACATTCTTCCATTCCCACCTCAATCATTCACCCTAGCTTTAATTCACATGCATTCCTTTCATTAATTCAGCCAACACATGCACCCATCACCTAACACAAATCCTTGGCCGTGCCTTTCCATCAATTCCAGCACCTACACACCTTGCCACATGCTTTCCAGCTTTCCACCTTCATCATTAAGTCACATTCACTCCCATTTCTATCCCATTAATCCCTTAGCTGTGCATCACACTTCCATTTTCCATATTTTCCCCCATCTTGGCAGCAACACATCCACTCAATTCCAGCACATCCATTCACTCTTCATGATGGCAGCAACATTATCTCCCTAGCTGTCATTCCACATGCAACTCTTCATCATTGTAGCCACAATCCCTTTCTCCCATCCATTCTCTCCCTATAAAAACATTCATTCCCATAGACACATGGATTCATTCCACACCTCCATTCATACACAACACAATACAAACACATCCTGAAATCTTGTGTCGTGCACTTCCACTTCCATTTCCTGCATCTTCTCTTCCATTTCCATCACTTCCCAACCCTCCAAAACACTATCCAACCATTCCTCCATACAAACACCAATCCAAAACACTATCCTTAGACCTTGTGCCGCAACAAAGAGGAGGAGAAGGGCCTAAACGTTCATACAATTCAAGTTTGAGTTGTTGGAATTTTTAGGTGTTTTCTTTTCCTTGATTTCAATGATTAAATTTACGTATCTTTGTTGTGTACGTATGAGGAACTAAACCCCCCATAGCTAGGGGGTGATTCGAAACCATGTTTACGCTTGCAATATGAAATGATTACCTTTGGTTGGAATTTCATGAGTTGTGGATTCAATTTGTTTAACTGTTTAATTGATAACCTATTTATGTATGTTTATTGAGAGTGCACGCTTAATTTTCATGCATGAATATGACGCTAGAATATAAGTGAGTTTCACCTAATAGTTATGAACTTATATTCACAAGTAGTGGAGGTTGCTTATAAACAATCGCGTTAAGTAAATTCTTGGCATAAGTTTCATGCAATTCATAGTAACGAATGCCTCGTCAACACTTATAGTTTTCATGATGCTTAATGATTCTTGCTTGTATCTCTATTATGCAATTCATGTAGGGAACTTGTGGGGAATGCTTTGGGTTGTCGTATGCAATCATCCAATTCATTAACTTAAGGAAAACTTGACGGTTAATTTAAGCGGACCTAATTAACCCGGGGTGTTGAGTTTGATAATTCATCGAAAGACCAACCGAAAATCATCTTGTATGCAAGTGTAACATGTGTGGAGAAGAACCTTCTAGCTAGCATTCATCCATATTTTCATCACATTCATATTTACATTTTTCCCTTGATTACAATCTGTTTAATTTCGTCAAAACCTCATCCCCCCCCCCCCATATTTTGTTTAGTCTTAATCTATCTTATTTTGTGTTTTTAAGTCTTTGGAGTCTTGTGGACTTATTTTGAGTTTTCGTTAAGTGAATTAAGTGTTTAAAGATTAGTTTTATTTATTTGAGTCAAGTGTTTAGCACCCCTAGTTAATCTCCGGTTAGAACGATCCCTACTTACATCATTACTACAATTATCACAAATAGGGTTTAATTTATGTGTCACATTCGTTTCGCATCACATTCCTCTTATTTGTTATCTCTTCTTCTTTTTCTCTCATTAACCAACCATCTTCTCTCATTAACCCAAGTTGCCCAACCTCTCTCTCGTATTAAACCCACGATCATCCTTCTGTTCATTTCTCACCGAATCCCTCTCTCTCTCTCTCCCTCTTTCGCACTCATTTCTGACCTTCTTTTTCTTTTGAAAAAGGCCCAAGCTTCACCAACAAGCCTCACCTTCTTAGATGCCCACAATCGACTCTCCCTCTCTCGAAATCGACTGTCTACCCTTTTAGATGTCAATCCCTCTCTCCTCTGTTGAGTCCACGAGTCCGAAGAAATGGGAACTTTCACGAAGCGCGTACGTTCGTTCCTTCAACGGAAACAATGGTGAGGTTATTCTGTGAAACATTTTATGTTTGGGGTAAAGCTTCTGATAATTCAGGTTGTGTTATTGTTATTACTTGCTTATCACAGTGGAGAAAATTGGATTTTATTTTGTATTTTAGGTATACTAAAATTGATAGATTTGATTTGAACAGTGTATGAACTTATGCACTCAGATGATTTTTTTTTTTTTTTCCATATTGATTTATAAGAGGTTATGCGATGCTTGGAATTTATGTCCTCTCTATATTGTGGTTTTACTGATTTTAATTTGATTAATTATGGGTCTAGCTATTTTTTTATTTCAGAGGTTTGATGTTGCAAGGATGTTGAGAGCTCAGATTTGTGTGGGTGTTCTTTCCAGGGTATGACACCGAAGCTTGTATGTGTATAATGCTAGCAGAAAAAGTGGCATTGGAGCTTGTCCAGAGAAATATGTTGGCGCCAATATTGGATGATATTCATGTGGAGATTGAGATAGGAGGACCTCAATTTTGGTAGATTTTAGATGCTGTTATCTTGTAAAACGTTAGACAACTTCAGTCACTTAATATTACCTAGTCAAACTCCTATTTTTCTCTCCAGATCTTGTCTCTAATCTTAATGCCTCACCCAATTCGTGAATTTGAGTTAAGTTTTTCCTTTTTTCTCCAATTTTCTTCTCAACAGATGCAATTTAAGGTTTATTAACTATAGATTGAAATAATTAGTATGTGAGTGGGCACGAACCCGGATGTAATTTGTGTGGAAAAACAATTTCAATTTTTTTTTAAAATAAATGGGGTATTGGGCATGATTACAAATAGTGCCTAATCAATTAAGAAGGGTTGTCAAACCTGTCAAAATGAAAGCACAAATAAGGCTCTATTGTGCCTTGCCTTAATAACACAAACAGCTATCTTGTGCCCTTTAACCAAAGGACACGCACATAGAGAGTACACATAGAATTATAGTTGCTGCATTATTGCTATTGGTTTATGGGCACATATGTTGGTGTTTTTTGGCCTCAAATGGCACAAATAATTTATCGTGTGCAGTGCCCATATTTTTTGTAGTGTGTTCTTAGTAGACAATGAATGCCTACATGTGGTATCAAAGCTGGAAAGAACAATATAACTGACCTTAGACTCGTAAGGTCGTTTTCATATGGTTTGGTTGATCATATTCTTAGTACACAAGTATCACAGTCCTTAGACTCCTAAAGCCGTTTTCATATGGCTATAAAATACTAAAATGCTTGTCATTTGCAATTGCAAACTTCTGATTTGGATAGAACAATGAATTACTAAAATGCTTGTCATTTGCAATTGCTTATAATTGTATATGTAATGCAAATTTGTTGACACTATGAACACATTTCGTTGTGGTGTAATCTTTCTCTTTGATGGTGACTTGAGTTCATTTCGAATTAAAAAAATGTGACATCCCGTCCTTAAATTATCGAAAACGTACATGTGAAATGACTGTTTTGCCCCTAGTTCGTTTATGTTAAGTTATTGGTTGTTTTGTGAGTGTGTAGGCACGATCTGGACCACACACTCACACCCTCACTCTCCCTATTCCCCTGTCCCTTTCCCTGTCTCTCTCTCTCCCGTGTTTCCTTTGCCTTTCCCTTTCTTCTTCCTCTTCCTTTGAACTGGTACGGACACACACACATCTACACTAATTCACCACATATCGAAGAATCTAAGCTCACAGTCGAGATCGTGAGGTCGAGGGGAGCACGATCATACCATTTTCAGGTATGAAATCCATTGTTTTCACGTTGATTCTACAATGGCCGATTCGTGTACTGTTCATGCAAGGTTAATCTAGCTAGTTTTTGGGATTTTGAAGCTTGTAGTTGTGTTGGTGAGGTTCCAAGGAATCTTGGAGTGCTTCGTTGGACGATTTTGGACGTCGGGATTGCCCTGTTCAAACTTGGCCGGTTTTGGAGGTTAGTGACAGGTATGATTTAGAAGTTTTTAGGCCTTAAAACTTGTTTGGACGTGTTCTACTCGTTATAAGGTTTAATTTGGTGCAAGAAACGTGAAAAACGGTGGAAAAACGAATGAGAAAACACGATTTGCAGGTTTTCCGGCGACGGCGCCGGAGTCTCGCCGGAGAAGGTGACAGAATATTCCGTCAGAATTCTGACGGAATATTCCTGACGCCGTTAACGAAATCTGTCAAAACTGACGGAATATTCCTAACTGCGTCAGTTGACGCCGTCCGTGTGCACCGCACGTGCCTGCGCGTGGCCGGCGCGTGTGGCCGTGCCTTGGCCGGGGCGTGGCGGCGCGTGCGGCGGAGAAATTTTTTTATAAAAATATGGTTGTGATCCTGAGGTTGTGTAAAGCATGTTGGTATATTCATTTTTCCTTTTTGAGCAATGTATGAGAAGTTATTACGAAAGTTAGGTTATGTGCTTTAAAATTAATGTTTTTATAGTTGTTTCGCATATAGGTGGTACGTATCCCGAGGACGAGCGTGCTCACTCGAGGCAGGGGGGCTACGACCCTTCCACATACCAGTGAGTAGGCTTTTGGTTTTCCGTATATACCTATATACTATTAATTTCCCAGAAATTGATATAAACGTTATTCGTTATATGCCATTCCTTTTACGTTATTGGCCGATATGCATGATTAGTGGCATAAAAGTTGATTTATATATTCATTCATATGTTATATATATATATATATATATATATATATGTTGGTGCTGTGAAGGCATAGGTAAGTGCCAAGTAAGTGTTATTTAACGATTGCATTAAATAGTGGTTAGAGATGCTTAGAGAGCTCATAACCTGCACCCCCGGTGTTAGTGCTCCCGCCTAGCGTAGGGCACAGTCCTTCACGTGTTGTTCACCTCCCGCACCACACGCTCAGCTTGAATTCAAGTTAGGTGCACAGTCTTGTCGTACAGACCATTATAAATGGTTCCGACTCGTAGGTGACCCGCGATTATTCGCACAGCCTTGACGTGATCGAAGCACTAGAGCGTATATATATGTTACACCTAGGCCTGTCGTACATACCACTATAGGTGGTTCCGACTCGTGGGCAGGTTTAGTGATTGAGATTGAGATTTGAGCTCTAGATTCAGCCGTATAGGTCATTTTAAGTGACTCCGGCTGCCAGTGATATGTTATTGATACGATTTATACCTGAGCACTTGCATATCATTATGAGGCTTTGACATGGCATACCTTTGAGCATGATTGGCATACCTTTGAGCATGATTGGCATACCCTTGAGCATGATTGGTATATTTATACATACGTATATATGTTTATTTTCTGAGAAGTATACAGGTTTTACGGCGAGGGGTTAGAATGTATTTTACTAAATGGTTTTCAAAGAGCTTTGTTTTTGCCCACTCACGCTTTTGTTTTGCGCCCCTCCAGGTTTTAGTTGCTTAGCAAGTTCGGTGGTTTTCCCAGAGGGCGTCTCGGCATTTCTGACAGACACTCACCGATGTAGGGTCACCTTCGGGTGCACTATTGTTGTAACATTTTCTTTGGACTGCTGTAGGCTTTATGCTCTGAATTCAGTGTCTCACTTACGCTAGCACTTATCTTATCACAATATGTATGCTAGTTTTTAAATTATTTGTACTTTTATATTACTTCTATTAGCTTCCGCACTGTGCACATGGCTACGTCACTTCCACGTGACGGCCAGCATGCCCTGATCTCGGTCGGGGTGTGTCAAAAAAAATATGAAGTAATCGTTAGAGTACATGTAGAAATATAGAGAATAAACTGAAGGATAACTTTGAGGTATGACTTGAATCGTTTCCTTAAAGTGTTATTTGCCCCCAATCGAATGAGTTTGCTAAAGAGTTCTTGGCAAATCACTTCTAGGATACAACAAAGTATGGAATATTCAATTAGCAAAACCCAATTATATTCCCTTGGAAATAACTAGAAAGAAACCTCAACAGTAATTCATTTGGTTTATCAGATTTCATTTGCTGTCATATTACAAATATATTATTTGTTTAATCACTTAGGCAGTTTAGTAAAATTTTATTTTTACAAAATTGATTCAATGTTGATCAATCTTTAGAATAATATGTAAAATTTTATTGGCTATAAATTAATGTATAGTGAGTCATGAAACTTGCAGTATGTGTAATCCTTCTAGTCATGGTGTTTATGCTTGGCTATGCGCAACTTGAGATTCATAAATTATGAATATATAGACAGTTTCTTGCTCAAAAGTGTGACTGGTTCTATAGTTTTTGAGTGACAAAGAATGTTTAGTTTCTTTTCTTTGTCAAAACTCATGAATCTTCAAATCAAATCACGTCTCACAAGTTTTAACATGCTCAATCTCATGAACATTGAGAAGTTGAATAGGAATAATTTTAAGACATGGAAACAACAAAATGGGATGCATCTAGGTATGCTGGAATTCAACATTGCATTTCGTATGGATTAACTCTAAAAGATCAATACTTCTAGTTGAACTGGTCTTTTTTTAACAGGAGTAACTGTTTTCCCCTAAAACAGTCAACACAGTTTTCAAAATCATTGAAATTTAGACTTGGTAACACCCGTATTTTCACCAATCTCACCATTCTTTCCATTGAGATTTCCCACAATCGTCTATGCCCTAATTCCCACACTAGGTTGGCCAAGAGAAACAATGCAAAGTTCATTGAAGATTCTGGATCTCTATACTCCCATTCAAGAAATAGTTGTGTTTTTGAACAAATGGAAGACATGAAGCCTATACGGAACAAATGGGTTTACAAAACCAAACGAGACTCTAGTGGAAAATATTGAGAGACATGAAGCCAAATTAGTGGCCAAAGGTTTCACATAGAATTAGGGTTTGGCTTCCACAAAAACTTTTTCTCCAGTATCAATCAAGGACTCTTTCAGAATCATCATTGCACTTGTAGCTCATTTTAATCTTGAATTGCATCAAGTGGAGGGCAAAACTGCCTTTTTAAAAGGCAGTCTTGATGAAACCATTTACATGAAACAACCACAAGGATTCACTGAAAGGGGTAAGAAAAGTTTTGTATGTAAACTCAACAAGTTTATATATGGACTTAAGTAGGCTTCTAGACAGTGGTACAAGACATTTGATCAAATAATGACTTCATTTGGCTTCATTGAGAATAAAATTGATAACTGCATCTATTTGAAGATGGTAAAATCAGGTCTCATTTTCAAGGTACTATATGTTGATGACATACTTTTTGCAAGTTCAAATGTCCAATTATTGAATGAAACCAAAGCATGTTGCCCAACAATTTTGACATGAAGGATTTGGGTGAAGTAAACTTTGTCTTAGGCATGGAAATTGTAAGGAATAGATCAAGAGGAGCCATTGGTTTGCCCTAGATTAGACATGGCTTTTGCATTGAGTGTCATTAAGAGATTTCAATCGAATCCTGGTGGGGCATATTGGAATGCAGGAAAGAATGTTCTAAGGTACCTAAAGAAGATCAGAAGCATCGAGGCTAATGCACATCAGATATCTGAAAGTTCAAGACAAAGTTAAATAGAAGGTGTTCGGGCTAGATTGAACCTTGCATAACTCCCCTTGTCTTACCTGTCGGGCAAAGTTGCTTGATTTTCTACAATATACGTTTGTCATTAGTTTGAATGGTGCCTTTGTGGGCCTTTGTTAGGCCTTGAGGCTCACAATCAAAACTAATATAAGTCTGAGCATGCCACTATTCTCTTTATTGAACATATTGTGTTCTTGGTTATTAAATTAATTGTTTACTTGCGCCACAAATCACTTAAACTCTTTAGTTCATAAGGATTGTTCACAGATGGGTTAAGTCTATACTAAATTCTTTTCTTGCCTTTTGATCAAGGACTTTTATTTATAATACCATATGTTCGTTTATAAAGGAATTCAAGGTCATTCAGGTTAGTTCCTTAGTTATCGGTTTGAGCTAACAATAAGGAAACAAGAGTGGTTAGTTTGGCAAGATTAATGATGGACAAAACTTGAACGAAAGTAGTTGAAAAAGATATAGATCTAATTAAAGATGCATAAATGACAAATCTACTTTATATAAAGACAAATAAAGGAGACTTGGGCAAGATTACAACCTTGTCAAGCAAGGTTCGTCTTCTTGCAACCACTTCTTCTTATATTTTACAAAGACAATAGTCTTGGAAAATGAAATATAATCAAGGTTTACTAGAGGATTCAATACTACAACAAAGGGAAAGGTAGCAGAGCTGTTGTACTTTTATGCACAAACGGAAGCTAATTCTAACAAAGTACCAATATCAACGTCGTAGCCGAAAGCTAATACAAACAATCTCAAACTAACACAAGAGATTTATGTGGTTCGGCGTAAAGCCTACATCTATGGGCAAAGCATGGCAATGAATTTTCACTAAACAAACGGAGATTACAAAAGAGTTTTTAAACTCTCACAACCCAAATTCCACAAATTACAACCCCTAAACCAAACAAGTAGAGAACCAAAACTAATACAAATCCTAAACCAACTGAGTAGAGAACCCAAAACTAATGGAGAAGATTATCCCAAATTGCTCTCTAACTCACAAACTCACAAATTGACTCTCACCAAATTGCCACACGAATAAGCCACACAAAATACACTAAGCCTAATGTCCTATTTATAGTGCATAGGACTTAGGTTACAATAAGAATCCTAATAGGCAGTAAATCCAAATCCTAATCAAATAGCTATTTAACAAAATCTCTCCACCAAGGAAACGAACTAAGAAGTCAAAATCCAAACCCAAATAGGACACCGAAACCAAATAGGTAACACAAACCTAAGTTTTTGCATCATCCTAATTTTGAGCCATAAAACCCAACAATCTCCACCTAGGCGAGAAATTAGCAAACTTCCAAATCAAATACAAACTTCAAATTTGGGATACCAAAATACAAACGCAAACGTGCACCAAATTCTTTCGAAACTGATCTCCACCTATACTCAAAAAATTTAAAAGTCTTCAAACTTGAAATTTCCTCCAATGCCTTCTCCAACAAATTCTATTACGGAAACTAACAAATACAAAACAAAATCCAAGCAAAAGCTTGAACATATGAACAAAAAGTGCGAATTGTAGTCCACCCAAAGAGCTTGCGTACCAACACTAGCAAAAGACTTATCAAACGGCTTATTTTTGCCCTTGAGTTTAGGACAATCTACTTTCCAATAACCCTCCTTATAATAGTAGCTACAAGTGTTCTTTCCAAGTTTGTCCATTCCTTATTCCTTCCTTGAACTACCAAAGCTCGATCTTGTGTGTCAAGCACTTTATTCTTTAGCTTTTTAGAAGCGGCTTTAACATCTTCCAAACTAAGACTTTCTCTACCAAATAGCATGGTATCGACAAAGTGTTCATATGAAGGAGATAAAGAACACAATGAAGTTATCGCATAATCCTCATCACTAAATTGGTTGTCCACACTTTTCAAATCCATCGTAAGTTTATTGAATTCATCAACATGCTTATGAATTGACGTACCTTCATCCATACGAAGAGTATGAAAAATTTTCTTCAAATACTACCATTTAGCAAGGGATTTGGCCATACACAAGCTCTCTAATTTGAGCCACAACTCCAGTGCAGATTTGACATTACCAACTTCATGCAAGACTTCATTAGATAAAGTCAGCAGGATTGCTTCAAGTGCCTACTCCATAACGTCTTCTTTTTCCTCATCAGTCCATGAGTTTGGCAAAGCCTTCACACCTTTTAGCATTTTCAAAATCCCTTGTTGAACTAACAAAGCATGCATCTTCAATTGCCAAATGGCAATTGCCGTCGAACTTTTCATTGTTGTCGAATTTTTATGCGCAAACGGAAGCGAATTCTAACAAAGTACCAATATCAACGTCGTAGGTGAAAGCTAAAACAAACAATCTCAAACTAACACAAGAAATTTATATGATTTGGTGTAAAGCCTACGTCCACAGGTGAAGCACGGCGATGAATTTCACTAAACAAACGCAAATTATAAAAGAGTGTTTAAACTCTCACAACTCAAATCCCACAAATTACAAACCCTAAACCAAATGAGTAGAGAACACAAAACTAACGAAGCAGATTCTCCCAAATTGCTCTTTAACTCACAAACTCACAAATTGACTCCCACCAAATTGCCACACGAATGAGCCACACAAAATACGCTAACCCTAAGGTTCTATTTATAGTGCATAGGACTTAGGTTACAATAAGAATCCTAATAGGAAGTAAATCCAAATCCTAATCAAATAGGTAATTAACAAAATCTCTCCACCAAGGAAACTAACTAAGAAGTCAAAATCCAAACCCAAATAGGACACCAAAACCAACTAGGTAACACAAACCTAATTTTTTGCATCATCCTAATTTTGAGCCGTAAAACCCAACAAGAGCTTCTAAAAACTGACAAAAGAAAGCTTTCTATGGTGGATCTGCAATTGAAAAAGGGAAGGGGTGAACAAACTAGGTTTTGTTGTTGAGTTCTGATTTGAGTGTGTTGAAAGAGTTCTCTGCTTGCATCCCTTGCTACTTTTATAGCCTTCATTAGCCTCAGTGTCCAAGTTTTCCCTTTTGGTGGTGGCTTATAGAGCACGGTGAGTCATCACCTGCTTTTGTTATTTACCTACTTATTTCATAGAAAAGTACTTTTGCTGAGGGTGAGCTTCCATCCATACCTTGTCACTTTCATCATAGGCTTGTTGCCTATTTAGTTGCCAAGAATGATATTTAAATCCTTCCTAGGCTACCGGCTCTTCCAGCCCAATCACAAAAAGACCTTTGCATGCCTGGACTCTATTGCATTGAGCCCAATATTAAATATCCACCAAACAGAAGGTCATTGAAATAGAACATCTTGGTACTTTCAATATGATAGCAGACCCTTTGACAAAAGCCCTACATGTTATAGCCTTCCAAAGACATGTCACAAGCAAGGGTTTGATACCATGCCTTGATCACGTTTGAATGTGGGAGTGAGGTATGATATCCTTACTCATATTAATGATTCATATTTATGCTTTGGTGTAGCTTCAAACATCATTACAGATTTGTACATTATGCATTTTTTTGTTTTTTCATGAAAGGTTTGGTAATGCAGAAGCAGTAAAGGATATAGAAATGTATTAAAGGAGATCAAATGTGGGAGCAATGCTGGTAGCCTAGTACCATTAAAGCTCTCTAATGAAGTTCCCTAGTTTACAATGCCAGCAATTGTCTTGGTCAGTTTGTAATTTTGAAGTGCTTATACAACATTTCAAGTATAATGTTTTCTTGAGTTTAACTATTAAGTTTGTGGTTAATTGTAAGAGTCATTATGATTAACATAAGTCAGTGATCATCTTGTTTATCTTAACATATGTTTCATATATGGTTTAATTATACTCATGAGTTGTTGAGTTCTATTATTTCCTTCATTTTTGTAATTTACCATGATCAAATTACTACAAGTTCAATATTAGTATAAGTTCATTTTTTTTTTCTACAATATACCCAAAACTATGGTTTATTATAAATCGCAAAAAAATAAAAAAATAAAAAAAATTATAGCTTGACGGCCGCACGTGCTCCATGTTATCTGAATTTGTGTTGTCCACTTATTTGCCTTTAAAAATCACCACATGCACATGATGGGGCATTTGGGAGTAGGCCTGGCAAATGGGTCGTGTCTATCGTGTTCGTGTCGTTTTCGTGTAACACCTGTTATCTTAACGGGTCGTGTCGTGTCACACTCGTTATCTTAACGGGTCCTTAACAGGTCGTGTCACTTTACCCAACGGGTAAAGTGACCCGACCCGTTATGACCCATTATGACCCGTTAAGAAAAATATATATTTTTTTAAAATTTGCACATACCACACATTGCCACATAAATATAACTTCAAAACATTAAAACATTTCTCGTTCAAGTACTATATCTACACTCGAAAATAAAAGCCTAATAAAAAAAATAATACATACACTACTAATATATTACAAATATTAAATGTGCAAGGATAAAGAGTTTTTGTTTTTAAGATTGTAAGTCTTTCTCAAAAGTTTACACCTGCATTTACAAAATCTTCAATTTACATCGATCATCATGAAATTGTATTCAATTTACACCTACATCTATATAATTATTATAGTTTTTACTTTTTAGGGATATAAAATTATTAAATTAATGTATATAATTATTAATATTATAGTTGATTCATACTTTTATTAAGTATATAAATTATAACATAAGATTTTGTGATATCCACATCCACTAGTGTATATATTTTAAATTGAAGATCAAATTCATTCTTTGTATTCATATAGGGTCAAGGAGTGTAGCTGTAAAAATTCATCAAAATCAGAGTTAAAATAACCGTTAAATCTTGATTTTTCGTTTATAACCGTCGAAAAGCTTTGTCCCGTTACTTGATCTCTGAATGTTTTTTTTTTTGTGATTTTTTGCTGATGTGATCTCCAAGCATATACAAACAATTTTGACGGTTTGGATCGTTGAAATTAGTTTTGGAGAATTCGTAAAACGATAGATTGACTAACACTTAGAGTTTATTTATACTTTTATTAAGTATAACATAAGATTTTGTGGTATCCACTTGTGTAAATATTTTAAATTGAAGATCGAATTCATTCATTGTATTCATATAGGGTCAAGGAGTGTAGTTATAAAAAATCATCAAAATCGGAGTTAAAATAACCGTTAAATCGTAATTTTTCGTTTATAACCGTTGAAAAGCTTTGTCCCGTTACTTGATCTCTGAATGTTTTTTTTTTGTGATTTTTTGCTGATGTGATCTCCAAGCATATACAAACAATTTTGACGGTTTGGATCGTTGAAATTAGTTTTGGAGAATTCGTAAAACGATAGATTGACTAACACTTAGAGTTTATTTATACTTTATTAAGTATAACATAAGATTTTGTGGTATCCACTTGTGTAAATATTTTAAATTGAAGATCGAATTCATTCATTGTATTCATATAGGGTCAAGGAGTGTAGTTATAAAAAATCATCAAAATCGGAGTTAAAATAACCGTTAAATTGTGATTTTTCGTTTATAACCGTTGAAAAGCATTGTCCCGTTACTTGATCTCTTAATGTTTTTTTTTTGTGATTTTTTGCTGATGTGATCTCCAAGCATATACAAACAATTTTGACGATTTGGATCGTTGAAATTAGTTTTGGAGAATTCGTAAAATGATAGATTGACTAACACTTAGAGTTTATTTATACTTTTATTAAGTATAACATAAGATTTTGTGGTATCCACTTGTGTAAATATTTTAAATTGAAGATCGAATTCATTCATTGTATTCATATAGGGTCAAGGAGTGTAATTATAAAAAATCATCAAAATCGGAGTTAAAATAACCGTTAAATCGTGATTTTTCGTTTATAACCGTTGAAAAGCTTTGTCCCGTTACTTGATCTCTGAATGTTTTTTTTTTTGTGATTTTTTGCTGATGTGATCTCCAAGCATATACAAACAATTTTGACGGTTTGGATCGTTGAAATTAGTTTTGGAGAATTCGTAAAATGATAGATTGACTAACACTTAGAGTTTATTTATACTTTCATTAAGTATAACATAAGATTTTGTGGTATTCACTTGTGTAAATATTTTAAATTGAAGATCGAATTCATTCATTGTATTCATATAGGGTCAAGGAGTGTAGTTATAAAAAATCATCAAAATCGGAGTTAAAATAACCGTTAAATCGTGATTTTTCGTTTATAACCGTTGAAAAATTTTGTCCCGTTACTTGATCTCTGAATGTTTTTTTTTTTGTAATTTTTTGCTGATGTGATCTCCAAGCATATACAAACAATTTTGACGGTTTGGATCGTTGAAATTAGTTTTGGAGAATTCGTATGCCATCAATCAAGTTCCCTGTGTGTGTGTGTGTGTGTGTATATATTTATTAAGTAGATTTAAATCTATTTATTTTGTACGTATAAATTATAATTGACTGGTACACGGAATAGTATATACATCATGTATCACGTGTGTCATTATAAAAATAGTGAGATATGTCATGACAGTCATGTGTGTGATAAAAAGTTAATAACTTAAAAAAAAAAAAAAAATTTCTCACCACTTCTATTAATTTTCATTTTTCCCTCTCTTTTTTGTTTCCTTTTCAACTTTTTCTTATCATTTTCACTTTTCCCTCCAACATATTTCCCTAATTCCCTCATTTTTTTTGTTTCATTTTCAACTTTCTTAACATTTTCATTTTCCCTTCATTTTTTTTTTCAAAAAGGGCGGCAAGTTGGCAACGGCAAAAAATTGATTATTGAAATTTGAATGGAAATAAATCACATCAAATTTCAATGGATGCAAAATCATGCAATGCATCATGCATATTAAATTATTAATTAATAATTATTATAGTTTTTATAAAATTTAATATATATACATATAATTATTATAGATAGACTTAATATTTTGGGGGTATAATTATTATAGTATATATAATTATTATAATTATTATAAATTTTATAGTTAATTTAATATATATATATATATATTTATTATAATTTTTAGGGGTATAAAATTGTAAAATTAATGTATACAATTATTATAGTATTTTTTTAGGGTTATAAAATTATAAAAATAATATTCTGCTTATCGTGTATCGTGTTACCCACGTGTATACCCGAACCAACCCGTTATCTTAACAGGTGCTTATCGGGTTACCCGATAACGACCCGATTCGTTATCGTGTCGACCCAAACACCTGTTAATTGCGTGTCGTGTCGTGTCGGGTTATCGGGTCGTGTCAGAAATTGCCAGGCCTATTTGGGAGTATGAATCCCACAACAAGGGAAAGAAGGGACGGTACATGTAGGGGTGGGCAAACAGGTATAGGAACCGCAGGTCGGCGCGGGTAATTACGGTTCGAGGCAGGTACAGGCCGATTCCTAATTTTTAAAAAGAGAAACGGGGTGGGACGGGGAGGGGCGGGCCTTTGAAATTTTAGGTTTGGGCCGGTTCCTAAAGTGTAGAAAAACGGGTACCCAGACCGGCCAGTTTGTAATTGTAATGGACGGATGAGATTGAATGATAAACTATCATCCAATCTCAACCGTTGGTTTCTACCCTAATCATCCTTCCTCCCAAGTCCACTCCACGTTGTCCATCCTCGACTCCAACTCTCAGTCATCTTCTCCTCTGTCGTCGCAACCAACACGACGGCACCACCCATCCTCCCCTCCACGGTTCCACCCACACGATGGCACCACCCATCCTCCTCTCCTAGGTCTCCTCGAACTCAACTGTCACTGGAGTCCCTCCCCAAACCCAACCAGCCATGTCGAAGCTCATCGGTGTCCTCGCCTTCCTAACCCTAACCCTCCAATTTTTGGCCCACTCATTGCCAGTAAACTCCTTGTTCTTCAAGTCCCTCCAGTTTTGAGGCTTCGAGCTGGATTCAAGCTCGCAGATGATCCCAAGATCTCCTCGGAGCGATACGGCCTCTATGGATACGAGAAAGTTTGTGTTTTTGTACTTCTGATTGTTTGTGTTGTTCTCTCTCCCAAGATCTCCTTTCTCAGTTTTGATCTTCTGATTGTGTTTTTGTGATTTGGGAGAAAGTTGTGGAATTTGAGAACTTCTGCTTGGTCGATTGAAATGGAAGATCAATTTACTCAGGCCGAGGACTCTAACAATGTTTGTTTGCGAGCTTTAGCATGTCGTTGGGCTCGATTGATGCGACGACGTTTAAGCTCATGTTGCTGCTATTGGAGACACCATTGAAGTAGAGCTATTGGTTGAGCTGGAGGTCGGAGGGATAAGACCGGCGGCGAGGAAGTTTCAATCTGTGCCAGAATAAAATAAAAAAAAAAGAAAAAAAAAAGTTTCAAACAGGCCAGGTTAGGTCCGATTCCTGTTTTAAAATATGGTATACTCGCTCCAGTCCGGCCCATGCCCAACCCTAGCCACATGTGCTTATAAAGTAATGGACTTACTCCCCATTGCCAAGTGATTTTATTGTCGAACCCCAACCTCCTTCAGAAACAAACTTACAGGTTAAAAATGCTACGTGCCGGTTTCAAATTTCCAATTTTCTAGTTGAAAATTTTTTTATTTTTCTTTTCCAGTTAAAAAAAATTTTGTTAGTTTCTAAGTTAGTTTCCTGTCTTGTGGACTAAAGGTTTGTTTCGGATTTGTTTCCTACATTCTCCTCCAAGAAGAATTAAAGTATTCCTAGTGCATGTGACTTGTGAGAAAGAATTCTGAAATTTAACCCTAAAACTTTTATTTTTAGAAAATGCACATGATTAAACAGGAATTGGAAACTTTGAATACTTAAGTAGTATGTTCCTCCAAAATTATTTTTACGTTGCCGTTATGTTGATGGAGTGTGTATATATAATATACTATATTGAATTTGATAAGTGTTGCGTCCTGGCAAAACCAAGTTGCAAAGAAACTAATTAGTTTTCTTCAGTATCAGAATTTAATTTTGTTAATATTCCGCAAACATCCAAAGATAATATGGTTTGGAAGTTCCTATTTATACCCACCCACAATTTCTTTTATGCATCGAACTAAGCATATCCACCACAAGAGCACAACTAGAGAGATAGAGAGAAACAGAGAAAATGAAGAGTTTCATTTCCAAAGAGTCCATTGTCCTACTAGTAATTCTTCTTTCGGCAATTTGCTTGGTCGCTGAAGCTCAACAATGTCGTCCAAGCGGCAAAATCAGAGGAAGGAAGGCCCCTCCTGGACAATGCAACCAGGAAAATGATTCTGATTGTTGTAAGCCGGGCAAAATGTACCCAACCTACACATGTTCACCGCCATTGTCTGGGAGCACCAAGGCCACCCTCACCCTTAACAGTTTCGAGAAAGGTGGAGATGGTGGCGGTCCATCAGAATGTGACAACCAATACCACAATGACAACACACCAGTTGTGGCACTGTCCACCGGATGGTATAGCAACGGAGATAGGTGCCATAAACAAATCAGAATTAATGGTAACGGACGTAGCGTGTTGGCCATGGTGGTGGATGAATGTGACTCTACTGAGGGATGTGATGCAGATCATGATTACCAGCCTCCTTGTCCTAACAACATTGTTGATGCCTCAAAAGCTGTTTGGAAAGCCCTGGGTGTGCCTGAAGACCAATGGGGTGGCCTAGATATCACTTGGTCCGAAGCTTAGTTACATTAATTAATTTCCGTCTTGCTTGTTGCTTTGCGTGTATGGTCGTTGTGGATTGTGTTCTATAATATGTTACAAGTACTATACTATTTAAGTAGTCAATATATTTAAACTTGTTTTTCTTATACTTTGTCTACTGTAAATTATAAAGTAATATTACATAATCATTTATATATCACTCGACTTCTGTTTTGTTTTAGCTCGTTATCTAGGTCTTATCTCATACCTTCAAGCAGCTGTTCTTTTTGGCTTTTCTTTCTTTCATGTCAAGGCATACTTGCCTTCTCATTACAACAAGTTTAAAAAAAAATGGAGATAGTGAAAGTAAAAGAGTCTTACTTTGGTGAAAAGAGAAACCTTGCAAGAACTTATAAGAAGTTGGGGTACTCCCCATAATGCCAATTGGTTTTATGATGGAACCCCAATTTTTTCATAGTATCAGAGCAGGTTATCTCATATGTGAAGCCAAACGGCCATACGCGCTCCACGACACCCCATTGTGTTGTCCACATGTTAGGCTTGAAAATTCGCCACATGTGAGGGGACATGTTGAAAATAAATCCCATATTGATGGATGGAGGAACCTTGCATGGGCTTATAAGTAAGTTGGGCTACTTCATATATTGTCAATTAGTTTTACGATGAAACCTCAACTTTCTGTATAGTATCAAAGTAGGTTGGTCCATATGTAAAGCCCAATAGCCACACGTGTTCCACGTCAATTCGTGTTGTCCACATGTTAAGCATGAAAGTTCGCCATGGGGAGTGTGTGAGAATGTAATGTTAAAAGAGTTTCACATTGGTGAAAGGAGAAATCTTACGAGGGCTAATAAAAGGTTTGGCCACTCCTCAGATTACCAACTCGGGTGCTACGGTTCATACGACTTATGACCCTAATGAATTTGTTGGTGAAACTACAGCATAACTAATGCCAATGGTGAAGCCTCTGTTGTCGTTGGCGCTAGCACTGTTCATCTTTCTTCTACTCTCTCTTTACCCAATACTTTAATTGTTGTCTCATGGAAATATAAATTGAGGTCTCCTTTTGTCTTGTCTAGGATATTCTCACGAAGGAGATCATTAGTTGTGGTAATAAGAGGAGAGATTTATATTTTGTGGATGATGTCAGTACGGGTCAGGTGAACTTGACCCAAGGGGCAGCTAATAACAAGAGGAGACAAAGTGTAGTTGTGGCATCCTCGTTTGAGTCATCCATCTTTTAGTTCTTTGAAACATTTGCTACCAAATTTATTTGTTGGTTGTTCTGATTCTGATTTCAAGTCTGATATTTTCATTTTAGCCAAGAGTCACCGTGTGTCTTATCCTTTGAGTTCTAATACTGCTCCTTTTGGATTAATAGATTCCGATGTTTGAGGGCCATCCCCGATTTCTACTTTTTCTGCCGTTCAATGGTTTGTAGCTTTTGTGGATGATTGTACACGAATAACTTGGTTTTATGCCCTAAAAGTGAGGTTTTCAGCAAATTATGTTTGACGGTTCATGAAGCCTTGCAAAAACTGGAGCTTCATCCTCTGAACAATCGCAAACCTGAACAAACAACTAAGATTGTAATCTTCATTTCTCTTCGTAAATACGTGAAGTGATCTTGCGTTCCCCTTTTCTCAGAGTGTACTCTTCCCCTTTTTTTTCTAATTTTTGGATTGAATAAATCAAAGAGAGTGGACTGACTAAAACAAGGATTGCAGAAAAAGAAAATGGGAGTGTGACAATCACTACCAGACAATACCAACTCTTACTATAATATTGTTCGGAACCATATTAACAGTCATTATTATGTGAAGAATAGTCCAAACAATTAAACAAGATTTCGTTACTGATAATTACATAAAATTCTCGGTAACCATATAGGACACTATTATAGTCAATGGGTTCAAAGATTTGTTTTAGCTCTAATTAATTAAGATTTTGATGCTTAAAATGATTCCGTTACGTTTATGGAGTCTAATACATAACAGCATAGCAAATCATATGTTGAAGTTTGATTGTTATTTTGGTAATAGGGAATTGCTATATATGCTACCCTCAAACGCTGTTATGCATCAACCATATCCCACACAACAACTCTAGAGAGAGAGAGAGAAACAGAAAGAAAATGAAGTTAGCGATTCTCTCAAAAGGGTCCATTATTCTACTGGTCGTTCTCCTTTCAGCGATTTGCTTGCTCACTGAAGCTCAACAATGTCGTCCAAGCGGCAGAATTAGAGGAAGGAAGGCCCCTCCTGGACATTAATGCAACCAGGAGAATGACTCTGATTGCTTTAAGGCCGGCAAAATGTACACAACCTACACATGTTCACCACCACTGTCCGGCAGCACCAAGGCCTACCTCACTCTTTAACAGTTTCGAGAAAAATGGTGATGGAGGCGGTCCATCAGAATGTGACAACAAGTACCACAATGATAACACACCAGTTGTTGCATTGTCGACTGGATGGTACAACCATGGAGGAAGGTGCCTTCACAACATCACCATTAGCGGTAACAAGCGCAGTGTGGTGGCGATGGTGGTGGATGAGTGCGACTCAACCAAGGGATATCTGACGTCGATCATGACTACCAACCACCGTGTGTTTGGAAAGCATTGGGCGTTGCTCAGAAACAATAGGGTGGCTTAGATATCACATTGTTTGAGACTCCGATGCTTAGTTACTTTTTGTATCTGTCTACCTTGGTTCATTTGTTCTAATCTATTTCTTCTGTTCTGTCTTATATATGTGGTGCACTTGTTTCTGTTTTTCAACCTGTTCCTGTCTGTTTGCTTAGATCGGCAAAGCATAACCAATGTTGGGAAAAAGTGGTTTTCATCTTTTCTCCGTCGGTGGCCAAAATTTTTGAAAACACATGAAAAGGTAGAAAGGTGAATAGAGGGAATGAAAACAACATAGAAGAGGAAGGTCTATCAACGTAACATGTCAAACACGAGAAATTTAATCATCGTTCATCCTGATTGAATCAGAAAAGTAAACTTCAGTTAAGGAAATGAGAAGATCAACGTAGATCAATGTAGACGTTCCTTCACTACATGAAACATAAACACTCTGTTGATCAAGAATGTGTGATCCTAATTTACAAGCACGTATGCCAGTGAAGGAAAGAAACTTCAATCTGAATCTTGTTTTTATGTCGTCAAAGAATAAAAGTTACTATACCTACAGATGAAAGTGAATTGAAATAATCAAAACTATGAATGGGTAAATTGAAATCATGAATGCTCAATTTCAAACTAAATTTTGATTAAACTAAATAAATATAGTACATTCCCAATGTCTATCATGGATAAATGAAGTTAGAATCATCGAAGCCAACAATCATCTGGCTTCTGTTTTCCGTCATCGATGCTTCAAAGAAAAATAAATGTAACTAGCAATGAAACTGAAATTTACACACATGACCATGTAAACGAAATAGTTACCCTCGCATCAAATCAATGCCAACATGACTGTTATGCATATCCAGTGGCTGTGATGCCTGCCATGCGGCCAATGAAGCACTTTGGCTAAGACTTTGATCTGGTTGAATGCTGTTTAGTGCAACTGAATTGTCAACTGTGTTATGTTCCAAGTTTGTGACACCTTCTACGGCTTCCTTTTTCTTGTTCTTTGTCTTCAAACCACCCCATGTGAAGCTACCTAATATCACCTGGAATCATCCACCATGTGTTTCAGTCTCAAATTTAACAAGGGAGACGAAGGAAGAAAAACGGTAACTCCTATAAGACATTTTCTCGTCTACTTATGTCTACTCCTATCGTTCAGACAACCAACATGATGTTTTCTGTGGCAGTAGTAATAGCTAAAAATTATGCTGGCATGTTTCTGTTCTGGTGAAGCCACTACTCTATCTGAAGACCATTTACGGTCATACTAACAATACTTGTAAAGAAAACAGCACTGACCCCATAAAATTCTTTTCCCATTGAAAATATTAACTACCAATTGATAGGGATGAAAAAGATTTACTGAGCAAACACAAGAACCGAAAGCTAAAGCAATGAACAAGTTACTACCTGAACAGGGGTTGCTGCAATAAGCATCCCTCCTACTCCACCACCAATGACACGACCATCAGGACTAGCAAGGGAGACGCTCAGACCGCCACTTCGGTTTCGGGAGCTACCAATTTCAGTGAGCAAGTAAGAACCTGAGAGACATATAATCTCAAACCGTCCCTAAAGAAGTCGCAATCCACAAGAAAAGAAACTGTTTATTATTATCAGTAAAAAAGAAAAAAGAAGTTTCAAAGAAGATAGAACAATCAAACATTTTAACTAAAAAGAAAACAGAAGGATAATATGTAGAGCAACATGCATAAAATGTGTGTCACGCTGTGTATGGTATGCATACAAGCACACAAATGTCCATTTTTTCTGCAACCTATATTTTCTAAGCTGAATTTTACGATGGCTAACATATATAAGAATGCCCTTCGCATTTGCCTCAGATAAACGGCAAGCATCAACCCACCGTTCATGAGATGGCTCCGAAGTCGATGACACTAACTGGGCTCAGTTTTCACTTTTCAGGCATAATCTCATTCCTCATAGCTATAAACATTACTCACTCCAAATATACAAGAACATTTAAACCTTAGTGACTCTAGAACCTTCAGAAAGATCAAAAGTCTTATTACTCATCTACTAGACAGCTCATAACTTTACAAGAATTGGCATATCATAAAGTGTCCATACCTCATATGTGACTGTACCCCCAGAAGTTGAAGGCTGACGAAGTGTCACAGTAGAGACGGCACCATTAGCTGACAAGATGCACACAGCTCTTGGCCCTTGCTGTGAAAACGCCATTATTTTTGTTGCAACGTCCTGCAAGAAAAGATAAAAGGATTCAAGGCCTAAAGGAACTTCTCTCATTTGAGTAATGCAAGAATTCAATTGATAGTAGTAATAAAAAAATAACAATCACACCAGCGAAAATGATGAACCTTAATGTTTATCACTTTTTCCCATCAGATTTAGCATTAATTTCGTACAAGCAATGATCGTCATGGTACTTTGGTAGTTCAGAACTCTTTTGAAACTGCTTGTCATAGGCTACATTGAAGCCAACCACATAAAAATGGCTACTCTGAACCTACCAAACTCAGGCAGACTCGCAAGTATGGCTAATTTGGGTAAATACTACTCCTTTAGAAAATTATTATGTGTAATATCTATCCATCTACACAATTACTTATACGTAATAATCTAGAGGTATTATATCTACATAATTAAGCCGGCACACGACTAATGAATCAGGCCTCATCAAGCTCGGGATTCAGGACCACTCAATTCGGTTGCAGACCTAATCAGAATCCATGACACCACATCTTGCTAACCGTACTCTTAATGGAAAAAGAATTGAAGATTCATGCATATGTGAATAAATATATATGTTTGGTGAGATAATATGGCATACTTCTCCCACTGCAATGCTGATAATATGTGGAGTAAAACCTATCCCAGCCGAACCAGACAGCAATCCGCCTAGCAAAACAATCAACCATTTGCAACATCATTCTCATAACAAAAAGTTCCAATGCAGGGCAAGAAGCATATATTTAAACCATCTATGTAATACGAATCAATTTATTAAAAATGTGGCTGCTTTGCTACATTTATGTTTAAACAGCCGGTATAATTCCACATTTTAATGCCCTTGCGTATGTACCAAATGCATAAAAAATTACCAAAATTCTGTTTCGCCATTAGAATCATCATGTCTGCTATATGTTGCAATAGTTTCGTGACAGTTTACATGAAAGTAGTGGGAACGTCAGTATATTTACTTCTGATACAATCATGCAAGCATTCGAGTTATAGGCAAGGATTTCAGAACGCAACTAATCCCATATAATCATAGATTATGAACTTTTAAAAGCAGATTATGTGACAATGTAAAAAGATGCATTACAATATTTAGGCTACTCTAACTCAACAACGTTTCTGAGGTTTCTTTTCGCTTAAACGAATCAACAACATAAAACAAATAATTTCTTCAACAAGATATGGCAATACAGAAAATAAAATTTACCAAGAGATGCTAATTGTTGCTTCTTCCCAGACCCTGGTGGCCGCCCTCTACCTCGTTTTGGGCTTGATGATACCGTACCAGGATTAGCAGATGCTGCAGGAGACAATGCCAATGAAACAGTCCCATCAGGTCCATATTTTCGAGGCCTTCCTCTTTTCCTTTTCAAAGATTCGCCTGGTGGCGCCACAGTTGGTGCACCCACATTGACACCATGGTATGAAATAGCTGAAGAAGGCTCTACCGGCAATGTTGACTCAATGTTAGTTCCTCCAATATTAGATTGAAATGCCATATTTGGATTAGATAAGGGATGAATGCCTGGCGATCCATGTAATCCAGAGAGTGTTCCAGACCCAGTTATTCCTCTAGACGTAAAGTAAGAGGCTGACCCCGACAATGCCATAGGGTCCCTACGATCCATGCATTTATTTCGGTTATCTTTCAAAGGCAATTTCGAAGCCCCAACTTTGCAACTCAATGCAAAATGCCCCCTCCTGCTCTAGTACTCACTATGCAGTACTAGGACAAGCTCTACAGAAACACAAAATTCAGCAGAATGTGAACCCAATTTGCACATACTAGACAATGTTTCTTCAAGGTATCGAAAATTTGAATGCAGAATACTAATACTGAAATTACTACAAGATATACATTGATTACAAAAAATGCAACATTTTACATCTTTTCAGGATTTGAGCATAACAAAACCATTAAATTGGTATCGAATTTCACAGATGAAGCATCTAAAAACTAGATTTGGAATTAAAAACTATAACAAAAGAGGAGGAAAACCAACTTCCTAGAATTTCATAAACAAAACAAAAGCTATGATATTTATATAAAATTGCAACTAGAATTAGAGCAAAAGTCACAAAACTTAAAGCAACCAAGAAAGCAAGAGAGAAAAGAAAGTTCAGAATTCAAAGGCAAATAATAATTAAGTTTGAGAAAAGACAAAGATGGAAGCTACTTTTACAGCTTACCAAACCAAGGGAAACAACAAAAGGCTTCATGCTTAAGGGAAAGAGCAAGAGAGACTGGAAGGAAACAGGTCCACTGTCACCAACTCATTATAAAGCCTTAGACACCAAGCGTCTTCAAAGGCAACCCCATAACCATATGCATCCAATCCAAAGCTCTAATCTTTCAAACTCCAATAATTCCAAAAACCACTCTTCAGAAACTTATATTTTAAAAAGGCCACAACTTTGAGTCAATGCCAGTGTTTAAGCACAAACCCAGTTTTCCTTTTGGCACCACAAAGTGTGAGAATGCAAAAGAAAAGATAACCCAAGTCAAAAAGACAGAGAGAGAGAGAGAGAGAGAGAGAGAGAGAGAGAGTCAAAGTGGCATTTTTTTCAAAGAGGTTGAGAGGTCAGATTTTGTTGAAGAAGTTTGAATTGTGTAGGGGAGAAAGAGAGAGAGAGAGAGAGATTTTTGAAGGGGCATTAAAGGTCGAACTGTTTTTTGGGAAATGCAGGAAGGAGGTCATTTGGTGAGTGAGAGAGAGAGCGCGGTATTTACTACTGGGTCTAGCACAAGTCCTTATCTGAATGCACTTCTCTAGGATGTAGTTCACTCTCTCTCCTCCTCTCCCTCTTCCTCTGAGAAAAGCTGTTTATCTTTCTCTGTTCAAAAGCACTACTCTCCTGTGTGTGTGGCACAAGTGGAAGTGGGTGATGATCCTTTGCTTTGCTTTTGCTTCCTTTCCCTTGTTGGACTATTCATGGGATAGCGTTTGAGAAGCAAACAAAAACTTGACAGAAAAAGCACTTCTTCTTTGGATAATACCGATTTATTATTTATTATTTTCCTGGGATTTTCTTTAATTTTGGATATGTATGAAAAGGTTGGGTTTGTGAGGAAGTCTATCCAACGCGCAAGTTAGTGTGTGGGGGATAAATGTGACTACGGAATATAGAGATGCTAATCACATTAACATTTTTCTCTCCTTGCATACTTCAACTGGATGGCAAAAATTAAAGGAGGTATACAAGGAGGCGTGTGGTTTTCATTTTTCTTTCATATAATATGAAGTTTTATATAACATTGACCAGAATTTAATGATAAATGACGGCGGCACATAAAAATTTTTATACATGAAAATGTTACACGCAACTTAGTTTTTGAGTAAATTGTGTTTATTTTGGTTTTGTTTTAACCAAAAAAAAGGGTTACGGTTTAAAATTATGTAGAATCGTAATGAATTCATTTGTGAAAAGTAAAAACTGACCTAAATCGAATCAGACCGACCACTAACATATTAGTATAAAAAAAATGATTTTCTACATCTTCGTTTAATCATGCTCATTGTTTTAGTTTAATAACCACAAATAAAGATAGGCGTGACGAAAAATCGTGTTTGAAAATCAATTCCTTATTATTACTTATATGTATTTCTTTACACAAGTAATTTCTTATTGGCTAATAACTAGGTAAGGATGTTGAATCTGATGATTGATGAAATATTGAAGTTGTTGATTTTTGAGTTGTAACTATATTTATTACCAAGAGGCGTATTGATAACCCTTGTTTTCAGTATTTATATTTCAGTTATCAAACAGTTTTCAATTATCAATTAAAAAAATTTAAAACTAAAAATTGAAAACAAAATTGTTATCAAATTGCCTATAAATTTTGAATTTTAATGACATGTACCATGAATTTGGTGTACTAAAAATGAAAATATAGGTAACAAATAATGATAATTTAAGAGAAAATTGTAGCAATGGTTCATCAATTTTAACCTAATTTTAGCAATGGTTCTTCAACTAAAAATTCATGATCATCGGTCCCTTAACTCATCAAAATGTGCATCTATGATTATTTTCACCCACTCTGTTAGAATTCCATGAAAATGACTCATGTTGGAAGGATCATTGCTACAATTGGGTTAAAGTTGAGGGACAATTGCTCCAATTGGATTAAAGTTGAGGGACCATTGCTATAATTTTTTTCATTTGGTTTTCCATGTTTGCCCATTGATACAACCTCATGTTCGTGGCACGTGACATTTTGATGAAAGTTCTAACAGAGTTGACAAAAATGATCATAACTACACGTTTTAATGAATTAAGGGACTACTAGACATGAATTTTTAGTTGAGGCACCATTACTCCAATTGGGTTAAAGTTAAGAGATCATTACTACAATTTCGTCATATTTTAATTGTTGTAATTCCTCTAAAATGCTAAAAATATGAAACTGAAGAAATAATTGAGTTTAGACCTAATCCTCTAGAACAAAAACATTCAACATTAATTTAGTTTGGTTCGGTTTGATTTTCTTAAAAACCTTTGTCAAAATCAAACCGAATAAAAAATTTAATACTGTATAATCGATTTAGTTATGATTTTGACGTGAAACTCATCCAATCTTAAAAGTCTCAACTAGTGCATTATATCATATGCATCACCAATCTTTGGGGCCAGCGCGTGAGACGTATTAAAAGACCAAGTACAAAGGTGACCTCACAGAAAATGGGTTGGGTCCCGGCCGTGTAGAGGGCGAATTTGCATGTGTGAGGCTCATCTCTCTCACCTCACCACTTTCCATGCCCGACGGTGGCCCATGCAACCAAGGAGAAAATATCTACACAGGACTACTGATGGCACAAACCTATACATGTAGGACAGTGCAGGCTGGAGACCCTTCCTGTAAAGTTTATGTACGTTGAAGCCTTGAAGGTTTCTGCATAATATGTGTGTGTGTGTGTGTAGCCTGGAAGGTTTCTGCATAATATGTGTGTGTGTGTGTGTGTGTGTGTGTGTTAAGGCTTCATAAGTTCATATACATTGTCGGTTTATTCACTAATGTTTTAACTTTTGGGTTAGCCGATTAAACTTTCGGATTATGTTTCTTTGTTAGTTTGTAAAATGCTGAGCAAGAAACCAGTTATTACTACGATTTAATGGTATTCATCTTCATTTTGTAAGTAAGAGATCTTTGGTTCAATACTCGCCAAAAACGAATTTGAATTACATTATTGATAGCTTATTGTGAGACTTAACCTACTCCCTCGCTCTCTTAGTGTAGATTAATATCGTTTGTTCAAAAAAAAAATTGCTGAGCAAGAATGCACCTATATATATCTCTATGTACCCATCTCTATATATATGTTTTATGAAAAAATGTAAACTTGATACGCGTTATTGCTTATTTTATGACAACTTAAATTTCAAGATTAGTGATTGTCTAACTTTAACGTGGATATATCCACACTAATTCTCTATGTTGACCATGCGATATAATAAGCCATATCAATAACATTAAGCAACATAAACTAATATCGAACAACAATTAAGGGATTAACAAATTGAGTTAAATATGGGAAATGCACTTTAAGGCCCCGTTTGGTAGGCGGGATAGGTTATTTTCAATCAAATTGAACTTTCAACGCAACTAATGTTTGGTGAGAAAAATTGTAACACGGACGAGATTGACTACAAATCCAAAATAAGGGAAGATATGATGGGTTATGTGATCCAACCACACACATGAGTTATGTAACTCATCTCTGCCAATCTAATTATATTCCTAAGGCCCAATCTCATCCAGCACACTAAACAAAAAATTCAAATCAAGGATTTGATTTTCCATCTGGAAATTAGAATAATGTTGGAAGAGAGATTTGCAATGCTTCATGCGTCCAATAAAATATAGTGAGTGAGATTTTGGAAAGTTGCATATAGAATTTTGGAGGTCTCTTTATTTGGTCTAGAATGGGATCATGTCCAAAAATGGAAGTTGATTGAACTTCATTTTTTAAGAAAAATTCCAATATTTTACCACAATTTTTTATTTGTTTTGGTGCCTCTTCAATTAAGATTTTGGCCAATTATGGAGGGCCAAAGGTTATGGGTGTCGTTTTCAATAATAATCATCACTTTCGAAATTTATAATTTGTTATGTCATTTGATACAATCTAGCTTTTCCCTTTTATCACCAAACACAACACTCTTGAAATCTAATAATGTTAATTTGTGTTACTTAATATTATGGTTTAGTGGTATTCCTCTTCACTTATAATTAAAAGGTCTTAGGTTCGATTCTCGTCGAAGGAAAATTTGAATCATATTATTGCTAGCCCATTGTGAGACCAAGCCCACCCCCTCCCTCTAAGTGTAGATAATATCGTCTATTAAAAATAAATAAATAAATAATGTTAATTTGTATCTTAGTACTATTTGCAAACATAGGTTAAACCAATTAGTTAGATTAATGTGCATGGTTGCTCTTTGGCACTTATATCCGCTTCTTCTTATTATAGATTGGAATAGTTTAAAATATCGTATAGCCAATTAAGAAAGTAGCATTTTTTATTGTATTGTAAGAAACGATAGATTTTAGGGGTGGGTTCGGTTCCGTTTGGTTCAGTTTTTTGCGAAAACCGTAAACCGAACCGAAATTATTGTTCGGTTCGGTTCGGTTTTCTATCGGTTTGTGTTCGGTTCGGTTTGTATTCGGTTCGGTTTCGGCCCGGTTTGGTTTTTTTTTTTTTTTTTTTTTTTGCTTTTTTCCTCAAGTAGCTTAAAAAAAGTATATGAAAACAACTTGCATCCATTTTGTAATAAGTCCTATTTCAACATAATCGTCAAGACTCAAAATAAGCATTCCAAATTTCTAATCTAATCATAGTCTCAACTCAAAGACAATGAAAATAAACATTCAATTCAAAGTTTAATTATAATCAAGTGTTCCAAAGTCCAAAGTTAAATAAACATCAAAGTTTAAATCTTCCAAAAGTCCAAACTTAAAATAAACATCAAAGTTCAAGTATTCCACATCTAAAAGACTAAAATAAACATTCCAAATTTCAACTTTCAAGTGCCCCACAATGAGAGTGATCCACGTACTTTTTCAACGACAATTTGCTTGCTAACGCTTGGGTGGCCTAGGGGGCAACATATCACCTTTTTTTGAACTTCCACTTGCCATTTCTACATAGAAATAATAAAAGAAAAGATACTAATTAAAATGATATTTAAAATAATCTAACAAAATCAAATGCAATAAAGGTTTAAGGGTTTTGTTAAAAAGATTAAAAAATTAAAAATAACCTCACAAATCCTGGAGGCATGAGGGTTCAAACCCATGCCTCCAGCTTGTAAAGTTTCATTAAAACCAACTTGGCAACTGGTTCTGTTTTGTTATGATTGTATGACTAAACTATTTATAAATATTCAAAAAAATTATATATATATATATATCGGTTCGGTTCGGTTCGGTTTCCGAGCCTCAAAAACCGAAACCGAACTGTTCAGATTCGGTTCGGTTCGGTTGGACAATTTCGGTTCGGTTTTTTTGCGGTTCGGTTTTTTTCAGCCTCAGTCCGGTTCGGTTGTCGGTTTTTTTCGGTTTTCGGTTTTTTGAACCCACCCCTAATAGATTTCATTGAAGAGGAAAGAACATTACATCAAAATACTAGCTATCAAAACCCTCAAATAACAAATTAGAAATACAGTTAGGAAGTTCCTCAAACCAAGAGTAAAAACTAACAACAAAGAAAATAACGAGCAAGGTGATGAACAACCCCAATAACTTGGCGGTGGACATGGATAGAAAAATGTCCCTCTCAAACATGAAAGTAGCATTTAAATATCCAACCAAAGAAATGTTCAAGAGTAAAGATTTGGATTGCGAATTGTGAGAAAAAAAAATAAAAAAAATCCTTTTTGAAAGGGATTAGCAAGATTGATCATTTTCCAAAGTAGATTGGTTTTTCGACATGCTACAATTCTTGTAGCTTCTATTAAGCTAGGGATTCGAATGCTCGATAGTTCTTCATTTCAAATTATACCGGTTTTTAAGACTGAAGATATCAACCACTCGGTCATCTCTCACATTTCATACCATAGGGGATATAGAATTAGTTTTATTAATAGGATGGTCCAATTTCAAAAAATTATAAGCCACTTTCCTTGAACATCATCCATTCTTCCAATTGAAAAGAGAGGAGGAATATTTGAGAAGGACAATGACCTTAAGAGGTAAAAAGCAAAGATTATGTTGGTTGGTGGAGATACCCTCAACCTATAGTTGTTGAACAATAACTTGTACATATTTGCTGAATTTAAAAGAAACAAATAGAACAAAAGGAATTATTTGTGTAAGTATTTTAAAGAATTAAAATACTAATATCGACCACACTAATTCCGTGGCCACACTTAATTCTCTATGTTGACAGTGCGATATAATAAACGATATCAATAACAATAAGAAACATAAACTAATATCGACCAACAATTAAAGTATTGACAAATTGAGTTAAATTTGGGAGAGGCCCCTTCCTTTATTGTAGATAATATCTTTTGTTCAAAAAAAAAAAAAAAAAGGCACTCGAAGGACCCGTTTGGTGGGCAAGATGGGATGAGTTATTTCCAATTAAATTGGACTTGTAGCCCAACCAATGTTTGGTGAGAAAAAAAAATTGTAACACGGATGAGATTGGCTACAACTCCAAAATAAGGAAAAATATTATGGGTTATGTATCCCAACCACATGCATAAGTTATGTAACTCATCCCAGCCAATCCAATCATATTCCAAGGTCCAATCTCATCAAGTCTACCAAACATGAAGTTCAAATCAAGAATTTGATTTTCCATCTGGAAATTAGAATAATGTGGGAAGAGAGATTTGCTATGCTTCATGCATCCAATAAAATAGAGTGAGAAATTTTGGAAAGTTGCATATAGAATTTTGGAGGTCTCTTTATTTTGGTCCAGCATGGGATCATGTCCAAAAGTGGAAGTACCTTGATCCCAATTTTAGAAAATTCCAATATTTTACCACAATTTTTTATTTGTTTTGGGGCCTCTCCAATTAAGATTTTGGCCGATCATGGAGGGCCAAAGGTTGTGGGTGTCGTTTTCAATAATAATCATCAATTTCGAAATTTATAATTTGCTAGGTCATTTGATACAATCTAGCTTTCCCCTTTGATCACCAAAACAACACTCTTAAAATCTAATAATGTTAATTTATCTTAGTACCATTTGCAAACATGGGTTAAACCAATTAGTTAGATTAATGTGCATGCTTGCTCTTTGGCACTTATATCTACTTCTTCTTATGGTAGATTGGAGTAGTTTAAAATATCGTTTAGCAAATTAAGAAAATAGCATTTTTTAGTGTACTGTAAGAAACGATAGATTTTATTGAAGAGGAAAGAACATTACATCAAAATACTAGCTATCACAACCCTCAAATAACAAATTGGAAATACAGTTAGGAAGTTCCTCAAACCAAGAGCAAAAACTAACAACATGAAAAGAATAGCGGGCAAGACGATGAACAACACCAATAACTTGGCGGTGGACATGGATAGAAAAATGTCCCTCTCAAACATGAAAGTAGCATCTAAATATCCAACCAAAGAAATGTTCAAGAGTAAAGATTTGGATTGCGAATTGTGAGGAAAAAAAAAAAAATTCCCTTTTGAAAGGGATTAGCAAGATTGATCGTTCTCCAACGTAGATTGGTTTTCCGACATGCTACAATTCTTGTAGCTTCTACTAAGCTAGGGATTCGAATGCTCGATAGTTATTCGTTTCAAACTATACCAGTTTTTAAGACTGAAGATATCAACCACTCGATCTTCTCTCACATTTCATACCATAGGGGATATAGAATTAGTTTTATTAATAGGATGGTCCAATTTCAAAAATTATAAGTCACTTTCCTTGAACATCATCCTTTCTTCCAATTGAAAAGAGATGAGGAATATTTGAGAAGGACAATGATCTTAAGAGGTAAAAAGCAAAGATTATGTTGGTTGGTGGAGATACCCTCAACCTATAGTTGTTGAACAATAACTTGTACATATTTGCTGAATTTAAAAGAAACAAATACAACAAAAGGAATTATTTGTGTAAGTATTTAAAAGAATTAAACAAATGTTGGTTTTGAGCCTTTGACTAGGAAGTTGTACTTGCTAATTATTGGTGACCATATCCTTTTATTTCTTAGCTAGTTTCTATATTTACACAACAACAAGAAGATTACTATCCCAAATGGTCAAATGAAAGAGGAAAATTACCTAATCTTAAAAAAATAAAAATAAAACAAAAGATTTCGAGTTAGCCATAACACAAATCTTTTATATATTTTAAAACAGTATCGAATTTAAATTTTTTTTTAAAATATAAATATTACAAGTGAGATAAAAATTGAGTATGAGTCGATCACAATCAATAGTTTAAAAAGCATCTAAAGGTCATGATTGTTATGGAGAAAATGTCCATCATGAAGTGACCTGAGCAGCTAGTCCGTCGGTGCACAATTTACGTTTCCCAAAATGCCCTTACTAGTAGTTTTTATTTCATGAGAATAAAGCCTGGTTTGATATTGCTGTGCTTTAAAAAAGAATCGCTTCTGCTATGCTGTGAAATAAAAAAGCTGTGAAATAAAACAAGAAAGTGTTTGGTAAACTTTTTTGTAAAAATGCTTTTTTTTTTTTCAAAAAAAAAAGCACTATTATAATGTTTGATAAACTTTTATATAAAACAGATGTGAAAAAAAACTAGTTTTTCAAAACTCGGTTTTGCATCTTTGTGTTTTTGGCTTTTTTTTTTTCACCCAAAACTGTGAAAAAAAACTAAAGCTGAATGTTTACCAAACATAAAAAAGCTCCAAACTTTTTTTGATAGCCACTTTTTTTTCAGAATCACCACAGTACCAAAATAGAGCTAAAACACTTGGATATAAGTTATTAAGTATGAGATTCCTTTCCCAAATATATATATATATATATATATATATATATATATATATATATATTTTTTTTTTTTTTTTTTTTTTTTAAACTGGCGACACCGAGAAAAAGAGAAAATGAACGAGAGACCTCAAGTGCAAATCTTGCATAAAATATTCTGATCCTAAATTCTACTGATCTTGTATGACATGCACTGGATGAATGAAGAATTGGATGCGCGGCCAAGGATTCCAATGAATATCATACACCAATGCACACTAGAAATTCTCTTCAACTATTCATATCGATAAGAAATGTTTTTAGAAGTAGAAGAGGTCAGACCCCAGAACTCTACAAGATGAGGCTGCTCAGTTTCCCAATGTGCCCTAAAATTGTTGGTGTCCTAAACACATACCCTCCAGGTTCCTCAATACTCAGACCTACCCAAATCCATGCCCTCCACTACTCTTGATAATTGAAAACTTAAAGCCACCGCCCAAAACGGAAGATGTGCCAATCTTCCATTAAGGGCACAGAACCTGTATCTTGCTATATGATCTTTGTTGAGGCAATTGTCAAAGTATTAGCATAAAGAATACACTTTGCCTCTTTGCTACTCGATAGAAGGAATCACCTTATCATAAATCGACCTAAATCATTAGAGAATTACCAAGAACTACATACTTTTGAGCACTTAAATTCTAAGAGTCGGATTTGAAAGTGACACCCAAAGATAATTTTAAGAAAAATACCTTCAAAGAAGTTACACAGAAGCTTCTGCAAGAAGAGTAAATTGGTTGATGGCTGAACCATTCAAAGAAGCTGTTCAAAATCAGGCTGTAAACCACAGGTTAATCAACAGTTACAATGAGCAAATTAATGTGAATCAGTACCTGACTCAAATGTTTGCTACTATTTCTAACAAACATCACATATTGCCTATAACAGTTGATTGAATTGTCCATCACTATGCCCTTCAGACGAGATCAACATTATAAAACAACAGTTTGTTGTATATTCTCCACTATCGCAGAATCGAAATCACAACCAACTTGGGTTTATTGTTCTTGTGATCACTCGATTTTCCACTCCTAGTTGATCTGACCTTTTTTAGTTCATAAATATACATTGGACACAAGATTCTTGACTAGTAAAACATTGTTGAATATATAGTTTCATCACAATCCAAAGCTTTTGCTAAACTGTGTCACGACCCTAATCAGCCTACACCATGCATCTCACTGAACCTCCTTTATTCCTTTCACACACTTCTACCCAACAAGTCCTGATATAACCTCCCTTTCTTCTTTTCATGCTCGTCTCACAACAATTCCTTATACAGTATGTCTGGTAACTATCTATAAAACATTCCAGTCCAATTATCTTTCTTGGGGATATGCATGGGAAGCCTGTGCAAAAGTATTCTAATTTAAAACATTGATTTTGAACTGGGTTCTTAGCAAGATCAAAAAGAATTAAGATACTAAATCACAATCTTCACTTTTACAACATACAAGCCATATGTCATAAGACATTTAATGTCTTTGCTCTATCATCGTCAGCATTCTAACTATTAATTAAGCCACAAACACACTGGAAACAGGGTAAGAACAATGTTGTGGCATTGTCTAACAATACGAATTTTCCAACTAAAATTCGACATTGTACTCGTAATCAAAGGAGCAAAATTGTGACAATGACCAACAACATCAGAGAAACCTAAAATAAATATCAAAAAGGCAAATTCATAACCATTTCTTTCAATACTTCTTAACATACACAGATAACCATTGCGACTGAACCTCATTTGTCAACCTCCATTGCTTGGGCGGCTTTAGCCTTATTCAGCGCCGTCATTTTGGTCTTGAACTTTTTCTTGCCTACTTTAAAACCTCCACCCTTCGTTTTCTTCTCATTACCATCAACCTGTTGTACATAATTTAGTTAAAAACAAACTCTCCGCGAAGGTTTACTTAAAAAAAAGAAACGATAAATCTTTGTTCCAAAAATGACTGTAAGTCTATAATACAATACAGGGAAAGTTGAATTCACAAACATTCGTTAAAAATTTAAACAACCCAACTCTAATATTGTTCTGCTGGGGAACTCTAATTAGTCTCCTACCTACAAATTAATGAAAAACCGAGTAAATTTGAACAATTTCCGATTTCAAAGTTAGTATTTTTCATAAACCCAATAAACCAAAAGTAGCTAATAGTTCAACAAAAAAAACCCAACAGATTATACAGAGAGGGAAAAACTCACTTTCATCTTGCTCTTCTTTGCCTGAAGCTTCTTTGCCTTCTTTTCCCTTTCTTCTTTCTCCCCTAATTAAATTACAGAGAAAATTTGAATATATATACACAACAATTATATATAGGAATTAGAGAGAGACAGAGTGAGAGAGAGAGAGGGGGATTACTTTTGAGTTCGAATTCATGCTGCCTTTTTCTACGAGCTAGATCGTTCTTCTTCGACATTTTTCTCTCGCACACCTTTCTCACTCTGAATCGCTGAAAAAACAAAGAACCACTAAACCCTAATCCTGATGGAGGAGAGATGTCTTAAAGTGGGACTATTGAATATTTCAATTACAAATGTACCCGCTCAATTTTGTGGTTCTTCACTTTGGTCCTCCATCTTTTTGTTTTATTTGACCCGAATCCTGCATCCTTTCTTTTAAGGGTATTTATTGACGGATCGAATTGCAAACAAGGCTTTCAATTTTCCTTCTAAAATTTTAGAATCAAACTTGAAATTTCATAAGAAAGTTCGAAAATTCTTATATTTTATAAGTTTTTAAATATTCTTAAACATTTTTATATATGCAATTTATTGCTTTCTCTTCATATTCCGTATGGGCCTATGTATAATCTAATTATTATTTTTTATGTACTGATATATTATATTCATCTTTTAAGCATAGTGTATGGTTAACATAAAATAACGAATAAAATACAAAAAAATTAATCACACAGTAAATAATTTTAGTAAATAACTATAAAAATTCTACTCGCAAATTAGGAATTCTCAAAATTTATAAATAGGTACAAATTCCCATTCTGTTGAAAAGTCTGATGTCTGATGGCAATGAATGCCCACACAGTATGTTAGCAAAAGTCTTCAGCATGGGCAGAAATTTTCAATGCCCATGCAAAGTGAAAGTTAAATGTGAAATTGTATAGTCAGACGAAGTGTCATAAAATTCAAGATGCATTAACTGCATCAGTTTGGAGTTGCTCTATAAATAGAGCACTCCGCATGTTTTTAAGTTACAAGGAAAAGAAAGAAGAAGTTAACGAGAGAAAAATATCAGTAACATCATCTATTTTCTCTACTTTTATTTGTTATCCTCTTGTGTTATAGTTTTTGTGTGGCATTTTACATCTACCTTGCACCTAACACTAAAAAGGTTATCTCTCAAACTTTAACCCTTTTATAACACGTTATCAGCACGAGTCTCTAAATATAATTATTCTCTCATATCTCTTCGCCAAACGAACGAAAGAAAGAAAAAATGTTTCCTTTAAGGTTTTTACTATTCATCTTCTTCCTCTGCCTCAACTGCGTCGTATACCATCGCGATGAATTGTTTGCTCCATGCCTGCTTTTAGTCCTCCAACTAACGGTTACATACATCTTTGATTACTTGTTTGGTGTAGAGATTGATTATTAACCCAGTATTTATTTATGTTAATTCTATTGCAATCCAAGATGGTGCGGTACAATCGCCCATCTTGAACTGCAAATTTATTCTTACTGCGATCCAAGACGGTGCTGTATCATCGCCTATCTTGGACTGCAGATTTAATTTTACTGCAAATTTTAGGTGGAGCGGTATAATCGCCCACCCTACCCTGCTTATAAATTTACCTGCTGTTTAATTTTATTGCAATTTTAGGTGGTGCGGTATAATCGCTCACACTGCTCTGCATATTTAATTTTCCTGTTACTTGAGTGGTGTGGAATAATCGCCCATTCTATATTACATTATTTCAATAAGAATGGTGCGGTACAATCGCCCTTCTCATTCACCCTGAAAATCTCGAGCCAAAAGTTTCGAGTGCTTATCATTTTGGCTTGAAGATCAAAATGAAAAATTTGTAAGAACCAAAAGTTCTAACATCATATTCCTCCAGAAATACATATTATTGCAAGTTCTTACACATCTCATTTTCTTTCAGAAAAGAAAATGGCGAACTTGACGAAGCTTGAATTTGCTGCCCTGGATATTACCGGGAAGAATTAACTGACCTGAGTACTGGATACCAAGATCCATCTGGAAGCAGGAAATCTTGGAGATACCATTAGGGAAGAGAGCAACTCATCCTCTCAAGATCGGGCAAAGGCCATGATTTTCATTCGCCGCCATCTTGATGAGGCGCTAAAGAGCGAGTACTTAACGGTTGAAGATCCGTTAGCTCGCTGGAATGCCTTGAGAAATAGATACAATCACCAGACAACGGTGATTCTGCCAAGGGCCCGCTATGAGTGGACTCATCTGAGGATCCAAGACTTCAAGTCAGTGGCAGAATACAATTCTGCATTGTTCAGAATTACCTCTCAGATGAAGCTCTGTGGGGATATTATTACTGAGGAGCATATGCTGGAAAAGACTCTCAGCACATTTCATGCCTCCAACGTGCTCCTGCAACAGCAGTATAGAGCGCGAGGCTACACTGAGTACAACCAGCTGATATCTGTGCTCTTAGTAGCCGAACAGAATGATGAGCTCCTGATGAAAAACCATCATTACCGACCTACTGGATCTGCACCATTCTTAGAAGTGAATGCTGCTTCCCTCGAAGTGAACGCCACATCCTCTGGTGATGATAATCATAAACGAGGACGTGGCCACAAGCGAGTTCGATGGAATAGGAAAGGCAATAACCATGGAGTTCAGTTTCATAACCAAGTTCCCAGGAATAATTCAGGCTCGAGCTTCAAAAATGCGAATCGCCACAAAGACAAAGCTCATATGAACAATGCTCCTAGAAACTCTGAAGGAGCCTGCCATAAGTGTGGTGGCAATGGGCATTGGGCGCGTACTTGTCGTACCCCAAAACATCTAATGGATCTGTATCAAGCCTCCCTCAAGGAGAAGGGTGTCGAGACCAACTTTCTCGACCAGGCTAGATCAATGGATATACCTAATCCAGTGTTTGACTTATCAGGGCAGTTGAACACAACTCATCTAGATGTTTCAGACTTTATTGTGAAAAGGGGAAATGAAGTATACCGGTCTGATTGAATCATTAATGTACTTTTATTATGCTGAACTTGTAGTATTTTCAGATTCAATAAAAGTGGCATGTAAATTTTCTTGTTATAACTTGCTTTTTATTCTGATTCTCTTACTTAGAGAGCATGGATAAAAATTGTGGTTATTCTCAGAACATGAGAAATAGCGGAGATATTTGTCTTGCAGACAGTGCAACTACACATACAATACTTCGTGATCGAAAGTATTTCTTAAGCTTAATACCTACAAGAGTAGGGGTAACAACAATATCAGGACGTTCAGATGTAATTCAAGGTTCAGGGAAAGTCCAGATTATGTTACCAAATGGAACAATATTGTCCATATAGAATGCATTGTATGCTACTCGATCTACTCAAAATTTGTTGAGTTTCAAAGACATACGTCTAAATGGATATCACATTGAAACAAAAAGTGCAGAAAATGTGGAGTATTTATGCATTACCTCCAATGATACCCAGAAGCGTATATTGGAGAAGTTACGTGGTATGTCGAGTGGATTGTATTATACATACATAAGGACAATTGAATCACATACTGTCATGAACCAGAAGTTCATTGATTCAAAGGTTTACATGCTTTGGCATGACCGTCTGGGTCATCCAGGATCTACCATGATGCGTCGGATCATTACCAACTCTAATGGACATCCATTAGTGAGCAGACACATTGCTGCCTTAAATGATAACCTTTGCAAAGCTTGTTCACAAAGAAAGTTGGTAATTAGACCATCTCAACTAAAGGTTGATGCTGAATCCCCATCATTTCTGCAAAGAATTCAAAGGGGATATTTGTGGGCCTATTCAACCATCATGTGGACCATTTCGATATTTTATGGTTTTGGTTGATGCATCTACCCGATGGTCACATGTTTGTCTCTTGTCTACTCGGAATGTAGCCATTGTGAGACTTCTTACTCAGATAATTAAGTTACGAGTACAGTTTCCAGATTATTCCATCAAGTCAATCCGACTTGATAATGTTGGTGAATTTACGTCTCAAACTTTTGATGATTATTGTATGATATTGGGCATTGATGTTGAACACCCTGTTCCTCATGTCCATACTCAAAATGGTTTAGCAGAAACATTGATCAAGCAGCTTCAGTTAATAGCTTGCACTTTGCTTATGAAAACCCAATTACCAGTCTCTGCATGGGGACATGCCATCTTACATGTTGCATCATTGGTTCGATTGAGACCTATAGCCAACCATCAATACTCTTCAGTACAACTCGTGTTTGGAAATCAGCTAAACATTTCCCATTTACGAGTTTTTGGTTGTGCTATTTATGTGCCTATTGCACCGCTGCAACGCACTAAAATAGGACCTCAGTGTAGACTGGGAATTTACTTGGGTTTTGATTCACCATCTATCATTAGATATTTGAAACCCTTGACAGGTGATATGTTTACAGCTCGTTTTGCTGATTGTCACTTTGATGAGACAATTTTCCAGTCGTTAGGGGGAGAAAAGACCGTTCCAGAAGAACGGAAAGAGCTGACATAGGTTGTTCTCACCTTGTCTCATTTTGATTCTCGCAGCATTCAATGTGAAAATGAAGTGAGAAGGATCGTTCATCTTCAAAGCATTGCCAATCAAATGCCAGATGCATTTAATGATGCTATGAAAGTGATAAAATCACATATACCAGCTGCAAATGCATGTGCAAGAATTGATGTCCCTGTTGGACAAAATAAAGTGGCAGCGAATGATTCATCTGGTGCATGCCTAAAGCGTGGTAGACCCCCAGGTTCAAAAGATTCAGCCTCTCGAAAGAGAAAGTCAAAGGCACAACTGAATCCAAATGAAGTCATTCAAGAAGAGAAAATGAATGATACATCCACAATTCATGATTCTGGACTTCTAGAAAAAGAAAATGTCCTTAATGAGACATATGTCCCTGAAGAGACAGAAGTACATGAAAGCAAAGAAATCTCCATAAATTATGCATGTACAAATGAATTGTGGGATCAGAATGAAATAATCATCGATGATATGTTTGCATTCGCAGTAGCCACTGAAATCATCTTAAGTGATGATATTGAGCCCCGCTCTGTTGATGAATGCAAACAGAGACATGATTGGCCTAAGTGGAAAGATGCAATCCAGGTAGAATTAAATTCCTTGGAAAGGCGGAATGTTTTTGGACCAGTAGTCCAAACCCCACCTAATGTAAACCCCGTGGGTTACAAATGGGTATTCAAAAGGAAACGAAATGATAAAAATGAGATCGCAAGATACAAAGCTCGACTCGTTGCACAAGGTTTTTCTCAAAGACCTGGAATTGATTATGAGGAGACATACTCTCCTGTAATGGACGCAATTACGTTTCATTACTTAATAAGTTTAGTGGTTTCAGAAAGACTTGACATGCGACTTATGGATGTCATCACTGCGTATCTATATAGAGAATTTGATACTGACATTTATATGAAAGTCTCAGAAGGACTTAAGTTGCCTGAAACAAGTAATAAACCACGAGGTATGCTCTCGATCAAATTAAGGCGATCATTGTATGGTCTGAAACAATATGGACGAATGTGGTATAATCCTCTCAGTGAGTATTTGATCAAAGAAGGGTATATCAACAATGTTATTTGCCCTTGTGTGTTCATTAAGAAATCCAATTCTGGATTCGCTATAGTGGCAGTATATATTGATGATATGAATCTAGTTGGGACTCCTGAAGAGCTCAATAAAACTGTTGAATATCTGAAAAGCGAATTTGAAATGAAAGACCTTGGAAAAACAAAATATTGTCTCGGCCTACAGATCGAGCATTGTGCCAGTGGAATTTTGGTACACCAATCAGCTTACATTGAAAAAATTCTGAAGCGATTTGGTATGGACAAGACTTATCTACTAAGCACGTCAATGGTCGTTCGTTCTTTGGACATTAAGAAAGATCCATTTCGTCCAAAAGAAGATGATGAGCTGGTCCTTGGTCCAGAAGTACCATATCTGAGTGCAGTAGGTGCTTTGTTGTATTTAGCACAATGTACTAGACCAGATATAGCTTTTTTAGTTAACTTGTTAGTAAGGTATAGCTCTGCTCCAACAATTCGTCATTGGAAGGGTATCAAAGTTGTATTGCGATACCTTCGTGGGACAACAAACATGGGTCTCTTCTACTCAAAGAACTCCACAGATGACCAGGTCCTTGTTGGATATGCCGATGCTGGCTTCCTCTCTGATCCTCATAAAGCCCGTTCACAAATTGGATATGTGTTTAAGAATGGAGTTACAGCAATCTTATGGCGCTCAACCAAGCAAACATTAGTTGCTACATCTTCAAATCATTCAAAAATACTTGCTTTACATGAAGCAAGTCGTGAATGTTCTTGGTTAAGATCAATGATCCATCATATCCGGAATACATGTGGTCTAACTTCGAAGACAGACAATCCAACTGTCATCCATGAAGATAATGCAGCATGCGTTGCCCAAATGAAGGAAGGATTCATCAAGAGCGATAAGACTAAACACATATCTCCAAAGTTTTTCAGTGCTCATGAGCTTCAGAAGGCTAAAGTTATTGAAGTCAGACAAATCCGTTCAAATGAAAATCTGGCAGACTTGTTCACCAAATCTCTACCAAAGTGCACATTTAAGAAGTTAGTGAAAGGCATCAGATTATGTCGATTTACCAAACAGCTAAATTTGGAGAATGCGGAATCAGGGGGAGATACATATCAGGGGGAGCATCCATGATACATGCTTGTTGTACTCTTTTTCCTTCGATTAAGATTTTTCCCACTGGTTTTTTCCTATCAAGGTTTTAACGAGGCAACATAAGCATACTTGACACTATCAACGATCCAGGAAAGTTGTACTATTTTTCCTTCGCTATAGTTTTTTCCCACTGGGTTTTTCCAAGTAAGGTTTTAACGAGGCAACTCATGTTGATATGTGGGCATCCAAGGGGGAGTGTTGAAAAGTCTGATGTCTGATGGCAATGAATGCCCACACAGTATGTTAGCAAAAGTCTTCAACATGGGCAGAAATTTTCAATGCCCATGCAAAGTGAAAGTTGAATGTGAAATTGTATAGTCAGACGAAGTGTCATAAAATTCAAGATGCATTAACTGCATCAGTTTGGAGTTGTTCTATAAATAGAGCACTCCGCATGTTTTTAAGTTACAAGGAAAAGAAAGAAGAAGTGAACGAGAGAAAAATATCAGTAACATCATCTATTTTCTCTACTTTTATTTGTTATCCTCTTGTGCTATAGTTTTTGTGTGGCATTTTACATCTACCTTGCACCTACCACTAAAAAGGTTATCTCTCAAACTTTAACCCTTTTATAACACATTCCAACTTTTAAGAAATATATATTTAGATTAAAATTCCTTTGGGGTCGGATCGAAAATTTCAATGACAGAATTGAAAACTCCATTCCAACTTGTACTATAGACGAAACAATTTGCGGTTGTTGACTACGGGCTTTCTTCTGCGGCCCAAATAAATGTGCAGTTTCTCGGCCTTTGAAAAATTAATTCTCTTTTTGGGCCGTAAGTGGTTTCATGAGTCGTAAAATTATTTTACGAAAATACCACAACTTTCAAGGTTCCAGTTATTTCCTCGCTAGAGTTCTGAGGCTATTTCAAAAGCTTCCATCTTCCATCGCTCAGCGTAAGGGAGGGAATGTTGGATTGGATCAAGACGCAGAGAGTGGAAGAACCCAGTAAAAGGTTATTAATTTGGTTCAATCGAGAAGTTTTAATTTCGGGGTTTTGGGTTTTTGGAATCTGGGCCTTGCTGTTTTTGTCGATTTCAGCTTCGCCAAGCTACCTCAGGTGCAAGTATTTGATCTCCGAAGTCCCAACATTGCAGATGATTGTCATCCAAAGAGAGACTATAATTTTGGATACAGAAATCGGCCCATTAATCAGGTACTTATAAGGAGGCGAAATAGAATTCCAAATTTCTGGAAAAAGTACGTTTTGCTTCTGGTTATCGATGAGATGTTTTTTATTTTTCTGTTTAGGGTTCTTTTGATTGCATTGAAATGTGGATGTAATGATCGTTGAATTCCCTCAACTGGGTAGTATCGAATCGTATCGAATTCTGCGTGTATGGACTCTGTTTGGATGCTCGCAAAGTTATGTGGGTATTGGAAATTCAGTTTGGAGCTGAGAATTTGGTGTTGTTTTCTATGTCGGTTATGAGTTTGACAATTTTAGGCTAAGAAAGAATTAGAGTATACTTATTGAGTTAGGAGGATTGCGGTCTCGAAAATTAAGAAGGGTTACTGCTATATAATGGCACTTGCATTTGTTTTGAACCTACAAAATATTTGGCCCTTTTCTGTACTGAAATCCGATGACCTGAAAGTATCGAATGCGTTGGTGCGCAAACTCGGAATACCTGAACGCACGAAACAATTTGTTTACGCAGTTCAATAGCCTGAAACTTGGTCTATAATTTACATACTTTCTGCTCAAAGTTTATCCGAGTGGTCAGCAACGGTGCTGATTGTCTAATTAGGGAGATTAGACCTGATGCTGTCATTGCCCAGGTGGGTCATTCAACTCTGACTGAAATTCAATCCGAAGAAAGTGTATTATGTGATGGTTTTGATAAATCATTTCCCACTTCAACGTTAGCAGTTCTCAAACGATGTTTTTTTAGAGAAGGTTAACAAGGAGAGGTATGAAGATATTGCGGGAAACTTGGTTTTACAGGAGATTTTTGGGGTTGGTTTTCATGGACATTTTCTGGCAGCCAAGAGGGTGGCTCAGGAGGTTGGATCATCAGCCAGACTAAGAAGTTCAAGACCATAGTGGCAGTAGTGGATGCTAGTGGCTTAGCAGATCTTAGAAAACACTGGAACACTCCTGTCCCTTTAGAGGTCAAGGAAATGGTCGGAAAGCTTGTTACTGATTGTGAAGGTGAGGGGGAAATGTCAAATGATACTGACAGGAAAAGACTGCTAACAGATAAACCTTTGGTGGCGGTAGGGGCAAGGGGCAACAGCAGTTTTAGGAGCATCTTCACTCTCCAAAGCTGCGACACTCAAATTTCCTGCTTCAACCTTGATGAAAGTGGTGACTTTCAAAGTTCCAGCTTCACTTAAACTCTTTCTAAGACAAACCCATAAGACGGTGGGATTTGCTCTTAGTAAGACGCTTGGCCCCTAAAAAATGGTAGCTCCAGGTGTCAAATCAACAACTTTACTGAAAACAACTGCTTCTGCTGAGAAGATCCGAGTAGCTGCCCATAGTGTTATAGGTGCTGCAGAGAAGACTAGCCTTTCAGCCATGAGAACAACATTCTATCAAATAATGAGGAAACGACATATCCGGAAAATTGGTGTCCTACCGTGGGCTACCTTTGGGTGTAGTATTGCAACTTGCGCCGGATTGGTTGCGTACGGAGATGGGATTGAATGTGCTGCTGAATCTCTACCTGCAGCTCCATCATTTGCCAGTTTGGGTCCCGGGACTCAAAGTTTACACCTCGCATCTCAGGAAATATCACTGAGAGATAGCATGAAATTACAAAAATCTACTGAGTCCCTCATGTACAGATTGAAGAAAGTCAGAACTCAGTAGTAAGAATGCAATTCTTATCGTATTTGTATAGTAATCGTTGCTCTTTTCAAAGTGGTTGATGGATAAAAGATAAGACTTCATGGAACTTACTGTAATTGTAGAGTGTATAACAATCTTCGTAGAAAACTGAAAGAAAAAGTGTCTAGAGAAGGGGTTCTTTGTATCGTCATTTGTGTGTTTTCCATGTTCTGTATTGGGAATCTGTTGCCTATACGCAAATTTTGCAGGACTCTTTTCGAGTTTATTGTAAGTATTGTGCGTTCTTTTGGCCGGAGTTAGCTTAAAAAAGAATGACGGTGAATACATTTATATGTGAACAAAGAGTTGTCTCTATATATATTTGAGCAATACACATGCAATCTCACAAACCTAGTACTCCTCTCTCACACGCTTTGGTACTTAGCTTTGATTGCATATTATATATATTGTACTCTGTAACATGTATTAACAAGGTGAGTTTCACACTGTCGTAGGCTGTATCATTCATTGTTTTGTGCCTGTTTCTCTTTGCTTTACTATTTTTTGCTCTGTTTTGGGAGATTCATGTGGTGCCTATTAAGGTTATCGTTTCTGTATAAATATATTTCTCAATTCTTATATAGTGTGTGGTGGTTGTTTGGGCAGCAGGTGCAGTTCATGCACAAGCAAAGGTGGAGGCTGTGTAAATGTAGGGATACCGTCCCAAGAAAAGGTAAGTTAGCGATTTTTCGTCTTGAGTAGAACAAATCCATGTAAACACAGTAATTTCCTGCTTATGGTTTAATTTGTGTTAATATGATGCTTAACGAACACTGTGTTGATATAGTTAAAAGTAAAATCACATTCGTTGGAGTTCATTTATCTTTGTGAACAACTTTTTCGTACAAGTGATATTGGAATCGAACTCAGGAATTTGCGTGCTAGAATCTCGTTTCAGTTTCTGTTTTTACATGCAGCACATCGTCGAAGACAGAGATCATTCTGGTGGGTTCATGGATTTGTATCTCAACATTTTGTGTCCAAAAGATTCATATATTGACCAACTTCACAAAGATGCTCAACTCAAATTATTTGTATCTACCTGGATTTTCTTTTATTTTTATAGTAATTATAAGGACAAATCAAGTTTTATTTTTATTGTTATTATTTTTTTCTGAATAAACGATATTACCTACACTAAGAAAGTAAATCGAATATGAGACATTTCACTTATAAGTGAAGATGAATACCGATAAATCGTAGTATTAAGTGACATAATAAATCGAGATTAAATACTAAATCGTACGGGCGCACTTTTTTAGTTTTTGGTAGAGAAACGGCGCCGTAACGATTGCAAATGATGAAAATGTCTCAACTTCAGTTGGCCACTTGGCCCCACTCACATTCATTCCAAACAACAAAATTCAATACAAATATCTCACCAATGAACTCCAAACCAATGGCCCAGCTCATTCAAAACAAAGGAAAATTTAGTAAGCTGGTCAAAATTTTCACAACTAAATAAATACAAGAATGATTTAATTGTTACTTAGTTTAATATCCTTGACTCTTGTGATGTTTTTGATAGATTAATGCTAGATTTGTTTCTCTATAAATAATAAATAAAAACAAACAGTGTTAATATCCTCGGATTTTTGAGCCATTTTTTCAACTATCACGTTCTTTTTTCTCTGATTTTTTTCGATTTGGGTTTCGTTTAGAATTCAAATTCTGGGGTTTGTGAGGCAAAAAGGTTGGATGTTGTGAGGATTTTGATCCGATCAAGAAAGGGAGGATAAAGACGTAGAGTGAAAGAAACCCAGAAAAGGGTTTTGAGCATTGGAGAAGCAGCTGAAAGGTTTAAAAACTTTTGGTTTTGGGTCATCTGAAAAAGTGCTTACTGAGTTTTGGTGCTTATAGCTTTTCTGGTGAGCTGTGAAGGTTTTGCTTTACTGGGTTTTGGGTTTTGGTGTTTTCAGCTTCCCCAAGTTGGTTGAGGTACTGAAAGAACTTTTAAAGCTGTTTCTGGTTCATTTCATTATTTTCTAGTACTAGTTTAGTGGATAGTGAGAAAATGCTAATGCCCAAATATATATTTATAGTCGAGTTTATTTTTCGGTCTTATGATTCTAAGGAAATGAGATTCAACGGATAATTTCTATTTCGATAAATTTTCAGGAGGTTTTGAAGTTTAGTGGGCCAGAAGTCAGAGGAATCTGGATTTAGTTGAGGTTGGTTTTCTTTAGAGGCAGAGATTGAAAAAGGGACTTCTGGTTTATATTGATACCGTGGCATTGAGATGGGGGGTCAATGCTTCAAACTCATACCATGTTGCTGGAATTCACAAATGAAGGCAGCGGTTCTCGAAACTCCTGATATTGGTGGGTTAAAATATGTCTTTTCTTGGCTGTTTTGATGTAGAAGCAGATCATATCTGATGCTTGTGGATGGTTCTCCTTTAATACAGATAATGAGGAGAAGAGTGAGGTTGATAACTTACCTGCATTTCGTGAATTCACATTTGAGCAACTTAAAAATGCAACATCTGGTTTTGCCGTGGAGTACATTGTGTCTGAGCAAGGAGAGAAGGCTGCAAATATTGTTTATAAAGGGAAACTTGAAAATCAGAAGAGAATTGCTGTTAAGCGCTTCAATAGGATGGCCTGGCCCGATGCTCAGCAATTTGTGGTAGGCATACTTTTATGTATCATAAAACTCTAATCCAGATGCTTTGGTGACGAAAACTAGTCTACATTTTCTGCAGAACTATTGTTTCTATCTTTATGTTTTACGCTAATGTAATTTTCTGTTGAGATCTTATGTGGTTTGCAACTCAGGTCATAGGGTGCTTTTGGCATATAGAATTCACGAATGCATTGCTGTATTTCTCTATGACTGAAATTTACAGTTTTTTGGGACCAAATGATTCCTCATCAAACGTTTTAACTGCTCCACTAAAGGAAGCACGTCATTTTCTGTCTTCTCTATTTACAACCACTATTCTGAGACGATTTTCATTTGCCCCAACTGCAGGAGGAAGCAAGATTGGTCGGTCACCTCCGCAACCATAGATTGGTCAATTTGCTTGGTTGTTGTTGTGAAGGTGATGAAAGGTTGCTTGTGGCGGAATATATGCCCAATGAAACACTTGCAAAGCATCTTTTTCATTGTAAGGCTTTCTCCTTTACTAGGTTTTTGGTTACTGATCTATGTTGTACTCATTTTTATGGTTGGATATCGGATCCATTTGGTCTTGCAATTGCCTTGCTTAATAGTTTCACTTTGGGTTTTCATTCGAAAAGGATATATTAGAATATTAAGCATCACATTTATTTTAGAAATGAGGGTTCCATATTATGTTAGAACTTCAAACTATAAATGTCTCTCTTCTGGTATAATTTATCACTTCTTCGCCCTGAATTCCATCGCCAAATTTTACTTAAGAGATGTTGGTGTGGGGATCTACATTGAGACAACGGTTGAGGGTTATTACTCCCTCCCCCCTTTTGGGTGTTAGAAACTTTTGTTAATACTGACTTTCGTTTATAGCACAGGTTCATGTTTGACAACTGAGTGGTCTTGTTTCAGTTTTGCCATCTTCTCGAATTTCGCTAATGTTTCTGCTGATGAGTACTGTGCTATTGTTTAGTGGAAAATAACTTTACTACCTTCTTGAATCATCAGGGGATACACAGCCTATGAAATGGGTAATGCGATTAAGGGTTGTGTTACATCTTGCACAGGCTCTAGAATACTGCACAAGTAAGGGGCGTGCGCTTTATCACGACCTTAATGGTTACAGAATTTTATTCGATGAGGTAACTATATTTTAACTCCATCTGTTTGGTATCCTTTCCTAAGTATATTCTAATTGTATTCGTTTACTTTATTCATTACAATTTTTCAGGATGGCAATCCTAGAATATCCACCTTCGGACTGATGAAAAATAGTAGGGATGGGAAGAGTTATAGTACAAATCTGGCATTTACTCCTCCTGAATATATTAGGACTGGTAGGTAGATCATGGAAAAAAAAAAGCGGCGTTTTTCTCCAAACAACTCATTCAAGCTTATGATTTACTTGACAAGCATCCTTTAAGTATGTAGTTCAGCAATTATTATACACTGCACATCCCTTATCTTGCAGGGAGAGTAACACCAGAAAGTGCAATATATAGCTTTGGGACTCTCTTGATTGATCTTCTCAGCGGAAAGCATATCCCCCCTAGCCATGTAAGCAATTGTTCCAGTGGTGAACGGAACAAAAATAAAGAAAAAACCATTTGTAGGAAAAGATAAATTAGGTAAACTCTTGTAAAGATGTAATGATTACTCTTTTACCTAAGATAAAATATAGTTTACTTTCAATTGTTTAAGTGATTGTTCGAGTGGTGAACAGAAGAAAAATAAAGAAAAAACCATTTGTAGGAAAAGTTAAATTAGGGAAACTCTTGTAAAGATCTAATGGTTACTCTTTTACCTACGATAAAATATAGTTTACTTTCAATTGTTATGAACTCTATGTGAGGATTTATCCTTCTTAGGATATGTAAACACAAATAAGTAAATTTATTCATCTGGTGGTTGATCATTATGTGCCAGGCCCTAGACCTGATTCGAGACAGAAATCTTCAGATGCTGACAGATTCGTGCTTGGAAGTACAGCTTTCTAATGATGATGGTACTGAGTTGGCACGCTTGGCTTCACGATGTTTACAATCTGAACCCCGAGAGCGACCAAATCCAAAGTCATTAGTTGCTTCTTTGACTCCTCTTCAGAAAGAAACTGAGGTTAGTTCTTTCTCCTCTGTTTCTCTACTTAAGCATTCTATTCCCAACTTTACCTGGGGAGCATAGTTTGACTGTTTAAAATCTTCACACAATTGTTTCTAGATTTATATCTTGGGGCAGTCTTGTAAGCAATATATTCATATGTTGTCTTCTTTTCACCGAACTCAATCTGAGCTAATGGTGTAAGCTCGTATTTACTGATTCATTATTTGTTAATACTGAACCTTGTACCAAGCGGAAATATTTGAAAAATTGGGAAAGGGATATGACTCTAATTTGTTATTAGTGAGGACTTGAGAGAGCTACACTTTTGTTTAGTGCCTTTCATGGTGAATGATACTGTGTAAAATATCAATCTCTTATGCCCCGAACTTGAGGGTAGTTAATTACAAGGGTTTTTAGTGATACCGTACTTGTTGGGTGCCAATTAGAAGCACTCAGATCTGCACCATCGAAGTAGTTTAATCATATATAGATGCTTAACATGATGCTGGTTGCTGTATCCTGGACTTCCTTTATTCTTTTTGCTCACCTCTGCAGGTTCCTTCTTCTGTTTTGATGGGTATCCCACACGGTACCTCCTGGTCTTCTCTTTCACCACTCGGCGAAGCCTGCACAAGAAGGGATTCGACTGCTATACATGAGATCCTAGAGAGTATCGGCTATAAAGATGATGGAATGACAAATGAGGTTCTATATTCGCTTAATTGATGGAGAAAAATCTAAGTTGTGTTGTGTACATATTTAGCCTTCTCAATAGTTTGGTTGTGTTACTGAAACATTTTCTCTCTTACGTTCCACTACAGCTCTCGTTCCAAATGTGGACTGACCAAATGCAGGAATCATTAGATTCAAAGAAAAAGGGGGATTCTGCTTTTAAGCACAAGGACTTCAGAACCACGATTGAGTGTTATTCACAGGTTAGGTTCTTATTATGATACTTGTGGAAAATTCTGAGTAGAGGTTTGGTAAGAGTTGCTTTCATGTTCATACCGATATCCGAATATGATCTTCAATAGGATGTTCTTTATCTGGCCTGTTAAAATAAATTACTAGCACAGCTTCGTACGAAGTTTGTTTGGCGTTGCATCTTATCTTCTAATTCTTGATGGAAGAAACGAAATTGGTAGTTTAAGGTACCTTAAGAGTATCTGAACCTAGTAACTCTACTTGCATGACCAATAAAAAAGAACAAAACTGAAAGAAAAAAAAAAAATTATTAAATCCTGAATTGCTGCTTTCTCTGCATTTGTTATCGTTGCCAACTGTTTTATTTTGCTTGCAGTTCATTGATGTTGGAACGATGGTTTCTCCAACAATTTTTGCCCGGCGTAGTTTATCTTATCTCATGAGTGACAAGCCTCAGAAAGCTCTAAACGATGCAATGCAAGCACAAGTAGTTTCCCCAGTTTGGCACATTGCGTGTTATCTTCAAGCTGTAGCCCTTTCGGCCCTTGGATTGGACAGTGAAGCTCAAGCAGCACTTAAGGAGGGTACTACGCTTGAATCCAAAAGGAGTAAAGCAGTTGGACAAAAGTGAAAAACTAGGCCGGTCGACCAGGTGCCCAGTTTTCCACTTCTTTCGGTTTGGCTCTTGGCATATATGGCGTCGATTGATCATAAGGTTTAAGACCATTGGAGCCAAAGCTTCATCATTTCCATGGGATTAGATTTTGGTCATTTTCCTTGTATTTGATTTGCTTTCTTATGTGTCAATTCGAGTATATGAATTCCTTTGACAAAATGGAAAGCAAAAATACAAAGTTTGTTAAAAACAGTGGTAGGAGGAAATCGTTCAGAAGCTTTATAATTTGTGTACAGAAAGCATATAGGATGCCTACTTGGATAAATAAATAATAATTATTAGTTTTTCAAACGTCGTCTTATCATTGTCAGACATTGATATAAATTACTACTTGGATAAAAATTAAAAATAAAAAGTTAACCCTTTGTTCAAAAATGGGTAAAGTACAAAAAACTATTTCAACTATTGGTGTCACAACACTTTCATACCTTATATTTTAAAATTGACAATGTCATACCTCATCTTACAAATTTGTGCCAATGTCAAACCTCCGTCAGTTTTTCTGTTAAATGCTGACGTGGCCAGAAATGGACCCATTTTTATTAAAAAATAATTAAATATTAAAAAATAAAACAAAAAAAACCCGGATCCCCTTCTTTGAGTTCTCCCCCACCCAACCCTCTCTCTCTCGCCCCTCTCTCTGCTCACTCCCTGCAACCTGCATCCCTAAAATCCCAAAACCCAGAAACCATTCCCACTCAAGTCATCACCGCCGGCGAGCTCTCAATCCTCTGAGCGGACGATTGCCGATTAACCCCAGACCTTACCCCGCCACTCCTGCTGGCATCGGAGCTCTCCTTCTGGCACCACAGATGCTTCTGGTTCCCCCACTTCTAATACCACGACAAGTTGAAATTGTGTAGAGGCTTCACCCTCTCAGAACCCATCGCCATGGACTTCACCTCCACTCTCTCCTCCTCATCCGACCCGCCTATATACACCATTTATCGGAAACTCAGACCAAAGAGAGCCATTCTTAGATCACAACTCTCTCTCTTTGTTTCTCGCCCCTCCTCTGATTTTCTCGAAAAATCTGGGAATTTTCTGGGAAAAACAGAGAGTTTTTCTATTGGTATTGAAGTTGTTGTTGTTATTGTTTTGTTTTTCTCTCGCAAATCGCCCAAAGGGGCAGACTCTGGGGCCGAGGAGGCGAACGGAATGTTGTTGTGGAGGTTGTGGCTAGAGTTAGGGTTTGGGGGCGATTTGGGGTTGTGGCTGTCATCGCTGGAGTCAACGACAAAGGTAGGGTTGTTGTCGGTGGGATCAAAAAAGAAGGTTGGGGGGGGGGGGGACGGATGGGAAGGATTTCTGGGTTTTGGGATTTTAAGGATGCAGGTTGCAGGGAGAGAGAAGAGAGAGAGGAGAGAGGAGAGAGAAAGTGTGTTAGGTGGGAAAGAACTCAGATAAGGGGATCTGGATTTTTAGGGAACGGGACACGGGTTGATGGGTTTTTTTTTTTGGTTGTTTTGTTTTTCTTTTTAACTTTTAATATTTAATTAATTTTTTAATAAAAAATGGGTCCCATCTCTAGCCACATCAGCATTTAACAGAAAAACTAATGGAGGTCTGACATTGGGACAAATTCGTAAGATGAGGTATGACATTGTCAATTTTAAAAGATGAGGTATGAAAATGTCGTGACACCAATAGTTGAGGTAATTTTTTGTACTTTAACCTTCAAAAATTTATGACAAACAAAACAATCATATACAGTCTAGAATTAACTGAATTTCTTTAGTAAATATCATGATACTAAACATATACTGCAAAAAGGTCTTGATAAAGTAAAAGTAGCAGTAAACTTCTTACAAACAAGTAACACTAACAAATCATCTGCCAAGGAGATGATGTAGTAAAAGTTCTTTATTATGACAACTCAATACTTGAAAACTTAAAACAGATAAGGCCCGTGAAGCTCTTCCAATGAAGTGAACTCTTATGTGCTGTCTCAGAAGACGTTGAAAATAAAAATGGACAAGCACACGTAATTAAGTTCTGAAAAAGATAGCCAAATTAACCAGAAAAAACTTCACAAAGAGATGCATGCATATAGCTTAATTTAAGAAAGAAAAGTAAAATCACATTTACGTACCATTGCTTAATTGAAGTGCCGCTTAATCAAAATCACCCTCACATAAAGTCAATCATTCAAGACATTCAAGAAGCTGAAGTACGAGTATCTCCATGGCTTGATGAAAATCAGGCTGCCACAAACTTCCCAAAATCCAATAATAAAACCAAGCGCCACGCTGATGTAAAATCCCTATGTTATAGGCTCATCCTTTTCTTCTGCATTGCTTGAGATCATTGTTTCATGTTGATCATCACACATCTTTTGAATTAGAGGACATGTGTCTTTAACAAAACACAAAAAAAAAAAAAAAACACCCAGAAATTTGTTTTTGTTATGAATAATGTTAGAGAAAACCAATTTTTAAACTAAATTACATGGTAGAAAATAAACACGGTAATCAAAACTTAACTAATAATCCAATTATTAACAATCACGTCATTTGGTTAGTAAATGTGGTTTAAAAATTTGATCTCTCTAGCATTATCCGTTTGTTATTGTGTGATGGTTTGTGGTTTGGATTAACCTAAAATGAGATATATTTTTACTCCGTAATTAAATATCAAATCCAATAGTGAATCATCATATATTTCTTGGTCACCAAGTAACCAAGAGAACATTTTTGGATTTTGGGTATCCAAATTTTGTTCAATAAATCGTAAGAGACTTGTTGAATACTTAGATGAACACACATTATATGTTTGTTCCCCATATTTTCATTATGTTCTAATACTTTATAATCTATAAGCATGCACTTGTTCATACGCTAATAATAAATTTACTTAAAATCGCCTAGGCATTAGGCCTAACCCGTCACTCAACTAGCGCCTAGCGTCTTTTTAAAACCTTGGCAAAAGCACAATAATTCCCTTATCTTAAAAACAATTACAATCAAGATCAAGACGCAGAAACACAATTAATCAAGAATTCATCGCCTTTGCCCCTGTTAAGTCGAGTTTTGAAAAGTCAAAATACGTCGATTTTTTTTTAATCGTGCAAGTTAGTCGAAATTTCGAATGGTAGTGATGTCGCAAAGTCTTTTCACATGTAACAAGTCTATTAGCCTGACATGTGTGATCGGGCAAACTTTTGTAAGACCTATGTGGAAAATATCAGCCATTAGAACCAGATTGTGGGGGCAAAATAAATTTAAAACTTTTTCATTTATTTTCTACGCGCAATGAAGCGTTTTTCTTTTGCCCCTTTCTCTTGTTCCTTCATATTCTTTCTTTACTCATGAGTTCACTTTAATACGATTTGATTTTTGTCAAAACTGAAGTTAGTATTATTGAAATGTTTCACACCGATTGTATGTATGATAAAAGAAGAATTTAAATATCCTAACACATTCTAACTCATACTGAAGCCTTTTGTGATAAAACTTCATATCTGACGGATTGTGCAGGTGATAATTAGTTGCCAAGTTGGGAACAATATTGGTGTAGCTAGAGTGGGCCTTTGGCCCATCTCTTCAATAATTCTACATAATACCAGAGCCAATAAGCGGGCTCGTATTACCGCCTGATGGTTGGGTCCCTTTGGCCCCACGTGATGATGGTGGGTCCCTTGATCTCGCGCGTGAGGTAAGTCCTCTTAGCTCCAAGTGGTATGTGTGATCCACAAATTTGGTCCAACGTGAGGGAAGTGTTGAAATATCCCACATCGACTGTATTTTTGACAAAATAAGAGTTTAAATATCTTAATCCCATATCTGACAGATTATGCAGGTGGTAATTACCAAGTTGAGGACAATATTAGTGTTGTTGGAATGGGCCTTTGGCCCATCTCTCTGATAATTCTACATGGTATCAGAGTCAGGAGCGGGCTTGTATTGCTACATGATGGTTGGGTCCTCTTGGCCTTGCGCGATGATGGTGGGTCCCTTGACCCTGCGTGTAAGGTGGGTCTCCTTGGCTCTATATGGTTGTCGATGTTTGGATCTCACACGTGTGACTCACAAATTGGATCCCACATGAGGGACGTGTTGAAATATCTCACATTGGCCATATCTCTAACAAAACGAGAGTTTAAATATCCTAACCCCACACCGGACGGATTGTGCATGTGGTAATTACCAAATTGTGAACAATATCAGTGTTGTTAGAGTGGGCATTTGGCCCATCTCTCTGATAATTCTACAACTATTTGGTTCGGTCCAGTTTGATTTTTTTTTTAATTCATAAAAAAAATAAACAGAAATAATTCGGTTTGGCCGATTTCAGTTTGGTTTTGATGATGCGGCTGTGGCGTTAAGATTAGATTAATATCCCACACGCACAGTACTTCCTGTTCTTCTCTTCACTACACCACAAACCACTTTCTATAGCATTCAATAATTGCTATAAAAAGTGTTGCATAGCATGTTCTGCAAAGATATGGTAGGCATATCTCCATGACCTAAAAAGATGCATCAACTCCACTTTCTATAGCATTCAATAAATATATGCATAAGCTAAAAATATGCATCTAAGCATTCTCCGTCGTTTGATCAACTCCACCCTTACTTAAACCCAATCGATGGTTTACAACATTTAAGAACTTGAAATATGCACATCTCCATGACCTATTGAATATCAATTTGCCACAAACGCTCCAAAATCCAACAACAAACCCGATCCCCTTACTGATGTAAAAATCCTCTCTATGCATCCAATGCAGGGATTGCAGTACGACCATGTTATTTAGAGTCAAATTAAGACCAAGAACCACAATTACTTAGGAAAGCAAAATAATTCCACTTGATAAATCAAGTACCAAGAGCATCTCCCATACCGTCTTCATATTTGAGGATTTCTTTGAGATATTTGGTGATTTCTTATATACTGAGATACCTTGAGACCTGTATTCCGGTTCATTAAAAGACATTTGTCCCTATATTTAGGTGATGGGTAATCCTAAGGAAACCAAATTTGCAAACCAAATGATGTGGTTGTTGATAATTGGATTATTATTTTTAGTGTTGATTAACTTGCTTATTTCTTATTGGTAACACATTTGGTTTGCAAATTTAATTTAAAATTTTGGTCTCCCTAACATTACCCTTAGGAGATATGGGGATGTGAGGACTCCATTTATTGTCCCCATTGAAGATGCTCGCTTTACAATAATTCCATTAAACAACATGATTGATAAAGTGAGACTTTTTGATGCCCCATTGAAGAAGCTCGCTTTACAATAATTCCACAAAACTACTTTCTTTTTATTCACCAAGGTATTAAAAATCCTAGTGTAAAGCCCCTTTAACCTATAAAAATAATTTTAGCAAGACCATAATTTTCAAAAGTGATTATCTTTTTAAGTGAACCACTGAATCTAGGATGAAAGTTAATCCCTTTAAAACTGAGGCACTCAACACACGCTTCAGTAGTAGGTGAGATGTTATGGTTAAAAAATAAATATTATTTGAACAAGTGCTTACACCAGAATTATTGGCCTTGAATTTGGGGCTACATCTAACTTTTCTAATTCAAGCAATATTCTAATCTAAACTAAATTATAGGAAGGGAAATTCGAACTTCGGGTGCAAGTTCAAGGGGGAGCATATTGCTCTAACCAACTTGGCTACACCCAGGTATGGTGGGACGACAAATGGCTTAAGTTAGGGGAAAAGGATCCTCTCCGGATCCATTTTGTGGGGATCCTAAGCATCCTAACCGTTCATCGTACATCATGCAGACAATTTTCGTCAGATACTATTTGTGTTTAATTTTAAATAATAAAAGTCAAATGATTTCTGACCGCACGATACACAATGAATGCCTAAGATGTAGGGATCCCCACAAAGTGGATTGGGATCCAATTCCTAAGTTAGGGACATTGTTAGATTGTGAATGAATATGACAGTGTCTAGTTGTTTTCCTTACGAAAAGAGTGATTCAATGGACACTTGAGAATTGTCTCTGGGCACCCAAGAATGGTTTATGAACAACTAAGAATTTGTCGTTATAGTTGGGTGTCCGCAGAATCACCCTTATGCAGAAGAATATATTTACAGAGGGAGAGGAATATCCAACTTTTGGGGGTCACTGTCGATTGTTAAAAGCCTCTTCTGCAACTGGATCTGCAAGGGAAAGAAACATGGCAGCAGATGGCTTACCTTGGTCTGGGTTTGCATTTGAGACTCGACACACTGCAACTGTTTTAAGTTGATGTCCCTAGCAGATGTCTGGTCCGACGTCCAGATAATAGTACCATCCATGTCTCCAGTGAAGATACTAATCAAACAGCCTGTCTTTCTATATTGCTGACATAAATTTTAGTTCATCAAATCATTACATCCATTCAAATATTACAAATTTAAAACATCCATTGATCCCATTTGAAGAATCAAGGTGAATAACCATTCTAATGAAATCATCAATGAAATCCCCCTTTTTTATATATATAATGGGGTAGGATTAATATTTTCTGCTAGCAATCACAGTCTAAGATAACAGAACGATTACAGAACTGTTTCTTTGCTGCCATTAGCTCAAAATGCCTCCTTTGTTATTCCATAGTAGACTGGTTCTTCGCCTACAAATATAATGAAATTCAAGAAAAAAGCAGACCCACCAACAATATATGTCCCTTGAGTCTGACCATCTTCACCCCGCTGCTTCTCACTGGCTACACCTGATGGAAACTTATTTTCTGATGGCTTCCCAAAAGCCCTTGTATCTTGGGGCTTTTCAGCTGGTGCATTCTTACTTCTTGTTGCCGAAACTGTTTCTGCCGTCATCTGTTTGCAAAGTTCCATCAGAAGCTTCACATCTGCAATTTGCAACATACATGATCACAAGCACATCCCATGATCAATCCATAAAAAGTCACTTTCTACTTGTCCATCAAATGGCAAGTAACAAACAAAATCTCATGCAATTGGCTCCGTCAAAAAGCCTTGAACTCAAAAGTGTCCAAAGGGATACAAAAACTGGAGAAAAGGCATACATGGAGCTCAAGAAACTCAGGATAGAACCATGCGTCAACATAAGAAGATGAGTGAGACAGATATCTCCTCGTAAAGGAAGCAAAAGGGCATCAGAATGCTACTAACAATATCTAGTATTGGGTGGCCAACAATAAAATTATCACAAACTGAGTTCCAAGGGTGAAACTCAATATGATCATTCACATGGCAGATTAATAAACCAAGTTAGCATGTCAAGGAAAGTCGGGAGTCATAACCATAGCATTAATAAACCATTTGCGTTAAGATTAACAAATCAGGTCAGATTTAATAATCCATCTGAATGCTACTAACAACATTCTAGGATTGGGTGGCCAACAATAAAACTATCACAAACTGAGTTTCAAGCGTGAAACTCAATATAATTATTCAGCCGACAGATAAATAAACCAAGTTAGCACGTGAATGAAAGTCGGATGTCATCATAAGCACCGCATTAATAAACCACTTATTTTAATACTAACAAATCAGCTCAGGTTTATCATACAACTCAAGGGATAACTATATGTCATTGTGTGAAAAGATGAAAACAAAATCTTGATGAGCTTACATTCTAGAATTTCTTCGGATGGCATGCATGTTCCAAAGTCAGGGGTCTGGAGAACCTTCAAGATAACAAAAGACAACAAGTTACTTCATGCATACTTCAAATAATGTGGTAAACAGAAGAAGCAGTTCAAAACAGCAGGATTTAGAGTGATTACATTGACAACCTTGATAGACGAACAATCTACAAACCAAGTTAACACCCAATGGCCCCCCCAACAGTCTCAAGAGGACCTAATCAACTTCTAAATTCTACCCATGGCATACAGATTACATAATGATATAACATACATTTAACATATTACACTTGGTCTGCAGCCTAAAATAATCGAACAATATCCGAAATGTAGCAAATAAAAACTAATTTTGACAGCTTCACGTAATACAAAATAGAAACACCTCAATTCACTTGAGAACATAAATCATATGCCTTCATTCTTCACTTAATAGTTCAAATATTAGAATTTTGCCATCAAATTCATTACTTAAAGATTAAAGACATGCAAATTGTGAATCCAAACAAACCCAAATCCACAATTCAATAAAAAGAAAACCCAGATCACAAAAATCTTCAAAATTTACAAGAAATTCACATAAAGATGCAAAACTTGGGACATGGGTTTTTAGCTGTACCTCGAAATGAGGACGGACCTCTTTGAGGACGCTGCGAACCCTGTAGAGGGGGATGAGTTGGAGAAGAGAGCATCATTTTCAAGAGGTCTCTTCTTGGTCTTGGGAGGAAGAGAAGACGGAGGAGGCTGTACAGGGAGAACTTCGGCGGAGCTCAGAGGGGTTGGGAGGACTTGGGTAGCTGTGGACTCGGCTGGCTTTGCTTCTTCTTCCATCGGTGCTGTTTGTCTGGGGAGTTAAAGGACTGATGGGTTTTAACTTTTAAATTGCACAGGAGGAATAATAGTATAATGTTAGGGAGACACAATTGATAAATATAATCACGAACAACGAACTTAAGAAAGTAGACTCTCGTTCTTTATACAAATCTCTTGTAGAATCAAGTAGATGTATTAGGCTCTTCCATTCTCTTTCCTCTATTTTCTAGTGCCCTGTCTCTCTGTCTCCTTAAATTCATAATTTTCAGGCGAAAAGATGAGCTTAATAACGTTTCATGATTTTGCATTCCACTTACTTCAGAAGAGCTTAACACCAGTTTATACAATTTGGTTGCTAAAATGTGCAATTGACAAGTTGATGCAATGTGGAGTTTTCGCAAAATCCAAGTTAATCAATATCACTTTTACGCCAAGCACTTGACCACTCTGTACATCACTTTTAAACGCATCCTATACTTTCATCATGCTTGTGCTCTCATCATTGTTGTCCTTATTAAATCTATTTTTAAAATTTTTATTATTAGCCCTTCAAACTTCCTGTATTTAGAAAGAAAAATAAACTTCTGAGTAGGGTGCAACTTGGGCGAATTGGGCGAGTTAGATGGTTGACCAAATCCTAACACAACATTTCTAATTTGGGTATGAGTTGGGTTTGGGTTCCTAGGGGTTTACTCAAGTACGGGTTTAAATTGGGTTCGGCTTACTCGAGTTAAATTTGGGTTTGCCCAATTTTATCAAATTCAATCTTCTAACACATTATTTATAAGATAAATCTCAAATTTTGAACCAAATAATGCAAAACTGTTTAAAATTCAATTTTACACATCACCATCCATAATAAAAATAAACCAAATAGCGTGGAACGCATATCAAAAGTTCCAACCATGCAAAGTTGAAATTAAATGACAAGACAATATCAATGCTTTAACCAACAATAAAACGTAAAAGCTACTAGGGTCGAGCCAGGCTCAATTTTGAAGGAACTAGACCTTACCCGTTTTAAACAGTAATGGGGCGGGCCAGACCGGGTAAAGGGTTTTTAAGTTTGGGAACCGGCCCTAACCAGGCCCGTTTCAAACGGGTCGTTTCGAGGCGGGTCCACGAGCCCAATTAACATTTTTCTTTTTCTTTTTGGTTTTGATATAGAGCTCCAGAACGTTCCACAGTTCTAGATTGCTCCCACTGCCAACGAAATCGACGGGTTGGAAGCTACCCGCACCAGCAGCTGAACCACCAGTGGTGAATCGGTGAAGGTGGTGGTCCCCGTCTCTCTTGCTCATCTCTCCCAATCCCAAATCAAGGTCTCTGTCTCTTGACTCCGATCGACGACGATGGCGCAAGGCTCCAATCTGACTCAGATCGACGATGGTAGCCTTCTGTATGTATTCCGTGAACTGAACCTTGTTGGGGGACACGCCGCTAGCTACGATGAGCTTTTGGGTGTCGAGCACCATGATTTTGTATGTTTTGCAAGACGACGAAGCCATCGCCTACCAAATCGAAGATGAGTTCCATATCCTTCTGATAAAAGGCAGAAAGTCCTAATTTTTAATTATATTTTCCACCAAGATGAAACATTTTGTCAAAAATGTGCACGTGGGGGCAATGCCTTTGTGTTCTTTGAATGGGTATTTCAGAATCTAATTGATCTCCTAGGTTTTTTGAATTTTGATGCTCCATCCATATTGGTTTTTGAGAAATCTCGAAGCAATCGACGCAATCAATTCAAGGGTGGGAGGGAGAAGAGAATGAGGAATAGGTGGTGCCGTCGTGGTGGTGGAGGAGATGACTCGAGTGGTAGTCTAGTTTAAGTCCAGGAAGGAAAGGAACGATGGGATGGAATGGATAATGGATTAGGTTTAGAGAATTAGTAAATGGGTTATAGTTAGAAACAGGCCGTTCAGGGTCCCGTTATCCAAATCCTAGGACTCGGTCCGCCCCTTAAATACTATGGACCTACCCCGCCCCATTTCTATTCTCAAAAAATTGGAACCGGCCCGTACCAGCCCCAAACCATGATTGCCCGCCCCAACCCGCAGTTCCTGTACCCGTATGCCCACCCTTAAAAGCAACACTTGTTCATTGTTCAAATGCAAAGCAAACAACAAACTCAAGTATAGTCCTCCCAAACTTTTATCTAGTTATATAATATGAAGTGGGACGGGTAATATGTGCATGAGCAATTTGGGTTAGAAATTAGATTGGATTTGGCTTGACATGGACAAGCAAACATCAACCCAACCCAACCCAAAAGGGGTGGGTTCGAAAAATCGAAAACTGAAAACAAACCGAACCAAACAACAAACTGAAACCGAAATAAACTGAACCAAAGAAAAACCGAACTGGATTAGAAAAACCAAATCGAACTGGATCATATTGATTTGGTTTCGGTGTCAAGAGTTCGGAAACCTAACTAAACTAAACCGAACCGAATTCTAAACCGATTTAAACGATTTTTATGATACACAAGTAACCCTTACTAACTAATACATTACTGTGTACATATGCAATTAGTTTAAGGATTCGTTATTGTTTTTTATTGTACGATTAGTTTAAGGATTTGTAGAATCAAGTAGACTCAATTGATAAATATAATCACGAACAACGAACTTAAGAAAGTAGACTCTCGTTCTTTATACAAATCTCTTGTAGAATCAAGTAGATGTATTAGGCTCTTCCATTCTCTTTCCTCTATTTTCTAGTGCCCTGTCTTTCTGTCTCCTTAAATTCATAATTTTCAGGCGAAAAAATGAGCTTAATAACGTTTCATGATTTTGCATTCCATTTACTTCAGAAGAGCTTAACACCAGTTTATACAATTTGGTTGCTAAAATGTGAAATTGACCAGTTGATGCAATGTGGAGTTTTCTCAAAATCCAAGTTAATCAATATCACTTTTACGCCAAGCACTTGACCATTCTGTACATCACTTTTAAACGCATCATGCTTGTGCTTTCATCATTGTTGTCGTTATTAAATCTATTTTTAAAATTTTTATTATTGGCACTTCAAACTTCCTATATTTAGAAAGAAAAATAAACTTGTGAGTAGAGTGCAACTTGGGCGAATTGGACGAGTTAGATGGTTGACCAAATTCTAACCCAACATTTCTAATTCGGGTATGGGTTGGGTTTGGGTTCCTAGGGGTTTACTCAAGTACGGGTTTAAATTGGGTTCGGCTTACTCGAGTTAAATTTGGGTTTGCCCAATTTTATCAAATTCAATCTTCTAACACATTATTTTTAAGATAAATCTCAAATTTTGAACCAAATAATGCACAATTTTTTAAAATTCAATTTTACACATCACCCTTCATAATAAAAATAAACCAAATAGCATGGAACGCATATCAAAAGTTCCAACCATGCAAAGTTGAAATTAAATGACAAGATAATATCAATGCTTTAACCAACAATAAAACGTAAAAGCAACTAGGGTTGGGCCGGGCCCAATTTTGAAGGAACCGGACCTTACTCGTTTTAAACAGTAATGGGGCGGGCCAGACCGGGTAGAGGGTTTTTAAGTTTGGGAACCGGCCCTAACCAGGCCCGTTTCAAACGGGCCGTTTCGAGGCGGGTCCACGAGCCCAATTAACTTTTTTCTTTTTCTTTTTTGGTTTTGATACAGAGCTCCAGAACGTTCCACGGTTCAAGATTGCTCCCACTGCCAACGAAATCGATGGGTTGGAAGCTACCCACACCAACAGCTGAACCACCAGTGGTGAATCAGTGAAGGTGGTGGTCCCCGTCTCTCTTGCTCATCTCTTCCAATCCCAAATCAAGGTCTCTGTCTCTTGATTCCGATCGACGACGATGGCGCGAGGCTCCAATCTGACTCAGATCGACGATGGTAGTCTTCTGTATGTATTCCGTGAACTGAACCTTGTTGGCGGACACGCCGCTGGCTACGATGAGCTTTTAGGTGTCGAGCACCATAATTTTGTATGTTTTGCAAGACGACGAAGCCATCACCTACCAAACCGAAGATGAGTTCCATATCCTTCTGATAAAAGGTAGAAAGTCCCACTTTTTAATTATATTTTCCACCAAGATGAAACCTTTTGTCAAAAATGTGCAGGTGGGGCAGTGCCTTTGTGTTCTTTGAATGGGTATTTTAGAATCTGATTGATCTCCTAGGTTTTTTGAATTTTGATGCTCCATCCATATTGGTTTTGTAGAAATCTCGAAGCAATCGACGCAATCAATTCAAGGGTGGGAGGGAGAAGAGAATGAGGAATAGCTGGTGCCGTCGAGGGAGCTGAGCCGTCGTGGTGGTGGAGGAGATGACTCAAATGGGAGTCTAGTTTAAGTCCAGGAAGGAAAGGGACGATGGGATGGAATGGATAATGGATTAGGTTTAGAGAATTAGTAAAGGGGTTATAGTTAGAAACAGGTCATCCGGGGTCCCGTTATCCAAATTCTAGGACTCGGTCCACCCCTTAAATACTATGGACCTGCCCCGCCCCATTTCCATTCTCAAAAAATTGGAACCGGCCCGTACCAACCCCGAACCATGATTGCCCACCCCTACCCGCGGTTCCTGTACCCGTATGCCCGCCGTTAAAAGCAACACTTGTTCATTGTTCAAATGCAAAGCAAACAACAAACTCAAGTATAGTCCTCCCAAACTTTTATCTAGTTATATAACGGGTAATATGTGCATGAGCAATTTGGGTTCGAAATTGGATTGGATTTGGCTTGACATGGACAAGCAAACATCAACCCAACCCAACCCAAAAGGGGTGGGTTCGAAAAATCGAAAACTGAAAACAAACTGAACCGAACAACAAACTGAAACCGAAATAAACTGAACCAAAGAAAAACCGAACCGGATTAGAAAAACCAAATCGAACTAGATCATATTAATTTGGTTTCGGTGTCAAGAGTTCGGAAACCTAACTAAACCAAACCGAACCGAATTCTAACCGATTTAAACGATTTTTACGATACATAAGTAACCCTTACTAACTAATACATTACTGTGTACATATGCAATTAGTTTAAGGATTCGTTATTGTTTTTTATTGTACGATTAGTTTAAGGATTTGTTATTGTTTTTTATTGCCAAGTGATGAAATGGATTTTGGCAGGAGCCAATTACTTAACTAAGACACGGTATGAAATGGATTCTATGTTAATTTCCCATTGCATATAATTATTAGAATTCAGTTTTTGCATTAAAATTATTTGAGGTCAGTGCCTTACGATTGAATAAGGCTTTTGCCCAGGTGTTTTATTTGGTACTGGAGTATATGCATCTTCCCTTATTTTTGGTAATGGAATAAATATGCATCTGCCCTCTCTTTGAAGTTTCAACAATGCATACATTAGTGATATAATGTACCATGCAACAGTGTTAGTACTTATTGAAAAAAAATATATATAAAAAACCGAACAAAAGTCAAAGCGAACTGAAAAAATTAAAAAAACAATCGAATCGAATAGTAACTTCAGTTTCGGTAAAAAACCAAACAGAAAGGAACCAAACCCACCCCTACAACCAAATAATAATCGGGTTGAGGTCGGGTTGGGTTTGGACGAGTTTTTCCTTTATTCTAACCCTCTCGATCAGGTTTGAAATCAGGTTGGGCATGACCCAACTCATGTTGCATCCCTATGAGGTCGGGTTGGGTTTGGACGAGTTTTTCCTTCATTCTAACCCTCTCGATCGGGTTTGAAATCAGGTTGGGCATGACTCAACTCATGTTGCATCCCTACTCATAAAAAATGCAAATGAAAATTTTAAAGTAATAATAGCAGTTCTCAACTTATTTTTACAAACCTCCTCATCATTGCATTTTAATTTAAAAAAAAATAAAAAAAAATCATTTCTCACCCACTTCTCTCCTTTGCACATATATATATATATATATATATATTTAACTTTTATATTTGAATCTAGTAAACTATAAAATAAAGAAAAAACCCATTTTGCTTCCAAATCCATCTTGTGCTTTCTTCCCTTCCCAACAATGAAAGCCCTCACTTAAAACTTAATCACTTTCTCTAAAACCAACTCTCAAAAGTCTACATCTTTAAACCCTTTTTCTTTCCAGAGAATCCAAGCGAAAGCAAAAGCATCGCAATTAACTCACAAAGCGAAAGGCTGGAGAGGAGGACGACCGTGGTGGCCACTGCACTGCTGCCTATTTCCTCTTGACTGCTGATTACGGCTCCGAGCCCAACGCTCTTGACCCTGTAAGTTCCTTTTTCTTCCCGCAATTTCATCTTCAGAATTCAAACTTTGATCCTGTTACGAAAAGGGTAGCAAGAAAATGAAAAATTAATATTTGGTTCACAATTTAATTTCTCATGTGTGCAATTTGAGCTCACAAATTTGGGGGTTTTTCCATTTCGTGTTTGATTTACAATTGTTAGTTGTAGAATGAAGGTGTGTTGTGTAACTGGACTAGTTGGGTATGTTTTGTTTTCGCTTTTTGTCGATTTTGTTCTTGTCTTTTTAGCAAAATGATAATGTGAGTGAGATTTTGGGTAGTTTTCTCTGCTTGTGTGGTTACCACTCTGTAATTACAAATGTTTTGGTATTTGATTGCTCAAGACACCCAAAGCGATCTTTCTATCACTTAGATTGGATTGTTTAGGACGAAGCCAAAGTTGCGATTGTAAAAAGCTGGAGAAAATGTGATTTAGGAATGCTTTTGGACCGCTATGCTTTGTAGATAATTGAGCACTTCCTCTTTTCTTCCCTGAATGTAGAGAGAATCATTTTTAATCTGTTAGGAACGACGTGTTTTGAGAAAATTGGTAGTTGAAGGTACCTTAGAGTACCTGGACCTAGTAACTCTACTTGCATGACCAATAAAAAGAACAAAACCGGAAAAAAACTTAGTAAATCCTTGATTGCTGTTTTATCTGCATTTGTTATCGTTGCTTACAGTTTAAATTCGCTTGCAGTTCATTGATGTCGAAACGATTGTTTCTCCAACAACTTTTGCCCGGCGTAGTTTGTCTTATCTCATGAGTGACAAGCTCTCAACGATGCAATGCAGGCACAAGTAGTTTCCCCAGTTTGGAAACTCTCAAAGACAAGGGGGGATTCTGCTTTTAATCACAAGGACTTCAGAACCACAGTTGAGTGTTATTCACATGTTAGGTTCTTATTATGATACTTGTGGGAAATTCTGAGTAGAGGTTTGATAAGAGTTGCTTTCATGTTCATACCGATATTTGAATTTGGCCTTCAATAGGACATTCTTTATCTGACCTGTTAAAATAAATTACTAAACACAACTTCGCACGAAATTTTGTTTGGTCTTTGGTGTAAGATATCCAGTCAGAATACGATCGTTGCATTTTATCTTCTAATTAATGATAGGAAGATTTGAAGAAACGAAATTGGTAATTTAAGGTATCTTAGAGTATTTGAACCCAGTAACTCTACTTGCATGACCAATAAAGGGAACAAAACTGAAGGAAAAAAAAATTGGTAAATCCTTAATTGCTGCTTTCTCTGCATTTGTTATCGTTGCTGACGGTTCTATTTCACTTGCAGTTCATTGGTTTGGAGCAATGGTTTCTCCAACAATTTTTGCCCAGCGTAGTTTGTCTTATCTCATGAATGACAAGCCTCAGGAAGCTATAAACGATGCAATGCAAGCACAAGTAGTTTCCCCAGTTTGGCACTTGCATGTTATCTTCAGGCTGTTGCCCTTTCGGCCCTTGGAATGGATGGTGAAGCTCAAGCAGCACTTACGGAGGGTACTATGCTTGAATCCTAAAGGAGCAAAGCAGTTGGACAGAAGTGAAAATCTAGGCCGGTCAACAAGGTGCCTAGTTTGCCACTTCTCTCGGTTTGGCTCTCAGCTTTTATAGCCGCCGATCATAAGGTTTAAAACCACTGGAGCCAAAGCTTCATCATTTCCATGGTATTAGATTTTGTCATCTTCCAGCAGTATATGTTGTATTTGAATTGTTTTATTTGATTTGATTTCCCGTGCATCAAATGATTCGAGTATATGAGTTACTTTGACAAAATAGAAAGTTGTAAAAAACACTGGTAGGGAGGATGTCATTCAGAAGCTTGTAATTTGTGTGTAGAAAGCATATAGGATTCCTGGTGTATTATTTATGATGAATTTTAATAATAATTAGTTTGTTAAATGTTGTCTGATCATTGATAGACATATGCACAAGACTGCAACCAATCCATTGAACTAAAATTTACGACGAACAAAACAATCATATGCAGTCCAGAATTAACTGAATTTCTTTAGTTTATATCATGAATCAAAACATATATTGCAGAAAGGTCTTGATAAAGTAAATGTAGCAGTAAACTTCTTACAAATAATTAACACTAACAAATCATCTGCCAAGGAGATTTAGTAGTAAAGTTCTTTATTATGATAACTCAATACCTAGAAAACTTGTACAGATAATGGTCCATGAAAGCTCTTTCAGTGAAGTGAAGCCGTCTACACTGTCTCAGAAGACGCTGTAGATAAAAATAAACAAGTACATGCAATTAAGTTTTGAAGAAGACAGTGAAATTAATTTGAAAGACTTTACGAATAGATGCATGCATATTGCTTAAATTTAAGAAAGACAAATAAAATCACATTTACATGCCATTGCTTAATTGAAGTGCTGCTTGATTGAAATCACCCTCACATAAAACCAATCATTCAAGACATTTAAGAACCTGAAGTACGAGTATCTCCCATGGCCTCACAAAAATCAGACCGCCACAAACTCCCCAAAATCCAACAATAAAGCCAAGCGCCATGCTGATGTAAAATCCCCATGTTATAGGCTCATCCTTTTCTTCTTCGTTGCTCAAGATCGGAGTTTCCTGTTGATCACCACAGATCTTTGGAAGTGGAGGTCCGCACAGCTGAGGATTTCCAGCATAATCAGAGGGATCAAAACTTTGGAGCTGAGTGCCAGTTGGAATTTTGCCAATAAAGTTATTGTATGACAAGCCCAAGACACTAAGACCATATATCTGAGCACGGCTTGTTGGAATTCTACCATCTATCTGGTTTCTTGACAGATCAAGGGCATCCAATGATTGCAACTTTCCAATCTTTGCAGGTAACTCACCTGTCAATCCGTTTCTCGATAGGTTTAAAGAAACTAACCCAACAAGACTGTGATTTCACTTGGAATCTCCCCCGTTAATCTATTGCTTGAGAAATCAATTCTCTTCACAAGTCCCAAACTATTTTTGTATAAGTACATTCTTCCCTTCCATATAAATGTTGCATCATCCATATAATTAACCGCATAGAAAGTATCATCTCTTAGGTACAAATGTTAAAGGGTCGGAGATGAGTTTCCCTTCTGTGCCAAAACAGTAAAATTGCTGAGGCATTTTGGTATTGTTCCAGAGATATTATTCGCAGACACATCCAAGTTTTGAATGTTTGTTAGACGGCATAGTTCAGATGGCATGCTTCTGTTGAAGTTATTAGAGGAAAGCATCAAGACAACCAATTTCTGAAGGCTAACCCCTAACCATTTTGGTATGGGTCCTGATAATTGATTGTATCCAACATCAATAACTTTTAAACTGGTGCAATTCTTTAAGGATGAAGGAAACTCGCCAACAAATCTGTTGCTTCTTAATTTCAATGTTTCCACGTGATATAGTGAGCCCACTGTGGATGGAATTTTGCCGGAAAAAGCATTGTAACTCAAATCAAGCATGACTAGATGGTCAAAATGTGTCTAGAATTGTGGAAGTTCTCCGAAGAGATTGTTGTTTGAGAGATTAAGAAACATTAAACTCTTGTATGCTTCACACAAGATAGAAATTGACCCTGAAATGTTATTACTAGAGAGATCCAAATATGACACATGCGATAGAGTTGAGGGAATTGGACCTTCGATTTGGTTTGCACTCAAATGTATTTCAGGGTAATATGTAAAATTCGTTGTTGAATTTGGAAACATTTCTCCAATTTGGTTATTGAAAAGACTAATAAGTTGCACATTACGAATCGTACCCCAAAACCAGCTTGGAAGGACATCCACAATTCCAGCATCATAAATATTGAGGTATGAATACTCATTCTGAGTTTGAAGCCATTTTGGAAAATACAGGCCCATTTTGCAAGACCCCAAATATATATACCTCAATTTAAATGGAGGGACCCAATTAGAATTGAAGCTTAAAACTAGAGAGTTGGAGGACAAATCCAAATATGTTAATCTAGAGAGATTCGAGAAGTGGCTTTCCGAAACCACACCTTCCAGAGCATTCATAGCCAAGTTCATTTGCTCAAGATTAGACAGTTGCCCAATACTTTCAGATAATGTTCCACTCAATTGATTTCTAGAGAGAGATAATACTTTCAATGATGAAAAGTTTGGAAGATTAGGAATTGATCCAGAAAGATGATTGTCACAGAGGTACAGATACTCTAACGAGTTTTGAACACACTTAGACAACATTTGAACAAAATTGGAAAACTGTCCACTCAAACTAGTATTGGCTAGGGACAGTTCTTGCAAACTGCATAAGCTGGAAAAAGAATGCAGATTCACCCCGTCAAATTTGTTCTTATAGAGATATAGATGGACAAGAGAGGTCAAGTTTTCAATGACACTGGGAATTAAACCAGTTAAACTGTTGTTAGAGAGGTCAAGATGGACAAGGCTAGTATTGTAGTTAGAAAACCATAAATTTATTGAAGGACAAGTGCATTGGTTGTCAGAGAAGTCAACATGAGCAAGAGCTTTTGAAGAATTTATGTTAAAAAGAGTATTGGAATGGATTGCAGGAGAAGGAAGACCACACCCCCATAATGACAAGTTTGTAAGTTTAGGGAGTTTACTAACTATTTCCAGCCAGTCATGAACATTACTGAGATTGGTGTTACTCAGATCCAAATATGTTAAAGAAGAAAGATAGGGGAGCCATGAATTCAGAATTTCCACACTATTAAAGTCATTCCCACTGAGATCAAGATATTGCAAGTGGGTAAGGTTTCCAACTTGACTTGGAAATCGACCACCGAAAGAAGTATCAGAGAGACCGAGGTGTCTTAAATTGGAAAGAGAACCCATGAAATTTGGAAGTCGGGTTCCATTGAAATTAATGCAAGAAAGGTCCAAATATTTTAAATGCTGCAACTCAATCAGTTTAGGACTCATCATCTTACCTTGCAAATAGTAGTTGAGAGACCCTGGCTTACCTTGCTGTTGAAGTGAGTAAGTTTCATTCAAATATGACCATCCAAGATTAAGTTGAGTAACATGGTTGGTTCGGTTGCTGCAGCGGACGCCTGACCATTTGCAACAATCTTGCATGTGTTCTTCTATTCCCCACGAAGAGAGGAGATTGTAGAGATCCACGAGGCCGTGTTTGAAAGCAAGGAGTGCTTCTCTTTCGCTCTCAATGCACCTCATCACTCCTCCTGAAGAAATATTTTTGAATCCAAGGGAAAGGGAAGGGTTTACAGCACATTGTAGTAAAGTTAGCACCACAATTAAAGCACGAAAGAGTTTCTTCAAGCACCTGATTCTGTCACCCTCCATCTTACTTCAACTAAATCAACCAAGAGACAATTGAAGCACGAAAGAGTTTCTTTAGGATTTTGATTTAGGAGCAAAAGGAAAGCTGCGCATGGAAAAACACCTGACAGTGTAATTTGTTGGCTGTGAATAAATGTTGATTCCGAAAACCAAGTTGTAATGGTTTGTTAGAATGATGTGTTTAGTTAAATAATAAATCAAATCAAAATGTGTAACACATTTCAGCCGGAATTATTATTATTATATCCATATAGTTACACTAGAAGAGTAAATATTGTATCAAACTCAACAGTTTTACGAGATTTGAATTTAGCACTTTGAACTTACAAGTGGAAAAAATATTAGTAGTCCGTAGTAAGTGTGAGGTGATTGTTAGTGAAAATCGATAATGTCATTGACAATCTATGACACGCTATATTTGGGTGGGGGATTTTCGAGTCATGGGATTGAAAGGCAAATTATAAAAAGAAAATATTACAAAATGAGAAAATTCTTTAATAATACGTAAAACTGAATGATACATAATGAATGGAGAAAAGAAAAGATAAAATATCCAATAGTCGTGAAAATCTTTATATAATAGAATATCCGATAGTTCTCCTTCTCTAGTTCATATGTCATTTTATCTCAAGCACGCTATAAAAAAAGGTAGGCCTACAAGTAACAATCAAAGGCAATGTAATAGGTGACCAAAACATAGCCTGATAAATTACATCAAGTACCAAGGGCATCTCCAATGGGAGACCCTAATTATAGGTCTCCACCATCTTCAATGGAATATTCGAATCCCTAAATGAAGCTTGTGGGCGTTGATAAAAACAAGAAAACAAACCAAAAAACTATTTCTACTGTGCGTTTCCCAACGGCTAAAAGAATGGAAAATGTCACAAGTGTGGTGTGGGGCCCATGATTGACGATGTGTCCGTCTGGAAGTGAGAGAAGCTGTTGTGCAGCATTATCATGTTAGTGAGGCTTGTTTCCTACTCAAAATCTACATTGGTGCCCACTCTTTGAAGATTTCTTTGAGGTAATTAGTGAGTCCTTATATTTTGGGATACTTTGAGGATCTCTATTCTGCCAATGGGAAGCCATTTGTCCCTATATTTAGAGGCTATAGGGTTGTGGGCACTCCATTTAAGATCTCCATTGGAGATGCTGGCAGTACAATAATTCCACTAAACAACATAATTGATAAACTGAAACTTTTTAATGCACCAGATATGAGATATAGGTGAGTCTTTACCTAATTTGCTTTCCGCCAAACTACTTTTTTTTCGATTCACCAAGGTATATGGAAATCCTAGTGTAAAGGACTTTGAAGCACTACCTTCCCTCAAGTTCAACCATGTTCATTAAAGTCAAATTAAGATTACAATGATTCCACTAGACATCATGATTTATAAAAAGAGACCTTTTTATGCACCAGATATTGATGACTCTTTACCAAATTTTGAAATAATATTGAATTATGTCCACCCGCTAAGTTTTGATAAAATATAATTACTTTATAATAATTCTATCAAAACGATATCATTGATATACATGGGACGATAATTCCACTAATTTTATCAAAACCACAAATTTCCAAAGTGATTATCTTTTTAAGTGATATGGGATGAAAGTTAATTCCTTTAAAAGTGAGGCACTCAACGCATGCTTCAGAAGGTGGGATGTTATGGTAAAAAAGATCAATATTATTTGAGCAAGTGCTTACACCAGAATCATACTTTCATGTCCATCATAGGGCTTGAGTTTGGGGCAACATCTAGCTTTTCTGATTCGAGCAATATTCTAATCTAAACTAACTATGAGGAGGGGGATTTGAACTTTGAGTGTAAGTTCAAGGGGAAGCAGACTGCTATAGCCAACTTGCTACTTGTTCTCAAGAAAGACTTTACAAGTTATTAGATGTCAAGAAAAATTGACACTGAAAATTTTACAAGATCTTTAATCTTCAAAGAACAAAACAATACCGCCCATATATACAAAAAGTACTCGACAAAATGTTCCATTTAGAAAATAGAGAAAAATCTTTTGCCCGTTGCGCACTATTTCCATCTACAAAATCCTTGAATATTTTATACTAGGACCACCCAAGGTTAAAATTATGGATTCGCCACTGCAAGTAAGTATAGCATGTTCAAGATGTTCCATATGAACATTTAATTATTAAAAGCAGCAATTCAACGAAACATCATCACAGTTTAGCACTGAAATTAGAAGTTCTAGGAATTATGAGAACAAAAATGGGGCAAATTCTGAATTTCAAGGTGTGCGGAAATCATTCTTACTTTTTATTTTGTTACTCTTCCATATACATTTTTTAAAAATTCCTCCCCGACATTTCCCCTCCATATCTTACCCAAAGAAAAAAAAATTGAAACTAAAATATAAAAACTATCGAATTGGTTAAAATGGAATATCCTTCTTGATTAAGTCAACTGGTTTATCCTCTTTTTTTTTTTTTTTTTTTTTGCATAACTTGATCGATAACTTGTTGCAAGTTTGATACGATTCAATACTAGAAGAGAAGTCTGTTGGTAGTTGAGGGCCACTACCAAAGGGTTTTGGTCCATTAATTTCCCCATTACAATGACACTTCCTATTCGTCCACAAAGAAAAATTCGATTTTACTGTGTAGTTACCACTATCTATATGAATTATTCAATTAGTAAGTCAAGTCAATACCTGATCATTCGAGTTGTCTTTGTCTAATTTATGAAGTGAGATTTCCGCACACCCATTATTCAATTGTTATTGAATGACATTGACAGAATTTGCAGTGTTTTGTATATCAATCCAGTCATGTATGAACAAGTGACTCTGCTTTAACCTTTAACTACTACAACTGTAAGGCATACTTTTCTTCTATAAAAACTTTTTTACATTTGTCAAGAAACCAGAAACTGGGCAGAATTCCAGCAAGCCTTGCTCGGATAGATAGTTTTAGTTTCTTGGACTTGTCATACAACAACTTTTATGAAAAAATTCCAATACGCACTCAGCTCCAAAGTTTTGATCCCTATGTTTAGGCTGGAAATCCACAACACTGTGAACCTCCACTTCAAAAGATGTGTGCTGATCAACAGGGAACTGTGTGATGAGCTTATTGTTGGAATTTCACATCGATGGGTGAAAAGATTTCCAACAATGGGTTTTAAATATGATTAGCCCATTCTAACTAATACCGAGACCTTTTGTGGTAAAACTCCACACCTGACAGATTGGGCAAGTGAGGTGGTAAAGTTCGGGACAATATTGATGTCATTAAAGTGGGACCCCTCGAGCCCGTCGATCTAAAAAAATTTCAACATGGTATCAGAGCCAAGGTTCGGGCCCGTGCAAGCCAACAAGCTTGTCAGTTGTCACCAAGAAGGAAACAAGTCAGGACTCTTAACAGAGAGTTGGCCTCTGAGTTCCATTGAAAACAAGTATGGACTCTTAACATAGAGCCGACCTTTGAGTGTCAATTGCCAATGTATAGATCTCTACATGTGAACCACTAAATGGGGTTACACATGAGGGGGAGTGTTGGAATTCCACATCGGTGGGTGAAAAGAAAACAATGGGGTTTAAATATGATTACCCCACTCTAACTAATACCGAGGCATTTTGTGGTAAAACCCCACACCTGATAGATTGAACAGGTGGTAAAGTTGGGGACAATATCGGTGTAGTTAGAGTGGGACCCTCCACGATAAAAAACAACGGATTTCGAATCAATAAAATAACTAATCAGGTCGTTATTGGGTTACCCGTTAATAAATAAGGTCGTTAACAGGTTTACATGTGGATGATTTGTTTCAACCCGTTAAGATAAAAAGTTAGTTCGATAATTTTAAACTACTAAAACCTTACTAGTTACTACAATAGCCATACTTAATATCACATAAGTAAGCTTAAAAATTTTCAAGGCACTTTAAAAATACAAAGCAATTTAAAATGCCAAAGCACATTAAAAACTCATAATAATTCATTTAGAAGTGTGAAAATGTGAAAAAATATGCGGCGGTGGTGGGAATTGGATTTTAAACTACTAAAACCTTACTAATAGTTTGATAATTTTAAACTACTAAAACCTTAACGTTAATCCAATATTTGTTACAAACGCTCTTTCTCTTAGTGTTTAAAATGCCAAGCACATAAGTAAGTTAGTTTGATAATTTTAAACTATTAAAACCTTACTAGTTACTACAATGGCCATACTTAATATCACATAAGTAAGCTTTAAAATTTGAGAAATTGTTAAAAATGACCAATTTTCTTAATCTTAGGATTGAAATAGGACAAACTGAATATGCGCATGCCATACACAACAAACAATAGGACAGAAATATGATTTTTCTTACATGTTGAAATGATTTAATTGCCCTCGTATATAAATGAGTTATTTCCTCCAACTTAGTCATCATTTGCACCTTTCTCCGAAAATCTCTCTCACCCAATCCCCAAAAAGAACCCTAACCCACAATCCCCAATCCCGTTGGTTGACCCTGCTTTTTGTCATCAATTCTGCCGCTGGACTGGCCGGTTTCTCATCCTCCTTCGAATCGAAACAAGGATTTTGGGAGGGGCCTGGGTTTGGGAAGATGGCTTACCTTGGTCTGGTTTGCATTTGGGCCTGCATGCACACTTGACACACTGCAACTGTTTTAAGTTGATGTCCTAGTCCCATGTCCAGATAATAGTACCATACTAGTAAGAGAGGTCCGCGCGATGCTGCAAGATTGAAAACTGTATGAAATTTTGTGTATAGCACTATGTCCATACAAAAATACTTGATCTGTATGTACATACTATTTTACGTGCAAAAGATTTAGTAGATAATCCTATTTACATACAAAAGAGAATGCTTGATGCATATGTACATAATATTTACATACAAAAAATTTACGAAATTGTCCTACTTACATACAAAAGATGGTCGAAAGATACTATGATAAAGAAATCTAGTGAACTATTTGAGTTTAAAGCGAATGGGATAAAGAGATCATGTTTAATAGGTCGTGGATAATTCAAAAAGTATAGAATAATGAAAGGGTATACATACTCTGTTTTGCAGCCATATATATGGTTTCAGAAATGATTGGGGAATCTGATACATTTCTGGTTGGAGCCTTTGGAGTAAGAGTCGTGTCTGATATTTCCTTTGCTGCAACATCACAAATAACGAGGTAAATAGAGGAAAATAAAAGTGTTATTAAATATTGAGTAGTGTGGAATTTCGAACAATGAAAAACTATGAACTTGATATCAAAGTTTGTGAGATGAATAAATTTGAGATGAAGATATTACATACTGTATTTTGGGACACAAAAAAATGATTCCGGAATTGCTTGGGGTTGCTTTGATTTTGGGAGAGATGATAGGACACCGTTGAAATTTGAGTCAAAAGCTGATACCTTTTCTATGGAGCTTTTGTGTCGTCACTGAGATGTAAAACAGAGGATAATTAAAGGCATTAGTGAACATTGAAAATGCAGAGGTTAAAATTAAAGGCATTAAATAAATGTAAAACACACTCGCATTTATCCGTAAACAATAATACTTAACATGACACTGCAGATGCAAAATTAAAAAAAAATAAAAAATCTTGTCAAAACCCACTTCCATGTCAGGTCATAATTTTACAACCACCAAAAAATAACGGAAGGGGCATGCCGTGATCTCTGGAAAGTGATAATCGCATTTTCTTCTGAAATTGCTCACCTTCCTTAATCTTTTCTAAAGAAGCAATGATTCGCATCCTGTAACCAAATCAGAAAATAACATATGATTACCCAAAACCCATCTCAGGTGAACTAATCGCAATAAAATTTAAAAACTCATGCATTCAAATTTGAAAGAGCAAACAAAATTAATAATAATAAAATTAAGAAGTGAAAGCTGACAGACCTTGAGATTGAATATGTCCTTCCCTTTGGGTCTCTTGTTCAATAATGCGTCAACACAGTGAATACAATCTTTTTACTTGCTCTCCCTGCATATCCTCGACAACTAAAAAGCAGCAGAAGCACAACAACTACTGAGCATTAAACCTAAACCCAACTTAGGAGATCAGGTAATCTACTCAAACATACGAACTCGGTCCTTGGGCCGCTTCAACTTTGCAAATACATGACCTTCTGTCCTTGCATTTGACAATAATTTCATGTCTCATAGTTTTTAACTACCCATACCCATACCCAACTGTCAATTACCTAGTCAGTGCACCAAATTGTGAGGCTGTCCCAGGTTTTTGTTCTTGATATTTACAAAAATGTGAAACCTTATAAGTAAATTGAAAAATAAGGCATGACATTGTTGCTAGGTGAAGTGCTTGGAACATTTTTATATGCAAAAAAATAAGAATAATAAAAGAATTCTATATGATTGATGGAGCTATTAAAGTTCTTCTCTTTAACATCTTTGATTAAATAACAAAATGGCCGTTGATGAAATCATAAGACATTTATGTGAATGATGTGATGACATAATGAGGGCCATCTTGTATGTGTTAATATATTGAGAAAGAAGAAAGTTGAAAGTATAGTCAAATAGATTAAAACGTTTAACTTTTCGTTACTGTAATTCTGTTTTTCAGTCATGTTGAATAAGAGCTTCTTCTAGATTTGGCTTCTCTGAATGTTTCAAGGTTGCAAGTTTCCCATTTGATTATCATAATTGCCCCCCAATCAAACTCATAGAATCCTTTTGTCGAAGTGCTCATTCATGGTTACAGGAGGGCGTCGAAAATGTTGTGGTGGTTCATTGTAAAGCTGGTATGGCAAGGACAGGAGTAATGATTTGTAGCCTTCTCTTATTTCTTAAAGTAAGATCAATAATCAGCACCTTAAGACCTGGGGTTGTATGGTGGAAATGTTGGTCCTTCTTTTGGCTTTATATTTCTTGCACTTATGACGATAACTTTTTCTTGTTTGTTTTTCCATGTATCTGCAGTTCTTCCCTATGGCTGAGGAGGCCATGAATATATATATGTATCTAAGTGGTACATTAGTGTTGTAATGAGGACCTATTTACTCCTTAAGTTAAAAGCATAAATAAAACTAAACAAAAACATAAACAAAATCAACCCCAAAAAAGAACCAAATTCAATTTCATTAGAAACTTCAACAAAACCAACTCCAAGGTGCAACCAAATTTAACTCCAATATAATAAAACTTAAAACAAAAATCTAAGTCCACCAAGTTAACTCCCATAGGCCTATCCTCTGCAGTCTCAAAAGGACCAAATCAACTTCTAAATTCTACCCATGGCATACAGATTACGTAACGATCACTTAACACATTAATAAAGACTAATTTGGCCAGCTTCACTTAATACAAAATAGAAACACGTGAATTCACTGGAGAACATAAATCACTTGCCTTCATTCTTCACTTAATAGTTCAAATATTAGAATTTTGCAACCGAAAACATTAACCATCTCAATCATTACTAACAGACATTTCCATCAAATTCATTATTTAGACAATTTTTTTTTCAAGGCATAGTTACTAAGTGCGCCTAAAATGCAAGTACAAGGCGGCGGAATTACAAAGATTATACATTTATCTAATCTTTTTTTATAGAAAATGAAATATTTAGAAATGTTAAAGACATTCAAATTGTGAATCCAAACAAACCCAAATTGACAATTGAATAGAAAGAAAACCCGGTCCCAGATCACAAAAATCTTCAAAATTCACAAGAAATTCACATAAAGATGCAAAACTTGGGAGATGGGTTTTTAACTGTACCTCGAGAAAATGAGGACGGCGCGAACCTTTTAGAGAGTGGATGAGATGGAGAAAAGGGCATCATTTTCAAGAGGTAGGAAGAGAAAACGGCGGAGGCTATACAGGGAGAACTTCGGCGGAGCTCAGAGGGGATGGGAGGACTTGGGTGGCTGTGGACACGGCTGGCTTTGCCTCTTCTTCCATTGTTGTTGTTTATTCGGTTTCGGGTTTAAATTGGGTTCGGGCTTACTCAAGTGAATTCGGGTTTGCCTAAATTTATCAAGGATAGTACTTGGGTACTGACAGTTCCAGACCAGCAAAACCATTGCAAATTCTTTCACAAAAAGCTATCACCCACTAACTGAACTCATACGATTTACTTTTATAAAAAAGAGATTCATGCTCTGTTCTTCTTCACGCACTGATTGTTACCACTATGGAGATCCAAATTAATTAATGGCAGAAATTGTGGCTTCAGGATCTTGCTCGTCACCACAAGGCACAAACATCATCGATCAAATGGTGAGAGGGACTGTCCGAATTGATGATGATAGGTCGCAATCATCGCCATCGTCCATAACGGAGGACGACGATCGCAGTCGCTGTAGAAGAAAGGGATTGGTGGGTCGCAGGAATTAGGGATTGGGATCACGGGAGAAGAGAGGGGGTTGTGGGTGCGTCAGGTTCGATGAGGGAGAAGAAGAATGTTTGGTTTGATGAGGTACTGAACAGTCACCCAAGTATTATCCTTTTATCATATTCAATCTTTTTAACCCTATTATTTTATAAAATAGATCTCAAATTTTGAACCAAATAAGGCAGAACTATTTAAAATTTAATTTTACACATCATAATTTATTAAAAAAATAAACCAAATAGCAAATACGCATTTTAAAGTTTCAACCATGCAAAGTTGAAATTAAATGACAAGATAATATTAATATTTTAACAAAAAGCAATACTATTGCACATTGTTCAAATAAAAAGCAAACAACAAACTTCAAGTATAGCCATTCCAAACTTGTATCTAGCTTATATAATACGAAGTGGGACCAGTAATATGTGTATGAGCAATTTGAGTAGAAATTGAATTGGGTTTAGGTTGACATGGACGAGCAAAGCATCAATCCAACCCAATAGAGATTGGTTCGAAAAATTGAAACTGAAAAAAAATAGAACTGAACACCAAACCAAAACTGAAATAAACTGAACTAGATTATATTGGCTTAGTTTCAGTTTCAAAAGTTCGGAAACCGAACTAAACCAAACTCAACTGAATTATAAACCCATTTAAACGAGTATTATGATACTTAACAAACCCTTACTAACTAATACATTACACTCTGTACATATGCAATTAACCTAAGGATTTGTTATTGTTTTTTATTGCCCAGTGCCTAAGATGAAATGGATTTTGGCAGGAGCCAATTGCTTAACTAATAAACGGTATGAAATGGATTCTATGTTAATTTCCCATTGCATATAATTATTAGAATTTAGTTTTTGCGTTATAATTATTTGAGGTCGGTGCCTTATGTTTGAATAAGGCTTTTGCCCGGTTGTTTTGTTTGGTTATCCATGTAATGTAAGCTTAGCTTGATACAATTATTGGTATAATTTTTTGATAATTGTTTTATTATTTTTAGTACTGGAATATATGCATCTTACCTTATTTTTAGTAATGGAATAAATAAGGATTCGGCCTTCTTTTGAAGTTTCAACAATGCATACATTAGTGATATAGTGTACCATGCAACGGTGTTTTTTCTGTTTTATTTGAACAAACGATATTATCTACACTAAGGGGTGAGGGAGTGGGCTAAGTCTCACAATGGACTAACAATAATATGGTTCAAATTCGCCTTTGGCGATAATCAAACCTAAAACTTCTCACTTACAAGTGAAAATGAATATTGCTAGACCGTAGTTGTGACAACCCGTCCCAAAATATAATATATTTTATCATCGATAGCGTGGAATGACTATTTTACCCTTGAGCGTTGGGTTGTGAATGTATTATTGGGCTAAGAAAATGGACTAATTATTTTCATTTCCTACTTCTTTGAACCCAATTGAAGCTTGGGATTGTTTTGGATGAATCTTAGCCTACAATTGGTAGCCCAATTAGGGCTTAAGGATTTTATATGGATACCCAATCCGGACACACACATGCGCACACACATGTATAGACTTCTCTCTCTCCCTCTCTCGAGTCTTCCTCATCCGTACAATCTGTACGTCTAATCTCTCTACGAACTTCATCTCTCACAAATCGAGCTAGTAGAGGTTTTTTTTGAACTCCTTGCAAGCCTTGGAGTCGAGCCATGCCTTTGGTTTGAGGAAAAGACTAGTAGAACTCGAGACGCCCGAGCTCTGGCAAGGAGTGGAATTTTCTTCTGTGTGATCGAGAAGATATTAGCTGGATTTAAGACTTAAGAAGGTAAGAATTCATCTTCTCTAGCATGTTAGGCTAGTTTTGGTTAAGTTTGGATGCCGAAATGAGCTTGGTTGTGGGATTGCAGGAATAGCCAGTTTTTCAAGGATTTTTCCAGCCATTTTTCTTTGGGTTTAGGACGTAAAAGTGGTAAGAACTAGTTCTACTCGTTTACAACTTCATTTTGGTACAAATTTCATGAAATTTGGTTGAGGAATGGCGAAGATATTCAAGTTTTAAGTTTTCCAGAAACCGGCAAGTGCAGTGGTGGCTGGTGTCGGAATCCGGCGAACCATTGGAGAAGAAGGAGAATATTTCTTCAATTTTGACAGAATATGTTAAGGGCGTCAAGTAAAATTAACGGCATATGCTATTATTTAACGGAATATTCCTTAACGCCATTGGGGAATCCGTCAGTATGCCAGGTACGTGGGCGGCGTATGTGGCTGTGCCTTGACTGGTGCATGAGAGCACGTGGGAACTTAGAAAATTATTCTAAGAATATGGGGATGTTCGTGGGGTTGAGTAGGTCACAATGGTATTTCAAATACCCCAATTGAGCAACGTATGAGAAGTTATTACCTAGTTTTGGTTATGTGCTTAAAATAACGTTAAAATAGTTGTTTCACATATAGGTGAGACGTTTCCAGAGGACAAGTGCAATCAGGCGAAGCTCGGGGGTTACAATCCTGCCACATATCAGTGAGTGGGCTTTTGGTTTTCAGTATATATATATGCTTGGTATTTTTTCCCAGAAACTCATTTAAATGGACTTATGTTTTGAAATGCCATGCCAAATATTTTATACTTAGAATATGCATTTAGTAGTTGCACATATTTATGTTTGATGCTACAAAAGCTCAGGTAAGTGCTAGGTGAGTTTATAGATTATGGATGTGAGTTGCATGATTATGTTGAGATATATTATAGCTCATAAACTTGCACCCCGATGTTAGTGCTCCCGTCCGTGGTCAGGGCATAGTCCTTCACGTGACGTTCACCTCCCGCACCATACACTCACCTTGGATCCAAGTTAGGTGCACAGTCCTGTCGTACAGATTACTATAGGTGGTTCCGACTCGTAGGTGATCCGCGATCATTTGCACAGTCTTCACGTGATCGTAGCATTTGAGCTTATTTATTTACACCCAGTCCTGTTGTACAAACCATTTTAGGTGGTTCCGACTCGTGTGCAGGCATACTTGTTGAGGTATTGGTTGAGCCATACATGTCATATTAGGTGACTCCGGCTAGATGGATGAGCTATAAATTCAGCCGTACATGTCATATTAAGTGACTCCGGCTGACATATCATTTGCATTAATTTATATCACCTGGCTTACATATTTTATGCTGAGATATTTGACATGGCATATATGTGGATTTTGCTATTCCGAGCATGATTTTGATATATGTATGTATTCTATTTTCTAGGAAATTATACAAGTTTTACAATGAGGGGTTATTACTTTTGATAAGTGAAATGGTTTTGAAAAGCTTTGTTTTTGCCCACTCACACTTTTTGTTTTGCGCCATTCCAGGTTTTAGGTAGGAGTGCTTATTTGGTGGCTTACGAGGAATTGATGGCGATTCTGACAGATTATCACTAATGTAGGACCACCTCTAGTATTGTATAATTAGTATTTGTCCTACTGGATTGCACTTTGGCTACCTATGCTCTGATTATTGTGTAACCACATTTAAATATCGGGATTGCACTTTTATTTGCTTAGTGTAAATTAGTTAGCTTGGTTCTTAGTTATTCACATTTCTTTATATCATTATCATTTCCGCATCGCACACATGGCTACGTCACCCTCACGTGACGGCTAGCATGCCTTGATTTTGGTCGGGGTGTGTCAGTAGTACTAAGTGGCCATGCAACGGTGTTATCTTTATTGAAAATATACATTAAAAAAACTAACCCGAAAAAAAAAATCAAACCGAATAGTAACTTCGGTTCGATTTTCAGTTTCGGCTAAAAACCAAACAGAAAGGAACCGAACCCACCCCTACAACCCAATAAATAATCGAGTTGAGGTCGGTTGGGTTTCGGCAAAAAACCAAACAAAAAGGAATCGAACCTACCCGTACAACCCAATAAATAATCAGGTTGAGGTCGGGTTGGGTTTCAGTGGGTTTGTACTTCATTCTAACCCTCTTTATTAGGTTTGAAATCGAGTTGGGCATGAGCAGATTCAGGTTGACCCAACCCGTGTTGCACCCCTACTTGTGAGAAATGCAAAATAGAATTTTTAGAGTGATAATAACAGTTCTCAATTTTTTTGTTTTTTTGACAAACTTGAGATGAAAATACATTAAGGATCAAAGTGAAGCAACTCAAAAAGGGAGATTTTCTTTAAATCCTTGACTAATATCTTTTTGCACAAAATCGAAAATGGTTTGAAGAGCGACTTGATATAATTATTTATATTCATAATAAAACTATGTAATATTTTGATGTGGCAACACTCTTTTTTCCCTTTGTGTGGATTAAAATTCCCCAAGATGATTTTCATCTCAAAAACCTTATCCTCATCTCATAAGTATCGTATTTTCACTATATATAATATCTTGGGTTAGTCTTAGTTTACTATCTTGAAATTCGTGGTTTTTAACGTTTGGTACATAAAGTTTCTTTCATCCCAGAGTCACACCTCAAGTCTTAATTTTGGTATAGACTTATACATCCGTTAAGTTTTCCGTTAGAAACTCCGTTAACCGATGATTTGGTGCCCACGTGAACAATGATTAGGTGCCATGTGGACATAAAAAAATTGAAAATTAAGAAAATTAAAAATAAATAAAAACTAGGATAAATTTAAATTTACTACCTTGAAGTTTTTGATTTTTAATATTTCATACATAAGTTTTTTTCTTCTCAATCTAGTACCTAAAGTGATGATTCTTGGACAGTTTCATACATTCATTAAGCTTTATGTTAAAACAGTAGTTAACCTGTGACGTGGCGCCAACATGGACGATGACTGGGCGCCACGTGTTAATTTAGGCCCCACATGGATATTAAAATTTTTAAAATTTAAAATAAAATGAAGGGTTGAAATTATGGAGTTCCTAGCGAGTTACCTCCGTATTGAAGGTGACTCTCCTAGTGTTGTTGTTTCAAATTCGACACCCGGCTTCGATCTTTGCGTCAACATGTTGCGGGCGGCAAGGTCGAGTTTGCCCAAGTTGAGTTTTAAACTCGCCAGGAACTTGGTGTTTTTAATTTTTAATTTTTAATTTTTTAATATGCACATGGGCCATAGATTGACACATGGTGCATAGTCATTGTCCACATGGACATCATTTCACAAGTTAACTGCTATTTTATTAGAAAGCTTACCAGATGTATGAAACTATCTAAGAATTATCACTTTATGTGCTAGACTGGGATGAAAAAAAACACTTAATGTATGAAATATTGAAAAACAAAAAAACTTCAAAGTAATAAACTGAAAACTTACCCTAGTTTTTAATTTTAATTTTTTTAATGGCCACGTGGCACATATTGACACGTGGCACCCAATCATTGTCCAATTGAGCGCCAGGTCATCAGTTATTGAAGGTTCTGACGGAAAACTTAACAAATGTATGAGACTGTCCCAAAATTAAGACTTGAGGTATGACCCTGGGAAAAAAAATTTCATGTACCAAATGTTGAAAACCAAGAAATTTCAAGGTAGTAAATTATCAAATGAACAAATGAACAAATTGGTCTTCCACCACAAAATAAAATCATGAACATAATGTAATTTCGCACAAACCAATTTTTTTTTTCAAACGCCATCATCATTGCATTTTAATTATAAATTATTGGTGGAATTAGACTCTGCAGTCATAGTTCATTTGGTGTTGCAAGTTGTTGGCAATAATCATCCTTTAGGTACCCTTGTTTTGGCCTATCGAGATTTGCTTTCAAGATCTTGGCAATGCTGTGACAACCTGTTCCTAATTTTACAATTTTAGTAATTTTAAAAGAGTGAATTGGTAATTTAATGTACCTTAGAGTAACTGAACCTAGTAACTCTACTTGCATGACCAATAAAAAGAACAAAACCAGAAAAAAAAAACTTAGTAAATCCTTGATTGCTGTTTTATCTGGATTTGTTATCATCGCTTACCTTTTTATTTCGCTTGCAGTTCATTGATGTTGAAACAATGATTTCTCCAACAATTTTTGCCCGGCGTTGTTTGTCTTATCTCATGAGCGACAAGCCTCAGGAAGCTCTCAACGATGCAATGCAAGCACAAGTAGTTTCCCCTGTTTGGCACATTGTATCTTATCTTCAGGGTGCTGCCCTTTCGGCCCTTGGAATGGACAGAGAATTTATCCTTCTTATGATATGTAAACACAAGTAAATTTATTCATCTGGTGGTTGACCATTATGCATCAGGCCCTAGACCTGATTCGAGACAGAAATCTTCAGATGCTGACAGATTCTTGCTTGGAAGGACAGCTTTCTAATGATGATGGTACTGAGTTGGCACACTTGGCTTCACGATGTTTACAATCTAAACCCTGAGAGCGACCAAATCCAAAATCATTAGGTGCTCCTTTGACTCCTCTTCCGAAAGAAACTTAGGTTAGTTCTCTCCTCTGTTTCTCTAATTAAGCATTATATTCCCAACTTCACCCGGGGAGCATAGTTTGACTGTTTAAAATATTCACACATCTATATTTTGGGGCAGTCTTGTAAGCAATATATTCATGTGTTATCTTCTTTTCACTGGGTTCAATCTGAGCTATTTGTGTAAGCTCGTATCTAACTATCGACCGATTCGTTATTTTTATTAATATTGAACCTTGTACCAAGCAGAAATATTTGAAAACTTGGGAAAGGGACGTGACTCTAATTTGTTATTAGTGAGGACTTGAGAGAGCTACACTTTTGTCTAGTGCCTTTCATGGTGAATGATACTTCATAAAATATCAATCTCTCATGCCCCAAAATTGAGGGTAGTTAACTACAAGGGTTTTCAGTGATACCGTACCTGTTGGTTGCCGATTAGAAGCACTCAGATCTACACCATCGTAGTAGTTTAATCATATATAGATGCTTAACATGATGCTGGTAGCTGTATCCTGGACTTCCTTTATTTCTTTTTGCTTACCTCAGCAGGTTCCTTCTTTTGTTTTGATGGGTATCCCACACGGTACCTCCTGGTCTTCTCTTTCACTACTTGGTGAGCCTGCTCTCAAGAAGGGATTTGACTGCTATACATGTGATCCTAGAGAATATGGCTATAAAGACGATGGAATGACAATGAGGTTCTATTTTTGTTTAATTAATGTAGAAATATCTAATAAGTTTTGTTGTATATATATTTAGCCTTCCCAATGATTTTGTTCCACTGCTGCTCTCGTTCCAAATGTGGACTGACCTAATGCAGGAATCATTAGATTCAAAGAAAAGGGGGGATTCTGCTTTTAGGCACAAGGACTTCAAACCACAATTCAGTGTTATTCATAGGTTAGGTTCTTATTATGACAGTAATGGGAAATTCTAAGTAGAGAATTGATAAGAGTTGCTTTCATGTTCATACCGATATCGAAATTTGGCCTTCAATAGGATGTTCTTTATCTGACCTGTTAAAGTAAATTACTAAATGCAGCTTCGTACGAAATTTTGTTTGGCGTTAGATTTCCAGTCAGAATACGATCTTTACATTTTATCTTCTAGTTGATGATAGGAAGAATTGATGAAACAAAATTGGTAGTTTAAAGTATCTTAGAGTATCTGAACCTAGTAACTCTACTTGCATGACCAATAAAACGAACAAGCTGCTTTCTCTGCATTTGTTACCGTTGCTGACAGTTCTATTTTGCTTGCAGTTCATTGGTGTTGGAAAGATGGTTTCTGCAACAATTTTTGCCCGGCGTAGTTTGTCTTTTCTCATGAGTGACAAGCCTCAGGAAGCTATAAACGATGCAATGCAAGCACAAGTAGTTTCCCTAGTTTTGCACATTGCATGTTATCTTTAGGCTGTTGCCCTTTCGGCCCTTGGAATGGACAGTGAAGGTGAAGCAACACTTAAGGAGGGTAGTATGCTTGAATCCAAAAGGAGCAAAGCAGCTGGACAGAAGTGAAAATCTAGGCTGGTCGACCAGGTGCGTAGCTTGCCACTTCTCTCGGGTTGGTTCTCAGCTTATATAGCCGCCAATCAATCATAAGGTTTAAAAGCACTAGAGCCAAAGCTTCATCATTTCCACATTATTAGATTTCGTCATTTTCCAGCAGTATATATTGTATTTGAATTGTTTATTTGATTTGCTTTCCCATGCGTCAAATGATTCGAGTATATGAATTACTTTGACAAAATAGAAAAAATAGAAAGTTGTAAAAAAACACTGATAGGGTAGAATTAATAGGGTTTAGGGTAGAATTAATGGGGTAGAATCAAATTATCAATGAAATCCTCTTTATTTATTTTTTTTACATATAATGGGGTAGAATTAATAATTTCTGCTAGTAATCACATTCTATGAAAACAGTAAGATTACAGAACTGTATCTTTGCTGCCATTAGCTCGAAATGACTCCTTTGTTATTCCATAGGAGACTGGTACTTTGCCTACAAAGGTAATGAAATTCCACCTGAAAGCAGACCCACCAATAATATATGTCCCTTGAGTCTAACCATCTTTGCTTGTGCCCAAGTTGAGTTCCTTCAAGTCATCAACAGTTGCCTGCCCTCTATCCTTGAGTTGTGGCAGAGCTTCTTTGGTGTCTTTTTCAGAGACTTCCTCCTCATCGACCTCTTCAACTGCAACATGGTATACGCCTTGGACCATCTCTTCTTCGTCATCCCCTTCGGCTCGTTGGTTCGAGGATTGACCAGTGCATATGATTGTGCATCGGTTCACCTTCAACTGACTGTTCGAACTCACGTCCAATGTGGACTGGCATTTCATGGGCGAAGGGATTAGACTTCGAATCTCATCATACCTGGCTAGGTCAATGTGTCTTTCTTTTTTCTGAAACCGGTTTTCTTTTCCTAGAAGGCTCTATTACCGTTTCGAGTGTGGTGTAGGCCCCGTGAATGACGCTGCACCAGTTCAGTGGTGAGAAAAGCTGATGTGGAGCATTATCACGTGGGTGAGGTTTGTTTCCCACTCAAAATAACCATTAGGACTCACTCTTTGAGTCCCTCTACGGTCCTCAAATTTGAGGATTTCTTTGAGATATTCGGCGAGTCTCTATATATTAGGATAATTTGATGACCTCTGTTTTGGCACATTAAAAGCCCCTTGTCCCTATATTTAGGGACTATATGGCTATGAAACTCCATCTAGGATCCCTACCGGAAAGGCTCACAATACAATAATTTCACTAGACATCATGATTAATAAAATGAGACTTTTTGATGCACTACCAAACTACTTTGTTTTTATTCACCAACGTATTGAAATCTTAGTGTATTGTAATTTTATCAAAACCACAAATTTCAAAAATGTAATTAAGTGAACCACTAAATGGGAGGCACTCAGTGCGATGTTAAGGTCAAAAAGATCAATATTATTGAACAAGTGCTTATAGCAAAATCGTGCTTTTCATGTCCATTAAAGGGCTTGAGTTTGAGGCTATATCTGGCTTTTTTGATTCAAACACAAATTCAATCACTATAGTCTAAAGTTGGGATAACATTATTGTGTTGGCGTCCCGATGGAAAAGCAATTGTTGTGGGGCTTGAAGGCAAGGGGGCGTTGAAGGGTGCAAAAGGTGCAATCGCACAAGGCTTTAAATTTGAAGGGACTCTCAAAATTTTTGTCACCTAATACTTATATGTAATAATATTCTATATTTAAAATTGCTTTTGTTATGAAATAATGTTCTATATTCAACAATTGATTTTGTTAGCACTTTAAATTTCATTTTACACTCCTTATAAGAGTAATTTTCTTTCTAAATACAAAAATTTAGAGTACAATAAGATATTTTGAGTGTCAATAATACACCATAAAAGACGGTATTTTTCCAATATTATTATATAACAATGTTAGATATTCAAGTGAAACTTTAAAGTTAGAGTTTTTGAAGTTCGTTTTCTTCTTTGGTTGTTTAAGATTGAACTGCTTTTCATTATTTAATGAATGTTATGTTTGTAGCTCTTTTTACTTATTATTAATGTCATTTTTAAACTTGCAATCAATGAGTGCTAAACTTTGTTTTGATTTAAGTGATTGTTTTCTAGCGTCAATACATTGTCCTACATTTTTTAAGGCTTATCTTAAGGAGGGACGCTTTTATAAATTTCGCACAAGGCCCCCAAAATCTCAGAGACGGCCCTGCTTGAAGGTGCAACAGTTTCTTTGCATGATGTTGAAGTGAGTAAAGTGTTCCACCGACGGGATTTGAGCCGTCATGTCAAGGCTCAATACATTTTCAATATTATGGTAAAAGACCACTTGCAGTAAAGTGAGTGTTGATTTTGTGAGTAAAATGTTGATTTTTTAGTTAACACATACTATTGGTACTAATTGGTCAGTAAAGTTCCAAACTTGTCACTGTGAATTGCCGACATGCGTAAATTAGCAATATTGTTATGCAAACGATTAGCACGCATACACGGACACAGAGTTAAAGCTTATCATATGAATGTGGACTTATGATTTTCTACATTTATGCTTTCTAATTGTTTTTTTTTTTTTAATTTCTTTGATGCAAAGCAGAATGGAAAGTTGTTGAGAAGCTTAAAATCGCATTCCGTGGTTGTTGTTTCACTTAACTGGGAGGAGGATGGACGCATGACTAGAGTATGTTGTTGGAGTTTTGAGACCTTTAGTGTCCCACATCGGGGAACTCAATGTTCCCAATTGCCTTTATATATCTTTAATCTTTTACATTAACATTTAGGATTTGGACCATTTGGAAATGAATTGAAGGCTTGAACCTTATGGTTGTGTGGATTAAACTTATATAATATAAGCCTAAATTAATTAGATTCATTCATTTTAATTTCGGATTAAGTTTTTAATTAATTTATTAATTGAAAACGTTTTGATTAAGAGATACAGCTCTTAGAAAGAGTTGTGTACTTTCAAATACGAACATGTATTTGAAATGATGTGAAACAACCTATATATTTGCAATCCCAGTTTCCAAGGGAGATCATCCTTTCTTCATTCTTCTCTTCCGTACAAACTTTCCAAAGAGGAAACACACAAAACATTTCGCTAGAATTCTATAATCCAGTGCGGGTTGTAGAGTTAGATAGTTGTATTCTGGTCAAGCAGACGTTGTAGAACCGCAAGCACAAGAATGTGATGAAAATTTTGTTCAAATGACATAGCTTTTGCGCTAGCCTCTACCTTTGATTCATTCAAGTTAGTATCATTTTAGTTTCTGTATTTATTGTATAATTTCATTTTGTATTGCATGTATTTTTGAATAATAAAGTATAAGTATTCAAGTTATGTATTTCTGTTTCTAAATTGTTCTCCAACATATGTTTCATCCATCTAATTGCCGGCCATGCACCAATTTGAGTTTAATGGACGAAATCAGTTGGTTTTTCTTTACTTGAGCTTTTTTTGGGCACCTTTGCTAGTCTAATCTAAACTATGGAAGATACTTCTCAAACAACCTGTCTAATCTGAACTATGAACCAAATTCAATCAATTATTTTCAGCAATATCAAAATCATATGCCCAAAATACGTATACAATATGCACAAATTCAACCATTTCATGACCCAAACTCAAACATGCCCAACATCTACACATGCAATAAATATGCACATAATATGTACCAATTCATGAACCAAATTCAACCAAGTATGTCCAACATCTACACATGCACGAAATATGCACACAATTAAATACCAATTGCTGAACCTATTTCAATTAATTAATTAATTTCCAGCAACATCAAAAGCACATGCACAAAATATGTACATATTATGCACAAATGAATATCTAACAAACCATGAACAAAATTAACTTCAAAATACATACATTTACACAACCCAAAATCATAATCCGATAATTTTCCCCAAATTAACAGTACAAAACACTAAATCGCACCCTAAATTCTCAAATTGGGAAAACGTAAGTTCAAATAATGAAATTTCAATCCAAATCGTACCTTTTTTTTATTTTGTCATTGCAGTTGTTTGAATTGATGTATAACAAACTCGCCTTGGCTGCGAAACTTATAGAAGGGATTGGAAAGGTGGCGACAGTCGGAAAGTTGTGCTGTTTGGGGACTGTGATTCTTCAAGTAGGGGGTTGGGCGAGAGAGATTTTCAGAGAAGGTGTAAATGTTGACTGAGTTGAAGGAAATAACCCATTTATATAGAAGGGGAATTTGGCCTTTTCAAGTTTCAAAAAATCTTATTTTTGTTATTTTCTTGTGCATGTCGTGTGCATATCCTATGCATAGTTAAAAAAAATCCTATTTTTGATCACAAGATTAAGAAAATAGATCATTTTTGTTAATTTCCCTATATTATATTTTGAAAACTTTTATATTTTCATCTAGTAAATTCTAAAATGAAAAAAACCCCATTTTGCTTCCAATTCCATCTCGCTTTCTCTAAAGAGTAATGAGAAACTAAATTTGAAGATAAATTTGGTAAACTGATACGTCATTAATAAAAATTAGCATGTTTACTAAGTAAGAAACCAATAATCAATTTTCATGTCTTTTAATTCTAAATTTTGTTTTTAACTCTTAAGTAAGAAACCAATAATCATTTTCCACGTTATTGTTAACCCATCTACCGAGAAAAAAAAAAAAAAAAAAAAACCCATTTTCGTTCCAGAGAATCCAAGCGAAAGAAAAAGCATCATGATTAACTCAAAAGCCGAAAGGCTGGTAAGGAGGACGACCATGGTGGCCATTGTCACTGCTCCCTATTTCATCTTGACTGCTGATTACGGCTCCGAGCCCAACGCTCTCGACCCTGTAAGTTCCTTTTTCTTTCCGATCTTCAGAATTCAAACTTTGATCTTCTTACGAAAAGGGTAGCGAGAAAATGAAAACTTAATCTCTTGTTTCACAGTTTAATTTCTCAGGTCAGCAATTTGAGCTCATAAATTTTGGGGTCTTTCCATTTCGTGTTCGATTTACAATTGTTAGTTGTAGAATGAATGTGGGTTGTGCAACTGGGCTTGTTAGGTATATTTTGTTTTCGCTTTTCGTCGATTTTGTTCACGTCTTTTTAGTAAATTGATAATGTGAGTGAGATTTTGGGTAGTTTTCTCTGCTTGTGTAGTTACCACTCTGTATTTGATTGCTCAAGACACCCAATGCGATCTTTATATCATTAGCTTTGATTGTTTACGACGACGACAAAGTTGCGATTGTAAAAAGCTGGAGAAAATGTGATTTAGGAATGCTCTTGGACTGCTATGCTGTGTAGATTATTGAGCACTTCCTTTTTTCTTCCTTGAATGTAGAGCGGAGCATTTTTAATCAGTTAGGAATGATGTGTTTTGCGAAAATTGGTAGTTTAAGGTACCTTTGAGTACCTGAACCTAGTAACTCTAATTGCTTGCATGACCAATAAAAAGAACAAAAGCGAAAAAAAACTTAGTAAATCCTTGATTGCTGTTTTGTCTACATTTGTTATCGTTGCTTACAGTTTTATGTTGCTTGCAGTTCACTGATGTTGAAACGATGTTTTCTCCAACAATTTTTGCCGACCGTAGTTTGTCTTATCTTATGAGTGACAAGCCTCAGGAAGCTCTCAACAATGCAATGCAAGCACAAGTAGTTTCCCAGTCTGGCACTTTGTATCTTATCTTTAGGCTGCTGCCCTTTCGGCCCCTTGGAATGGACAGTGAAGCTCAAGCAGCACTTGTTATGAACTCTGCGTAAGAATGTATTGTTCTTAGGATATGTAAACACAAGTAAATTTATTCATTTGGTGGTATCGTTATGTGCCAGGCCCTAGACCTGATTCAAGATAGAAATCTTCAGATGCTGACAGATTCTTGCTTGGAAGGACACCTTTCTAGTGATGATGGTACTGAGTTGGCACACTTGGCTTCACAATGTTTACAATCTGAACCCTGAGAGCGACCAAATCCAAAGTCATTAGTTGCGTCTTTGACTCCTCTTCAGAAAGAAACTGAGGTTAGCTCTCTCCCCTGTTTCTCTAATTAAGCATTATATTCCCAACTATACTCGGTGAGTATAGTTTGACTGTTTCAAATCTTCACACAATTGTTTCTAGATGTATATTTGGGGCAGTCTTGTAAGCAATATATTATATGTTATCTTCTTTTCACTGGAATCAATCTGAGTAATTTGTGTAAGCTCGTATCTAATTATCTGCCGATTCATTCTTGTATTAATACTGAACCTTGTACCAAGCGGAAATATTTGAAAACTTGGGCAAGGGACATGACTCTAATTTGTTATTAGTGAGTACTTGAGAGAGCTACACTTTTGTTTAGTGCCTTTCATGGTGAATGATGTAAACCCTTACGTAAGTTCATATGAAGATCGAACACAACAATGCATATGAACTACGTACTGCAGTAAATGCGTGCAGCATTGTTAACCCTAGTTTGAGCATAATGCATTCTGTCGATAGACAATGAATGCATGGAACTTACTCGAGGATGATACCATGAAGATCGAGACGTGATTAAGACCTTCCCTTCTCTTGGTAACGTATTGGATCTCTCTGCTATCAATAGGACTAGCACTAGCGTTAAGAGAACCATGCCACACCCGAGAAAGGGGATCGAAACCCTAGTTATGAGGATGTAACTGCCCCTCCTATCATGGCTGCAGTTACTTTCAGTTTTCCAACTCCTCATAACCGTTCTCTACATCATTTTGTACAAAACTCATAGTTTTCTCACCTTATATTATACATTGATCGACATGTATAAGTTTCATTACATCATATCTCCTTATAGTAATGTTATTTCATGTCTTTATTAGGTGTTTTGATTCACTTCTGACATATAAGTTCTTACATTATCCCACATGAGAATGATCAAAACATCTAATGAAATAACTAACAAGTCACCACTGAGATAAAGAGTTGAACTAAATCTTTCAAACATACTCAAAGAAGCATTAGTTGAACTTTAGACAGTATAATACAATTTGCAGTACCATTTGTACTAAAATCATAGACTAATAGCATTCAAATGAGATCATGTGTGAGAATACACTTCTGAATAAGAGAATTCTTCATTACAAGCATTACTCCGACATTGCTTCAAAACATCCTATATATTCTGATTCCATTGTAGAAACAGCCCTTGTGGTTTGCATTCTGCTTCTCCATGACACTGCACCCCCAACCATTATAAAAAATATCCACTTGTGGATATTCTATCATCAATGCAGCCTCTCAAATCAGCATCACTATAACAGACAACTTCCAAGTTTTGGACTCGATGGTAACTTAATACATAGTCCTGTGTCTTTTTCAAATACCTCAGTACCTTTTTGCCTGCATTCCAGTGTGCAATACCAGGATTTGATTGAAACCTTCCTAGTACACTTAATGCAAAAGCTAAATCAGGTCTGGTGCATACTTGTGCATTCATGACACTGCCAACTAGAGATGCATACGGCTTATCCTTCATAACTCGAATGTCATGTTGAGTTATAGGGCACTGTGAGAGAGAGAACTTATCCCCTTTACCAATGGGGACATCACCCACACTGCAAGCTTCCATATTGAATCTCTTCAACACTCTCTCAATGTAGTTCTTCTGAGATAGCCCCAAGGTTCCATTCTGCCTATTCTTCACAATCTCAATACCCAAAACATAATGAGCCTGTCCCAAATCTTTCATATCAAAATTGTTACATAGCATTTTCTTGGTTTCAATCATTGACTGCATATGAGAGCTTGCCAACGGTATATCATCCACATATAAAACCATGAAAATGAATTGAGATTTGTGTTGCTTCATGTAGATACAATTATCAATTTTGTTTTCCACAAAACCAAAGGACTGCACAACTTGATCAACACGTTTATACCACTGCCTCGAAGCCTGTTTTAAACCATAAATAGACTTATTTAGCTTGCACACCAGATGCTCTTTCCCCCTTTCAACAAATCCTAGAGGTTGTACCATATAAATGTCCTCGTCAAGGCTACCATTAAGAAAGGCAATTTTAACATCCATTTGGTGAAGTTCCAAGTCAAAATGAGCTGCGAGTGCCATAATAACCCTAAAAGTCTTTGGTAGAAACTGGAGAAAACATTTTTGTGTAATCCAAGCCTTCATTTTGGGTAAACCCTTTAGCTACAAGTTGGGCTTTAAGCCTTTCAATCCTGCCATGAGCATCCCTCTTGGTTTTAAATACCCATTTGCACCCTATTGCCTTCAACCAAAGTCCAAACATGATTACTTGCCATGGAAGCAAGTTCTTCTACATTGGAGCTTTCCACAAATCACTCTTAGAACTCTCCATGGCCTGTTTATAAGTCATTGGATCATCTTCATCACCAAGATCATACTCAACTTCTTGTAGATAACACAAATAATCATTTGGTATAGCAGACTTCCTGGTTCTCATTGATTTCCTTAATAAAGGGTTTCCATAGCACTAGCATTAAGAGAACCATGCCACACCCGAGAAAGGGGATCGAAACCCTAGTTATAAGGATGTAACTGCCCCTCCTATCATGGTTGCAGTTACTTTCAGTTTTCCAACTCCTCATAACCGTTCTCTACATCATTTTGTACAAAACTCCTAGTTTTCTCACCTTATATTATACATTAATCAACATGTATAAGTTTCATTACATTATATCTCCTTATGGTAATGTTATTTCATGTCTTTATTAGGTGTTTTGATTCACTTCTCGCATATAAGTTCTAACAAATGATACTCTATGAAATGTCAATCTCTTATGCCCCAAAATTCAGGGTAGTTAACGACAAGGGTTTTCAGTGATCGTAGTACTTTAATCATATATAGATGCTTAACATGGGTATCCCACATAGTACCTCCTGGTCTTCTCCTTCACCACTCGGTGAAGCCTGCTCAAGAAGGGATTTGACTGCTATACATGATATACTAAAGAATATCAGCTATAAAGACGATGGAATGACAAATGAGGTCCTATTTTTGTTTAATAAATGGAGAAATATCTAATAAGTTGTGTTGTATATATTTAGCCTTCTCAATAGTTACGCTCCACTGCAACTCTCGTTCCAAATATGCACTAACCAAATGCTGGAATCATTAGATTCAAAGAAAAGGGGGGATTCTGCTTTTAAGTACAAGGACTTCAAACCACAATTGAGTGTTATTCACAGGTTAGGTTCTTATTATGATACTTGAGGGAAATTCTGAGTAGAGGTTTGATAAGAGTTGCTTTCCTATTCTACTGATATCCGAATTTGGCCTTCAATAGGATGTTCTTTATCTGACCAGTTAAAATAAATTACTAAACACAGCTTCATACGAAATTTTGTTTGGCGTAAGATTTCCAGTCAGAATACGATCGTTACATTTTATCTTCTAATTCATGATAGGAAGATTTGAAGAAAGGAAATTGGTAGTTTAAGTTATCTTAGAGTATTTGCATGATCAATAAAAAGAACAAAACTGAAAGAAAAAAAAATAGTAAATCCTTAATTGCTGCTTTCTCTGCTTTATCGTTGCTGACAGTTCTCTTTCACTTGCAGTTCATTGATTTTGGAACAATGGTTTCTCCAACAATTTTTGCCCGGCGTAGTTTGTCTTATCTCATGAGTGACAAGCCTCAGGAAGCTATAAACAATGCAATGCAAGCACAAGTAGTTTCCCCACTGTTTGATATCCTTTCCTATTATATTCTGATTGTATTCATTTATTTTATTTATTACAAACGATGTATGTTGACTCCATCTGTTTGATATCCTTTCCTAGTATATTATGATTGTATTCGTTTATTTTATTTATTATAAATTTTCAGGATGGCAATCCCAGAATATCCACCTTTGCCCGATGAAAAATAGTAGGGATGGGAAGAGTTATAGTACAAATCTGGCGTTTACTCCTCCTGAATATATTAGGACTGGTAGGTAGATCTTGGAAAAAAGCGGCGTTTATTATGATTTACTTGACAAACATCCTTTAAGTATGCAGTTCAGCAATTATCATACACTGCAGATCCCTTGTCTTGCAGGGAGAGTGACACCAGAAAGTGCAATATATAGGTTTGGACTCTCTTGATTGATCTTCTCAGCAGAAAGCGTATCCCCTCTAGCCAGTGATTGTTCCAGTGGTGAACTGAACAAAAATAAAGAAAAAATCATTTGTAGGAAAATAGAAATTAGGGAAACTCTTGTAAAGATCTAATGGTTACTCTTTTGCCTACGATAAAATATAGTTTACTTTCAATTGTTATGAACTTTGCGTGAGTATTTATCCTTCTTAGGATATGTAAACACAAATAAGTAAATTTATTCATCTGGTGGTTGATCATTTTGTACGAGGCCCTAGACCTGATTCGAGACAGATATCTTCAGATGCTGACAGAATTCTTGCTTGGAAGGACAGCTTTCTAATGATAATGGTACTGAGTTGGCACGCTTGGCTTCACAATGTTTACAATCTGAACCCCGAGAGCGACCAAATCCAAAGTGATCAGTTGCTTCTTTGACTCCTTTTCAGAAAGAAACTGAGGTTAGTTCTTTCTCCTCGGTTTCTCTAATTAAGCATTCTATTCCCAACTTTACCTGGGGAGCATAGTTTGATTGTTTAAAATCTTCACACAATTGTTTCTAGATCTATATTTTGGGGCAGTCTTGTAATCAATATATTCATATGTTATCTTCTTTTCACCAAACTCAATTTGAGCTAATTGTGTAAGCTCGTCGTATCTACCGATTCGTAATTTGTTAATACTAAACCTTTGTACCAAGCGGAAATATTTGAAAAATTGGGAAAGGGATATGACCCTCATTTGTTATTAGTGAGGACTTGAGAGAGTTACACTTTTGTTTAGTGCCTTTCATGGTGAATGATACTCTCTTATGGCCCGAAATTGAGGTTGGTTAATTACAAGGGTTTTCAGTGATACCGTACTTGTTGGGTGCCAATTAGAAGCACTCGGATCTGCAGCATCCTAGTAGTTTAATCATACATAGATGCTTAACATGATGCTGGTAGCTGTATCCTGGACTTCCTTTAAGTTCTTTTTGTTTACCTATGCAGGTTCCTCCTTCTGTTTTGATGGAAATCCCACATGGTACCTCATGGTCTTCTCTTTCACCACTCGGCGAAGCCTGCACAAGAAGGGATTTGACTGCTATACATGAGATCCTAGAAAGTATCCGCTATACAGATGATGGAATGAGAAATGAGGTTCTATATTCGTTTAATTAATGGAGAAAAATCTAATAAGTTGTGTTGTATACATATTTAGCCTTCTCAATAGTTTGGTTGTGTTTTCTGACATTTTCTCTCTTACGTTCCACTGCAGCTCTCGTTCCAAATGTGGACTGACCAAATGCAGGAATCATTAGACTCAAAGAAAAAGGGGATTCTGCTTTTAAGCTCAAGGACTTCAGAACCACAATTGAGTGTTATTCACAGGTTAAGTTCTTATTATGATACTCGTGGGAAGTTCTGAGTAGAGCTTTGATAAGAGTTGCTTTCATGTTCATACCGATATCCGAATTTTACCTTCAATAGGATGTTCTTTATCTGACCTGTTGAAATAAATTACTACACACAGCTTCGTACGAAGTTTGTTTGGCATTACATCTTATCTTCTAATTCTTGATAGGAAGAAACAAAATTGGTAGTTCAAACGAAATTGGTAGTTTAAGGTACATTAAGAGCATCTAAACCTGGTAACTCAACTTGCATGACCAATAAAAAAGAACAAAACTGAAAGAAAAAAATTATTATATCCTGAATTGCTGCTTTCTCTGCATTTGTTATCGTTGCTGACAGTGTTATTTTGCTTGCAGTTCATTGATGTTGGAATGATGATTTCTCCAACCGGGCGTAGTTTGTCTTATCTCATGAGTGACAAGCCTCAGGAAGCTATAAACGATGCAATGCAAGCACAAGTAGTTTCCCCACTTTTGCACATTTCATGTTATCTTCAGGCTGTTGCCCTTTCGGGCCTTGGAATGGACATTGAAGCTCAAGCAGCACTTAAGGAGGGTACTACGCTTGAATCCAAAAGGAGTAAAGCAGTTGGACAAAAGTGAAAATCTAGTCCGGTCGACCAGGTGCCCAGTTTTCCACTTCTTTCGGTTTGGCTCTCAGCATATATAGGCGTCGATCGATCATAAGGTTTAAAACCACTGGAGCCAAAGCTTCATCATTTCCATGGTATTAGATTTTGGTCATTTTCCTGCAGTATATATTGTATTTGATTTGATTTCTTGTGTGTCAATTCGCGTATATGAATTCCTTCGACAAAATGGAAAGAAAAAATAGAAAGTTGTTAAAAACAGTGGTAGGGAGGAAATCGTTCAGAAGCTTTATAATTTGTGTCCAGAAAGCATATAGGATTCCTACTTGGATAAATAAATAAATAAATAATAATAATAATAATAATAATAATAATAATAATAATAATAATAATTAACGTCGTTTGATTGTTGTTAGACACAGATATAAATTACTACTTGGATACAAATAAAAAGTTAACCCTTCGAACTAAAATTTACGACGAACAAAACAGTCATATGCAGTCCATAATTAATTCACTTTCTTTGGTAAATATCATGATTCTAAACATAATCTGCAGAATGGTCTTGATAAAGTAAACATAAACATAAACATCTTACAAACAACTAACATTAACAAAACATCTGCCAAAGAGATTTAGTAGTAAAGTTCTTTATTGTGACAACTGAATACTTGAAAACTTAAAACAGATAAGGCCCATGAAGCTCTTCTAGTGAAGTGAGCCCTTTTGTGTTATCTCAGAAGACGCTGAAAATAAAAATACACAAACACACGTAATTAAGTTCTGAAGAAGACAGCCAAATCAATAAGAAAAACTTTACAAATAGATGCATGCATATTGCTAATTTAAGAAAGAAAAGTAAAATCACATTTACGTACCATTGCTTAATTGAAGTGCCGCTTGATCGAAATCACCCTCAGATAAAGCCAATCATTCAAGACATTCAAGAACCTGATGTATGAGTATCTCCATTGCCGGATGAAAATCAGGCTGCCACAGACTCCCCAAAATCCAACAATAAAACCAAGCGCCATGCTGACGTAAAATCCCCATGTTATCGGCTCATCCTTTTTTTCTTCATTGCTTGAGATCACGGTTTCCTGTTGATCATCACACATATTTTGAAGTGGAGGTCCGCACAGTTGAGGATTTCCAGCATAATTAGAGGGATCAAAACTTTGGAGCTGAGTGCCTGTTGGAATTTTGCCAATAAAATTGTTGTATGACAAGTCCAAGACACTAAGACGATCTATCCGAGCAAGGCTTGTTGGAATTCTGCCATCCATCTGGTTTCTTGACAAATCAAGGATATCCAATTCTTGCAACCTTCCAATCTTTGCGGGTAACTCACCTGTCAATTCGTTTCTCGATAGGTTTAAAGAAATTAACCCAACAAGATACGTGATTTCAATTGGTATCTGCCCCGTTAACCTATTTCTCGAGAAATCAATTCTCTTCACGAGTCCCAAAGTTTTTTTGTACAAGTGCATTCTCCCTTTCCATACGAATGTTGCATCATCCATATAACCAACCATATATGAAGTATCCTCTCTTCGGTACGAATGTTGAAGGGTCGGAGATGAGTTTCCCTTCTGTGCCAGAGCAGTCAAATTGCTGAGGCATTTTGGTATTGCTCCAGAGATGTTGTTCACAGACACATCCAAGTTTTGAATTTTTGTTAGACGACATAGTTCAGACGGCATGCTTCCGTTGAAGTTATTAGAGGAAAGCATCAAGATAACCAAATTCTGAAGGCTAACCCCTAACCATTTTGGTATGGGTCCTGATAATTGATTGTTTCCAACATCAATAACTTTTAAACTGGTGCAATTCTTGAAGGATGAAGGCAACTCTCCAACAAATCTGTTGCTTCTTAGTTTCAATGTTTCCATGTGATACAGTGAGCCTACTGTGGATGGAATTTTCCCCGAAAAAGCATTGTAGCTCAAATCAAGCATGACTAGATGGTCAAAATGTGTCAAGCATTCTGGAAGCTCTCCAGAGAGATTGTTGCTTGAGAGATTAAGAAACATTAAACTCCTGTATGCTTCACACAAGATAGAAATTGACCCTGAAATGTTATTATTAGAGAGATCCAAATATGACGCATGCGATAGAGTTGAGGGAATTGGACCTTCGATTTGGTTCGAACTCAAATGTATTTGAGGGTAATACGTAAAATTCATTGTCGAATTTGCAAACATTTCTCCAATTTGGTTATTGGAAAGACTGATAAATGACACGTCACGAGTCGTACCCCAAAACCAGCTTGGAAGGATATCCACAATTCCAGCATCAGAAATATTGAGGTATGAATACTCATTCTGAGTTTGAAGCCATTTGGGAAAATACGGACCCATTTTGCAAGACCCCAAATATATATACCTCAATTTAAATGGAGGAACCCAATTAGAATTGAAGCTTAAAACTAGCAAGTTGGAGGACAAATCCAAAGATTTTAATCTAGAGAGATTCGAGAAGTGGCTTTCCGAAACCACACCTTTTAGAGCATTCATACTCAAGTCCATATACTCTAGATTAGACAGTTGCCCAATGCTTTCCGAAACCACACCTTCGAGAGCATTCATACTCAAGTCCATACGCTGTAGATTAGACAGTTGCCCAATACTTTCAGGTATTGTTCCACTCAATTGATTTCCAAAGAGATATAATTCTTTCAACGATGAAAAGTTTGTGAGATCAGGAATTGATCCAGAAAGTTGATTGTTATAGAGGTACAGAGACTCTAATGAGTTTTGAACACACGTAGACAACATTTGAACAAACTTGGAAAACTGTCCACTCAGACTAGTATTGGCTAGGTACAGTGTTTGCAAACTGCATAAGCTGGAAAAAGAATGCGGATTCACCGCGTCAAATTTGTTCCAAGAGAGATCTAGATCGACAAGAGAGGTCAAGTTTTCAACGACACTGGGAATTAAACCAGTTAAACTGCTGTTAAAGAGGCGAAGATAGACAAGGCTAGCATTGTAGTTAGACAACCATAAATATATTGAAGGAGAAGTGCATTGGTTGTGAGAGAGGTCAACATGAGCAAGAGATTTTGAAGAATTTATGTTAAAAAGAGTGCTGGAATGGATTACAGGAGAAGGAAGACCACACCCCTGTAACGTCAAGTTTGTAAGTTTAGGGAGCTTACTAACTGTTTCCAGCCAGTCATGAACATTACTGAGATTGGTGCGACTCAGATCCAAATATGTTAAAGAAGAAAGAAGAGGGAGCCACGAATTCAGATTTTCTGCACTGTTAAAGTCATTCCATCGGAGATCAAGATATTGCAAGTGGGTAAGGTTTCCAACTTGGCTTGGAAATCGACCACCAAAAGAAGCAAAAGAGAGATCGAGGTATCTTAAATTGGAAAGAGAACCAATGAAATATGGAAGTCGGGTCCCATTGAAGTTTATCCACGAAAGGTCCAAATATTTCAAATGCTGCAACTCAAGTAGTTTGGGACTCATCATCTTACCTTGCAAAAAATAATCGATGTACTGCGTGTCTGCTTTATGTTGATGTGAGTAAGATTCACTCAAATAAGACCATCCAAGATGAAGTTGAGTAACATGGTTGGTTCGGTTGCTGCAGTGGACGCCGACCCATTTGCAACAATCCTGCTTGTGTTCTTCTCTTCCCCACGAAGAGAGGAGATGGTAGTGATCCACGAGGCCGTGTTTGAAAGCAAGGAGTGCTTCTCTTTCCCTCTCAAAGCACCTCACCACTCCTTCTGAAGAAATATTTTTGAATCCAAGGGAAAGGGAAGGGTTGACAGCACATTGCAGTAAAGTGAACACCACAATTAAAGCACGAAAGAGTTTGTTCAAGCACCTGATTCTGATTCTGTCACCCTCCATCTTAATTCAACTAAATCAACCAAGAGACAATTGAGGATTTTGATTTAGGAGGAAAAGGAAAGCTGCAAGTGTAGTTGAAATGAATGGTGAGGACTCAAGGGGGTATGAAAAACCCCCGACACTGTATTCGCCTTACCCTTTAGCACGAATTTCACATGTGCTGCTTCCTCAATGGTCAAAACTCAAAAGGACAGGCAGGGGTCCAGGGATACAATTACTCAAAATTGCTTTTGTTTGTATTTTTGTTTTTTTTTTAATTTGTAAAATGTCAGATAAATTTATACCTCTTTCTTATTTGTCATATAAATTAAAATTTTAAGCGATTTGTCGTATCAAGTTTCAAAAAAATCATTAATTTGTCACTTTACCAAACTCCGTTAAGTTTTACATACAAAATAAGTCATGTGCAAGTTTTGAACTTTTCAACTCTCCTTTTTTTAATGAACATGATTGACCACGTTGAATTCTCAAAACTTGTAATTAGTTAAACTCCATATTAGTGAGCCTAATGTACCTTTTTAATATTTCACCATAAGTTTACCACGAACGAGTGATCTTTTTTGTACCAAAAGATAAAGAACTTGTAAAAAGGAAGTCAAAAGTTGAAAACCAATTATCATCCAACCCTACATATATTTTTGTATAAAAAATAAAAAATAAAAAGTGTTACTACACCCACCCATCAATGCTATCTTATCACCCACTTTATATTCTCACCTACCATAAAACGTTTAAAACACCTAATACTCTCTTGGCACCATCGATTATTCCTAGAACGTCTGTGATACATTTTTTCAACTATTTTCCTACAAAAAACAAAAAAATGAACTTCAAAACCACACCACCCAACCCAATTCAATGGCAACCCCCCTTCCCACTGCCAGCCAACTTTTTCTCTTTGGAAATTTGGAGGAAGAGGGGGCCTTGACGTGGCCCATTTCAATGAGAACGAGGAAAATGAGCAACATTCTCGGTCAAATTGATCGTCGTTTCTGGACTGGTAAGGACGATTTGGGTTGCGGTTGAGTTTGTTTATTTGTGGGTTCAATTAAGATGGAGAAAAGAAAAAATTAGGTTGGGGATGAGACCTCAAAACGGTGGAAGATGGTCTCCGTCAGATTGGAAGGGGTGGGCGTGGCTCTTCGCTTTCCTTCTAATTTTCAATTTTTGTCTTGTTTTTTCTTCTAATTTTAACAAAGCAGCAACAAGAGCTAGTGTGTTGATTGCATCCGGCATTTTTTTTTCCACAGCTTCTCATATCCTTCTCCTCAAATCTCTCTTTTGCTTTTTGGGACTTATCCTCCATAATAAAGGTGTTAAAAAAAAATAAAAATTGGAAACAAAATGTTGAATTTATATTATTTTGGCCATAAAAAAAAAAAAGAAAAGAAAAGATAATAATGAATTCGGTTAGGGTTTCAAAAGTCATTTTACAAAAGGTTAAATATATCATTAAAATTGAAATTTCGTTGTATTGTGAAGATTACTTGTGGAAATTTGGTACTGGAAGAATCATTGCGTGGGAGTGGGAGTGGGAGTGCATCAGTGTCAATATTATTGCTTTCTTTTCCCCCCAGACAGATATATCTTTTTGACGAGAAATTGTTTTTATGTTTTTTATTTTTTCTACAACGATATATTTTTACAATAAAATTAAATTTGAGCGCTCAAATTTTACATTTAATTACATTGTGGGACTTCAATTTTTAATTAAAAAGCTTCAAATTTTGATTAATGTGCTTCAGCCTTTTTCTATAACATTTCTTAAATTTCCAATTCAACATTTTATATAAAGTTTAAAGAAAATAAGTGTTTTTTATTATTAAAACCGAGGGAGTTCCTAAATTTATGGCAATTGAAATAAATTTGAACCTTCTAACAATAGATGCCACGAAGATTATTTCTTTTTCAAGTAAAGTAATATTTGGGCCACTTACTTTAGTGTAATGGTATTCATTTTCATTTGTAAGTAAGAAATTCTAGGTTAGCTCAAGTTTTATAATATCGTTTGTTAAAAAAAAAAAGAAAAAAAATAATAATTTGTTACTTAGTACTACGGTCTGGTGGTATTCTTCTTTACTTGTAATGAGAGGTCTTACGTTCGATTCTCGCCAAAGGAGAGTTTGAACCATATTATTGCTAGTCAATTATGAGCCTAAGCCTACCATGTCCTCCTTAATTTTGATAATATCATTTGTTCAAAAAAAAAAAAATTATATTTGAGTTATCTTTCTCCAGTTCATCTACCATTTCACAGTACTAGAAAGGTAAGCCTACAATTAACTGTCATAAGCAATACGTACAATAGGTGACCAAAACATAGCCTTAATTATACAGAACTTAATGTTTCCACAATTCAAGTGGGAATACATTCCCACTTGTATTGACTTCATAACTTAGTAATTTAAAGTCTTGATCCTTGGAATTATTAGTTCAGACAATACACTATTTGTTGACTTGTAATGCATGCATAAAGTTGGATGAAATCTATACACTTAGGATTTATTATTCATTTTAAATGTTGTTTGCCTTAGCCCTTTGGCATGTGTGTGATTCACTTGTAGTTCATGCATAAAATTAGACAAAATCTATAAGATCGATTGGTCAATTAATTATAGCAAATAAATAGGCAGTTTATAATACTTTTGCTCATTTGTTTTTATATAATTGAATCACTAAATGATTTCATATTTTATTATTTTATTTAGATATGATCTTTACAAAGTATTTTATAATATAAATAGTTTCTATTATAAATACAAAATTTCATGAATTGAAAACTAAGTATCTTGAGGAAGAACTTGTTTGCACCTAAAATATGCACATTTGGGCCATTCGGGCAAAATATGGTATTTAGAGGATTATTGTGCAAAAAGACTAACTTGGAAGATATTTGGCTACATCAAGGGAGATAGTTTGACATTAAAATAATGTTTTTCCCTTTTGTTTGGGTGGTGGAGGTGTGTCAAGAGATTTGTTTAATCAAGACAAATGCATGCTTTTTCATTGCAAGTGGATGGGCAAACACCATGCAGGCTTTCGGGCAATGAATATGTGGTGAAAGAAGCTAGCTTGCTTCTTTTAATTACAGACACCATGCAGGCTTTCAGGCAATGAATATGTGGTGAAAGAAGCTAGCTTGCTTCTTTTAATTATTTTATCGCAAGTGGGAAATAGACATGTGGTGGAGATACAAACTTGCTTATTTTACTATTATTTCCCAATGCAAGCTGGCAGTGGAGTGCATTCAGGCATGTTCTATGTTCTCAGAAAGAGGTTCTCTCAGATCTCTATATAAAGAAGTAGAAGCACAAGGATTCTGGACACTCAAACAACCAATCAATCAACTCTACTCAAATCAGCTCCTCAGTTTCCTTGTAGACATTTCCTTTTAGCCAAGCACCCTTTATTTTCCTTGTTTATTAGCTCTGCTGCTCACCCGGTAGTATCGATCTCCTTTATAGTTTATGTACAACTCATTTCCAGTCATTTAAATTACAAGTAATCTACAATTCCAATCATTTATTTTCCTCTGTCATTTATACTTCCAACAAACCTGTCATTTACATATTGTTACATTTCTCCACATAAGTGAAGTCCTTATTTTTAAGGCAAAGAAAGAACATTGATTTGAGCCACTCCCACAGCACAATTTCTTGGTTTGAAGTTGAACTCAAGCGTAGTCTCAATCATTCAAATCCCGTCTACTCGCGGCATCTAGTAGTGGCACACTTGCACCCGCCTATTTCATGTTCAATAAATTTCCGGCATGCCCGCGAGGCCTATGGCGAATTTATGGGGCGAACAGAACTTTCCTCATCCATTGAGCCATCAATGAAGTTAATTCATAATGTTAAATCTTCGTACCTAATTTGTATTTCGTAGTGTAATTATTGACTTGACTTTGAAAAATTAAACTTCTTCACATCCTGTGTGTCTTTAACTTTTTTTGGGTTACCGAGGTAAATGATGCAAGTAATTAACTGTGATGTTTTTTATTTTTTTTTATTTGTAAGGAATTAACTGGGATGTTGATGGGGATTGAGGAGATGGTAGCAGCTGTGGTGGGGGTTTAGTGAAGAACCCGGATCCTCTCCGGATCCTAATATCCTAAGCCTAGGGATTATTTAATCCGGCCGTTGAAATTTGATTCAACGGCTACAATTATTATAACTTTTAGGATCTCTAGGGTTAGGATATTGGGATCCGAAGAGGATCTGGGTTCTTTAGTGAAAGGATAACTGATTTTATTTTATTTGTAAGAAATTAACTGAGATTTTCTTAGCACACTAAAAATTTTACATCAATGTGAGTGAAAAGATAACCTATTTACTTTTGAGCAATTTCCATTCAATTTAAACTCTAACGACCTTTTAAATCATTCAGAAAACCATTTTCACAAATTTTCCACGTGTGTAGAAAGTCTTTGGGTCATTTGTGATTGCTGTGCTTTTTTTTTTTTTAACGGCTTATGTTGTATTTTAAGAAAAATCAACTGTAAAATAAAGCAATTAAATATTTGATAAATTGTATATTTATAAGTGCGAGTATAACAAAAAAAATGTATCAGCGTTTGATAAATTTTAATATAAAAATGATATTATTGATATTATTGTATATAATGATAAATATAGATATAGTAGTTGGGATGGTGACAACACCAGTGATGGTGGGGATAGTGCCAATGATGGAGGCGGCAATTGTGGGGGATTTGGTGGTTGTGACAAGAATATGGTGTGTTGGTTGGGGTGCAGGTGGCATCCCCGTGGACCAAGGTTCACATGTAGGATGATGATTAATAGCACTAGCACTAGCACAAGCACAAGCACAAAAATTCCCCCAATCTTAAAACAAGAACGTTCAAGATTGCCCTTGCCCCTGTTAAGTCTAGTTTTGATAAGTCAAAATATGTCGATTTTTTTGTTCAACCATGCAAGTGAGTCGAAATTTCGAATGGTGGGGTTGTCGCAGAGTCTTTTCACATGTAATAAGTCTATTAACTTTATCTGCGTATGCTCAGGTAAACTTTCATAACACCTGTGTAGAAAATTAGTCATTAGTAACAGATCTTGTGGCTAGAGATGAGGGGTGGAGATGCACTTTTACTTGGGTGGATTGAGTTGACTATTGTCCAGGGACTTTTCTAGAGGTGGAATTGCTCTAAATGAAAGGTTCTAAGTTCGATTCTCCTCAAATGCGATTTGACGTATCAAGTTTCAAAAAATCATTAACTTGTCACTTCACTCAAACTCCGTTAAGTTTTACATACAAAATAAGTCATCTGCAAGTTTCAGACTTTTCAACTCTCGTTTTTTTTAATGAACATGATTGACTATGTTGAATTCTCAAAACTTGTAATTAGTTAAACTCCATATTAGTGAGCCTAAGCACCATTTTAGTATTTCACCATAAGTTTACGAAACGAACAAGAGATTTTTTTTTCGTACCAAAAGATAAAGAACTTGTAAAGAGGAAGTCAAAAGTTGAAAACCAATTATCGTCCACCCCTACATATATTTTTGTACTAGCCTTCATGCGCTCACGCGCGTGCAGAAGACATTTTTTTAATCACAGTATGTTACGCGTGACTTACACATTTTAAATGTATTTATATGCGTAAATTGACAAAAGGAAAGTCAAATATTTGAAGTAAAAGAATAATCAATTAAAGCAGCTGAATCCACATAATAAAATCATTCTCTATTGAATTTACATTAAGAATAGAGAAAATAATATTTAATAAATAACTGATTTCAATTATTGCTAGTTCATTATGAAGCTAAGCCCACTCCCTCCTCATTAGTGTAGATAATATCGTTTGTTCAAAAAAAAAAATCATTTGACAACTAATTTAATTACATTATTATGCGCGTGAGAAATATCTTTTTTATAACGGGTATTACATGCCTCTTAAAATGTTTTAAACGTGCTTTAAAATAAAAAAAAAATATATTTAATAAACAATTGATTGAATCACATTATTGCCAGCCTATTGTAAGATGCTAATTATAAAATAATAATTAAAATGACGAAAATATCCCGACCACATTTAATGTATTATTTTTGGATTGCTTTTGAAGTTTTTTATTTGATGGGCATTTCTGTCCAATTATTTTTATGACGCTTGTACCCCCAAAAATCATTGTTCATCGGTGGGCTTGGCTTTATTTTGCATAAATAAAAAGTGTGACTACACCCACCCATCAATGCTATCTTATCACCCACTTTATATTCTCACAAGCCATAAAAAGTTAAAAACACCTAATACTCTGTTTGCACCATCGATTATTCCTAGAACGTCCTTGATACATTTTTTCAACTATTTTCCTACAGAAAACAAAAAATGAAATTCAAAACCACACCACCTGACCCAATTCAATGGCAACCCCCTTCCCACCGCCAGCCAACTTTTTCACTCTGGAAACGAGGAAAATGAGTGACATTCTCGGTCGAATCGATCGTCGTTTCTGGACTGGTAAGGACGATTTAGGTTGATGTTGAGTTTGTTTATTTATGGGTTCAATTAAGATGGAGAAAAGAAAAGATTAGGTTGGGGATGAGACCCCAAAATGGTGGAGGATGGTTGCCGTCAGATTGGACGGGGTGGGCATGGCTCTTTGCTTTCCTTCTAATTTTCAATTTTTGTCTTGTTTTTTCTTCTAATTTTAACAAAGAAGCAACTAGAACTAGTGTGTTGATTGCATCCGCCATTTTTTTTCACAGCTTCTCATATCCTTCTCCTCAAATCTCTCTTTGTTTTTTGGGACTTATCCTCCATAATAAAGATAACAGTGTTTTTAAAATAAAAAAATTGGAAACAAAATGTTAAATTTATTTTATTTTGGCCAATAAAAAAAAAGATAATAATGTATTTGGTTAGGGTTTCAAAAGTCATTTTACAAAAGGTTAAATATATCATTAAAATTGGAATTTCATGAATTGGGGAGATTACTTGTGGAAATTTGGTACTGGAAGAATCAATGCGTGGGAGTGGGAGTGCATCAGTGTTAATATTATTGCTTTCTTTTCCACCAAACAGATTTATCTTTTCGGGGAGAAATTGTTTTTATGTTTTATATTTTTTTTACAATGATATATTTTTACAATAAAATTAAATTTGAGCGCTCAAATTTTACATTTTATTAATTAAACATTGTGGGATTTCAATTTTTAATTAAAAAGCTTCAAATTTTGATTAATGTGCTGCAACCTTTATCTATAACATTTGAGAGGATCCTTTTCCTAATGATCCCAGGGATTCTGTGATCTCACTCATTCATCGTATATTGTGCGGTCAGTTTTCGTTAGTTACTATTCATATTTAATTTTAAATTTTAAATTTTGAAAAAATTTCTGACGGCATAATGTACAATGAACGAATGAGATCATGGGACCCTAAGATCCTTAGGAAAATGATCTGATCTCAAATTTCCAACTCAACATTTTATATAAAGTTTAAAGAAAATAAGAGTTTTTTTTATTATTAAAACTAAAGGGGCTCCTAAATTTATGGCAATTGAAATAAATTTCAACTTTCTAACAATAGATGCCATGAAGATTGTTTCTTTTTCAAGTAATGTAATATTTGGGGCCACTTCCTTCAATCTAATGGTATTCCTTTTCATTTGTAAGTAAAAATCCTAGGTTAGCTCAAGTTTTATAATATCATTTGTTAAAAAAAAAAATAAAAATTTGTTACTTAGTTCTACGCTCTAGTGGTAATTTCTCTTTACTTGTAAGTATGATGTTTTAAGTTCTATTTTCACCAAAGGTGAATTTGAACCATATTATTGTTAGTCCATTCTGACCTTAAGCCTACCCCGTCCTCCTTAATATAGATAATATAGTTTATTCAAAAACAAAAAAATATATATTTGGGTTATCTTTCTCCAGTTTATCTGCCAGTTCATGGCACAAGAAAGGTGAGCCTACAATTAACTGTCAGACGTATGATAGGTGACCAAAATATAACCACATCTTTAATTATAGAATTTTTATCACAAATGATCTCTAAAATTGACCCATCCCATCAAGATGGTTCTTGAAATTGAAAATCAATCAATGTAATCCCTAAAAATGGATATTGCAAATCAACGTGGTCTTTATGTCACTATTCGATTAAACATTATGTTATGTGTTGTAGCACATAACTGGATCTCACAAGTTCAATTAAATATTACCATATGGATTAAAATATTTAAATAAAAAACAAATATCGTTTTCATACAATTAAAAACTTGAAAGAAAAAAATTGATCTTTCATCTTCTTCCGCTAAGCTCTGTGCAGACGTGGTAATGGCATCTCGGTGAATTGCACCGGGTGCTACGCAATCAGGCCGAGAGCTCCATCAACGCCTCCATTGAGATCGAATCCGAGAACCCAAAAAAAATGGGAATAAACTCAAATTCGGTGACAAATTCGATTCCGCTTGAACAATGCGAAAAGCTCGTCGGGATTTCCGGTCTGGTTTCGCTACTTTCGTCCATTACCCAGTTCTGAAAACCCGGCGAATTCACCACCTGGGTAGGACTTGGATTTGGGTTACGGCGTTCCAAGCTTTCTATTATGGCTTCCTCATCTCGTTCGATAAATTGGAGCTTTGAATCTAGCGCGGGGGGCGGTTGTGGTGTCGTGCTATGGCCCTTCTTCTTCTTCTTCTTCTTGTTTTTTTTTTTTTTTTCAAGTTTTTAATTATATGAAAATAATTTTTTTATTTAAATATTTTAATCCATATGGCAATATTTAATTGGATTTGTAAGACCTCGTTATTTGCTACATCAACAAATAACAAAATTTTTAAAGGAATAGTGATGAAAATACCATATTAATTTGCGATAACTATTTTCAGAGACTACATCAATTGAATTTCAATTTCAATAACCATCTTGATGGGATAGGTCAATTTCAATGACTATTTGTTATAAAAACCCTCAATTATACAGGGCTTATAAGTTTCCACAATTCAAGTGGTAATGTATTCCCACTTAGGGCTGGGTTCGGTTTATAACGGTTCGGTTTTTTCTTAAAACCGAAACCGAACTGAAATTTCGGTTCGGTTCGGTTCAATTTTTTTCGGTTTTTCTCGGTTCGGTTTTTCTTGGTTCGGTTTCGGTTTTTTTTTTTTTTTCCTCCAAAATTGAAAAAAAAATGGAAATATGAAAGTTCATATTCAAAATCACTTCTTCATAGTCATCCACATGAAAACCTACAAGTATGAAATCAATTTTACACATCTACATTTGAAGTGGTACTACTATCATAAATCAAGTCTTCCAATTTCCAAGTCCTCAAGCTCAACGCTTAGGCGGCCTAGGCAGGCAACATAGCACCTTTGTTTGAGTTTCCACTTGCCATTTCTACATACAAATAAAAAATGAAACAACATGATGTAAAGCAAGCATGCGACTTAGCATGTAATTAAAATAGGATTGGAGTGGATAATCCATACATAAACGAGGTTCTTTTGTTTTAGTATACTGAAACTTGAGGAAATCAATATGGATCCTTGGTTGGATTATTTCGAGTGCATGTTTGACTATACTTCCAGCAGCATTTATGTGCATGATTCATTTAGTTTATGAAGCAAGTCTTTAACATAGCTTTATGTTATAAGTTCTAAGACTTTTGGCATTGCTTGTTGTCTCCAATTGAATTGGAATGGATAACTCATAAAATTCAAGGTATATTGAAGGTTGGTGTATGATTTTTCATTTTTAGGGTATTAGAAGTGGAAGATTAGACATGAAGGAAACTTGTCCCTTCTAGTCCTTTCATTTGGGGGGATCTTCTACTTTTTAATTGGACACAGTTTTTCCATATCTTCCTTCAAAATATATTGAATACTGTGAAATCACATTGTGTCTGATACCTTGGAGTAGGGGTGGCATTTTGGAGCCATTCCCAAAAATGTAAAATGAAACCAACAAGGTCCATCGTAACAACCATATGATATATCTTAGCCTACATAGTGCAGAGTGCAGAGAACCAACAAGGTCCATCGTAACAAGCATATGATATATCCGAAGTAGAACTCACACAAATCTGCAGAGTGCAGAGAACCAAAACAAGCATATGATATATCTTAGCCTACAGACAATTCAAATGATGAACATAATAAAAATCCTTACTTTAGTTACAATTTTACAAAATTAGGGTCTGTTTTCATAATTTCAAGCAATTAGATCTTTTCCCTCTTTGTTCTTTGGATTAAAATTTCACCAAAATTCAATACAATCATGTATTTTAAAAAAATGGAAGAAAAACCCTAATTTTAAACAAATTGAATGAAGACATGAATTGGGGGAAACAGATGGGTTTCAATCGAAGTTTTCAAACAAGAAATAATAGAGAATTTTTGAAGCACCTGAGTCACTTCTAATGATAACTCGCCCGACGCCCACTGCTAATTGTTGATGTCAGAGTGCTCTGACCTGTTTACGACTCGAGCTTCCACTTCCAGTGCTCTGACCTGTTTAAGACTCGAGATTTAGAGGTTTGGTTTGAATGTAGAGCAGAAAATAAAACGTGAGAGTGAGAGTCACTAACCTTTTGCTGGGAATGAGAATGGTCACAGCGACTCAGCGAGAGCTTGAGAGAGGATGAATTGGGAATGAGAATGGTCACAGTGAGCTTAAGCCTTGAGAGAGAATGAGATTGACAGAGTCTGTGAGAGAGATGAGGCTGAGAGAGGATGAAGAAGACCGAGAGCGGAGAGACTGAGAGTGAGGCGAGACCGAGAAAATGGCTGAGAGCGAGGCGAGACCGAGAGAGGAGACGGAGAGACTGAGAGCGGATGAAGAAGACCCTAGGTTTAGGTTTTACGTTTTAGAATTAGGCATAAAACGGTGGCGTTTTAGAATTAGGCATAAAACGACATCGTTTTGAATACTTCGGTTCGGTTCGGTTCGGTTTCTGAACCCTAGAAACCGAAACCTAACCAGACACTATTCGATTCGGTTTGGTTCAACCAATTCGGTTCGGTTTTTTTTTTTTTCGGTTTTTTCGGTTTCGGTCCGATTTTCGATCCGGTTTTTTTCGGTTTTCGGTTTTTCCAACCCACCCCTATTCCTATTAGTTTAGACAATACACTATTTGTTGACTTGTAGCGCATGCATAAAGTTGGATGAAATCTATACACTTAGGATTTATTATTTGTTTTAAACTAGACAAAAATGTCCGCTCGTTGCTACGGAACTTGAATGCATCAACCTTAACTACTCGAATAAAACACATTTAACCTTAAAAAAAATCAACAAATCATGAACAAACTAAAATGATAAATCTAGGAAATTATAAAAAGCATTGTAACCATAGATCTAGAAAATTATAAAAATTCATCCAATCAAGAGACAATATAATAGTTGTGGGAAGGAGGGTATGCAACTAAGAACCTAAGATATACTTGATTTGCAATTCCATTACCAAGTTTAATAAACCAACATAGATGAATTGATCCATCATTATTGTCTGTCACATAATTGTAGCTTCATCTTCCATCTTTTCTTTACTTTCTCAATTTCTCTCACACTACAACCTCATTCATCATTCAATGAATTCAGATTTCAAATAAAGACAGATGGCGCCTTAATGACTCGAATCCTCACTAACCAACTAGCTTAAATGCCATTGTTTTGCATTTGTGCATTTGTGACTCGAATCCTCACTAACATATCAAATCATGTATATATAGATTCTACTAGTTTATATGCATTTGTGCATACAGCACATATACTTTCGCCTCGACTAGTTTATATTCGATTCAAATCACAAGAACCTTTCGCCTCTACTGCCAACGAAGAAAAAAATTAGTCAATGATTAAAAGAGAAACGGACTTTCGTGAAGATTCATCAACAACATCATTAAGGCTTAGCCAATTAAATTCGTAAAACGGAAGTATAATGCACATAAGAATCTTGAGTCTAATTTAAGAAAAATGAATTATGCTTATGACTTCCCACTGCAAATGTGTCATGCCTGAACGATTGAGCTTAAAATCCTAACACAACAGCAGCAAGGAAAACGGACTCAAAACAAAAATTAACGACAAAATTGAGTTGATGAATCCATTTAAGAACAAAAGTTTAGGCATTCACCAATGGTCCGACTTGAACGGCGTCTCATAAGCTCTAACAAATATTAAACTGTGGATGTCAATGAAAAGGAGGTAAGCACACCTAAGTTTCTATAGTACAGACACCAATCCAACAACTATATTCCATATATTCTCAACTCCAACTTTCAGTACAAAACCAAATTAATTACAGCAGTCAGCATCATGAAATAGTCGGTGCAAAATATTTGATAAAAATGAATAGGCTGAGTATGGGAAAACTTCACTACCATTAATTCAAAACAATTATTTAAAAGGAAATTCAAAATAAAAAACAAAAGAACTCGCCTGGCAAATCCTTCTCCAGGATCTTCCACTCTTCCTGAATTCTCTTTGCCAGACACAATCGTCGGAGCTTGGGAACTGAATCCTTTGTTCGGAACTGTCGCGGAAGTG